>NW_006921953.1:323570-341430 GCF_000298275.1 Orycteropus afer afer | reverse complement strand
TCAGCATCAACTTGAACTTGCGTATGAGCGGTTGATGGTCTGTTCCACAATCAGCTCCTGGCCTTGTTTTGGCTGAAGATATTGAGATTTTCTGTTGCCTCTTGCCACAGATGTAGTCAGTCTGATTCCTGTGTACTCCATCTGGCAAAGTCCACGTGTATAGTCGCTGTTTGTGTTGTTGAAAAAAGGTATTTGCAATGAATAAGTGGTTGGTCTTGCAAAATTCTATCATGCGTTCTCCAGCATTATTTCTGTTACCAAGGTCATGTTTTCCAACTACCGGTGGTTATTCTTTGTTTCCAACTTCTGCATTCCAATCATCAGTGATAACACATCTTGATTGCATGCTTGGTCAATTTCAGACTGCAGAAGTTGGTAAAAATCTTCAATTTCCTCATCTTTAGCTTTGGTGGTTTGTGAGTAAATGTGAATAATAGTAGTATTAACTTGTCTTCCTTGTAGGTGTATGGATATTATCCTATCACTCACAGCATTGTATTTCAGATAGATCTTGAAACATTCTTTGTGACGATGAATGCTGCACCATTCCTCTTCAATTTGTCATTCCTGGCATAGTAGAGTATATGGTTGTCTGATTCAAAATGACCAAAATCAGTCCATTTTAGCTCACTAATGCCTAGGATATTGATCTTTATGTGTTCCATTTCATATTTGACAACTTCCAGGTTTCCTAGATTCATATATTCATATAGCTCATATAGCCCATGTTCCGATTATTAATGGATGTTTATGGCTGTTTTTTTTTTTTTTATATTTGCCACACCAGCAAATGGAGATCCTGGAAGCTTCACTCCATCCATATCATTAAGGCTGGCTCTCCTCTGAGGAGGAAGCTCTTCCCCAGTCATATTTTGAGTGCCTTCCAACCTGAGGCACTCATCTTCCAGCACTATATTGGACAATATTACAGGGCTATTCATAAAGTTTTCCAGTAATGTATCAGACAGCTGTTTCACGGCTATTCATAAGGTTTTCATTGGCCAACTTTGAGAAATGGATGGCCCCTTCCTTCTTCCAAGTCTATCTTAGTCTGGAAGTGCCTCTGAAACCTATTCACCATGAGTAACCCTGCTGGCATTTGCAACACTGGTGGCATAGCCTCCAGCCTCATAGTAATACACAAGCCATCACAGGATGACAAACTGACAGACAAGTTCATCTCTCTTAGCTGTTTCTAACTGCTCTACTCACTTCCTGGCCTCCCTTAAAGTTGATACAAATCTCATGCCTGGTTCTCCCTCTGGGACTTTTTTAAAGCTGCTTCCAAACACCCCTGTGCCCTCATATACAGACTGGCAAATTTCCTCTTCCTTTTCTGGATGCACTATGTTACTGATTCATTAATATTAAACTCATGGCCAACAGCACTATAACTCATGCCTAAATGACACTTAACATACATATTTTATCTGTAAGGCACATAACAGCCTTCTTGGTCTTAGGAACACTAGACAGGACTTCAGTACTACACTTGGGGTCATACTAGATGGCAACATAAGCAACAAAAAGCACAAAATTTTTTTTGAAAAGTGACACTAAATAGACCTTGAAAAGGACACTTGCTTACAGACTGAGAGCTGAAAGAAGAAGGCAGAGCGTCACCTTGCTCTACCTCAGCTGGGAACATGCACGTCAAGTAACTCACATTTTTGCCACTCTGCACATGTCCACAAATGACCATAAGCACCATTGAGTATTGATTTGGGGGTTAGAAATAAATTTTAGTTGGTAAGCAAAATCGCAAATATGGAATCCAAGAATAATGAGGATCAACTATCACTTCAAACTCCAGAAAAGTTGCAAATAGGGAGCAAATAACTCCTTCCAGATTAATTCCTTGTTAATACTTGCCATATTTGGTTTATCTCTCTTTCTCTTCATACTTCTTTTCTGAACCATTGAAGAGTAAGTTACAATCATCACTCGGCAATCTGTTTTTTTTTTTTTTTTTATCTAAAATATGCCTACCCTGCAACATGAATGCTCCTTTTAGCTTTGTTTGCCCTAGTGGAAAACTGTGAACAACCCCAGTGTCCATCAGCTGGAGAACCACGGCACTGTGCAAACACTAGAAGAAACAATAAAGTCTCATTTGTGTAGTCTTGGAAAGATCTCCAAGACAGACAAGTGGGCAAGGCAGGTTCAAGACAAAATGTAGGATTTGTACAATAGGGTCCCATCTGGGTTTCAGAAAATGGTCTTTCTCCTGTATGTACATAAATGTTGACAAGAGGTATGACAGAGCACAGGAACAGTGGACATTGGGAATGGGAGTGAGCTGGAGATGGTTGTCAAAGGAGACTTTAGCAATAAACTTCAGCACTACACTTGGGACCACACTAAGTGGCAACATAACCAACAAAAAGCACATTTTTTTTTTAAAGTGACACTAAATAGACCTTGAAAAAGACAGTCAGTTACAGACTGGGAGTTGAAACAAGAAGGCAGAGCAATGTTTGAAATATTCACAGAGAGAATGTATTCCTGAATATCCAAGTAATTGAAACGATGGATTAAATTGTGACCCCTTCTGAAAAAAATATATATGTTGGAATCCTAACCACTGTACCTGTGATGTAATCCTGTTTGGAAACAGGGCTTTCCTTGTTCTGTTAATTAGATCATACCAGAGTAAACCAAGCCCACTGCCCTGGAGTCGAATCCGACTCATAGCGACCCCTCCATGGGTTTCCGAGGGGGTATCAGTATGGAAGTAGATTGCCCAACCTTCCTTCCAGGGAGTGGCTGGTGAGTTTGAACCACCAGCCTTCTGGTTAGCAGTCAAATACCTTAGGCACTACGCTACCATTTTGATTCATAGTGACCTCATATGTGTGTCAGAGAATTGTGCTCCATGGCATTTTCAGTGTCTGATTTTTCAGAAGTAGAATGCTTAGCCTTTCTCCTGAGGTGCCTCTGGAAGGGTTCAAACCATCAACCTTTCAGTTAGTAGTTTAGCACTTGACAATTTGTGCCACCTGGGGACTCCTTACCTGAGTGTGGTATTGTGTGTGTGTTGGGGGGGACGGGGGTCCAAATCTAATCACTTCTGAGGTATAAAAAGAGTAAATTAGGCACACATGCACATTCGTGTGCATGCATGTGCATGCATGCACACCCATACACACCCACACACACACACACACGAGGGTCACCAAGGAACCAAGAAACAACCAGGACTACTGACAAGGAAAAAATCCACACAACTGAGGCCTTACATTGGACATTTAGCCTCCAGAACTGTGAAAAAATAAGTTGCTGCTCTTGAAAGCCATCCACTTGTGGTGTTTGTTTTACAGCAGCACTAGGAAACTGAGACAGATGGGGTATGGGAGAATATGTCAGAGAGACAAAACCTCTCAGCTTCCACAGATAACAGCTTAAACCAGACAACCAAGGCACAGAAAAATTAAGCATTTTTTTAAGAAATATGAGTGTAAATACCAAAATATTCAACCAAAGGTATTGAAAGTGATCGCTTCAGAGGGAATAGGATGGGGAGTATTGTTACATTAAAATCTTGGTAAAAACTAAATGATAAAATGGGCAAGTATATTTTTGGTAAAAATAAACATTAAATTAATTTTTGTTACCTGGGGCTGTCTCTGCCAGCCTGAGGTGGGGCACAATCAGGAGGGACCCCCAGTTCCCATCCTTTCATCCCTGGACCATCCTCCCTCCTCCACCTTCCCACTCACCCTGTTGTTGTGATTGTCGCTCACAAAGATGGTGATGACAAAGTGGAAGCGGGTCTATGACAGGGCAGAGAGAAGCAGTTTGAGTGGGGTAGGTGCACAAGCAGGGCACCCACTGCTAAGATATCTGTCACCAGGGCCCTCTGCTTCCCCTCCCCATTAGGAGGCTGCTGTCTTTTACCTCATAGTCCAGAGGGCTGGCCAGCCTCACTTGCCCAGTGTCCACGGTGACGTTGAAATAGTAGGCTTCAGAGCCACTGATCCCATAGGTCAAAGGGTCCCCATCCCGGTCCTGAGCCACCAGCCAGAAGACCTCAGCTCCTGAAGATGGAACAGAGGATGCCAGGGTCCACGATCACTTCCTTCCATACTGTTCTACAGAGCTTCTACAGGGCTGGGCCCAGGGGAGTGACTTCTCTGTATACAGGCTCTATCTTCTCAGCCTCTTGGCCTCTGACTGCTGTGATCATATATGTCAGGTTTGCCTGTTGTCACTCAGAACCACTCACAGGCCTTTTGATAATAGTGTGCTGATTTCTTTGTGGGGGTCGGGGTGGAAATCACCCAAACCCTACTGGACACATGAAAAGGCTGGTACCCAAGTGTCTCTCTCTCCCCCATCCAAGGGTGAATTACATAGATTCAGCACAACTCAAGGTCCTCCCCTTCTGAGTTGCAGTACTGTGCTTAGTTGAGAGAAGATTATAAGAAATTGAAGTTAACTGATTCCAGGGGCAGCATTGCTGGATACTAGGATCAAAAACAAACAAACAAACCCACCACCATGGAGTTAACACTGACTTGTGGTGACCCCTCAGGTGTCAGAATAAAATTGATCTATAGGGCCTTAATGGCTGATTTTTCAGACGTCAATAGCCAGACCTTTCTTCCCAGGTGCCTCTGGGAGGATTCAAATTGACAACTTTCAGCTAGTGGCCAAGTGCATACTGGGGTAAACCAAAAACACCATTGCTGTCCAGTCAATTCCAGCTCATAGCAACCCTATAGGGCAGAATAGAACCACTCTATAGGGTTTCCAAAGCTTTAATCTTTACGGTAGTAGACTGCCAATTTTTTTCTCCTATGAAGCAGCTAGTGGGACTGAACCACTTACCTTTTGGTTGGCAGCTGATCACTTAACCACTATGTCACCATGGCTCCTCCATAGTAGGGTAGGGGGCTTCAAAAGACCCTTGGGGATATCTAGAATTGGCCATTCAAAGCCATCTCTTCACCCTGAGAGGTGCCCAGCACCATCTAGGACATGCGCTTTCTTCTCAAGTTAGAAGGTCTGTAGCTGACTACCCAGGAGCCTTGCTTTCTCACTGCATCCCCAGAGGAGAGCTGGGGGTATTGGGTTGTGAGGTTGAAAATCTCAAGTTTAACACCTCTCCATCCACAGATTCTGCAAATCCACCACTCCCTGGTTCCTTTGCTGCATCCAGCCTCTTCCCAGCCTGTACAGGAACTCCATCTCTCCTGAGCTGCACCCTTCAGTTCTTAGTGAGGCTCTCTCCACTTGACCAAAATAGATTTTCCAAAACTCTTACCATGGGTCCCAGCAGGGCACAGAACACATATATCTAAGACCTGTGATATTTTAGGAGACCACAAAAAATGTTTAATTTCTTTTAAAATCAGAATGAAGGGAGTTCTTGCTTAGGGGACTTTGAATTTATGTTAATGGTCATGGAACAATTTGGAAAAGGATAGAGAGACTAGTTGCACAACTTGAAAAATATAATCAATGTCACTGCATTGTATGTTTAGAAATTATTGAGATGGCATATGTTTTATGTATACTCTGGAGATGGAAAATTTCAAACATAGAAGCACTCATTCCAGGACAAGAATAGTGGGATCAACATGCATTCTGAGGGAGAAAAGGGTCAAGATGCAAATAATTTGTTCCTAGGAAGGATGAGTACAACCAAACCAGCTGGTGCTGCTCATCTAGGGGGTAAAATCACTCTCCCTTAGCCAAATGGCTGACTTTTACATTTCAAATGACTCCAAAGCTGAAGCTGAATCAATCATTAATCTACCTTTCCTTTGTTCTATATGCATAAAAACCTCTACTTGATAGGGACAGTGGAGTGATTTGCATTTTACATAGCACTGTCCAGCTTGAACTGTATTATTTCTTAATAAAACTCCTTTTCTTTCACTCCTAACAGAGTATGAGAGTTTCTTCTTTGACATTTCTGGTGTCAGAAGTGGGATTTTGAAGGGGCATAATTTTTTACAATACCCAGAACATCTGGACAAAAACATAGTATCTGCTAAACTGTTCTGGACTCTCTACTCAATAAATACCCAGGAATAATTTAAGGTTAAAAAAAAATCAAATCCAAGCTCTGATTCTTTCCAATAATAACTCTTCAAGTTTTATTGTGGATTTGTTTTAGTTCTTAAAAATAATTCTTATTATAAAATGGGAAATGCTGTGTCCAAAAGAGATTTGAAAAGGAGATTTGAAACCACCTTCTTGGACTCCTACTCACTACATGAACAAGAATTATGGTCTCATATCATGCATGTTCTTGTCTGTCTGTCATAACCTTATTTGAGATAGTTTGAAAAAAATCAGTGGTCACTTTGGGGTTATTTTTTGATCTCTCTAAGTTAATTTTCCTGCACAGGAAATTGGAGACTAGAGGCTCCCAGATTAAACAGTCCCAGCGGTATGCCTATTTTGATTGGTACACTGAGCCCTCTAAAAGATATCAAGAGAGTAAAATTGCTTCTCTGCAGGACATTGTCTCTAAATTAACTAAACAGAATTAAGAATTAAAATGTCAAATTTCAGTTCCCACTCCTGCTGCTGTCCTGTTGGCTGCTACCTCTTAATGTCCTTCTCTGCCTTCCTACTCCTCTGCTAACACTTTAATTGAACATCCTTTTCCCTAAAAAAAAAACAAAAACAAACAAACAATAAACAAATAAATAAATAAACCCTTGCCTGAAATACCCTTTAGGCTTCACCCTGGCAGTAATACAGCAGAGTCCCTTCATATTACTTTGCCCCATGGACATTCTCTGAATTACATAGCATTGTGAAAGATTTTCCTAAACTCCATGAGAACCTCTTTTTCTGAAGTATTTAAAATCCTTGTTAAAGCCTACCAGCCTGAGCTCCCTGACTTATATAAGCATCTTCACATGATTACTGGCCAAGAGGAAGCCCAATTATGTCTAGAACAGGCAGAATGGAAAGAACTTATGGACAGTTTAGCTTTAAATATTTATAAAATGACCACCAAGCTATTGGAAGACTCTTAGGTCATGAGTAAAAATTGCTAGAGGCTGTCCCAAAGGCCTTTCCTCCACTACCTAATTGGACTAAAATTCACTCTTGTAAACAAAATAGAGACGAAACTGTCTATATTGTATTAACCTCTTATTGTAAAAAGTTAAGGAAAGGTTTATATATGAAAGGAAATTTTCTTTGTTGGTTACCAGAGGTGGGAGGGAAGGTGAGGGAACACTACAAAAATAAAAATGAAATAACAAAATAAAAATAAGCAGTGAAAAAAAAAAAAAGAAAGAAAAAGAAAAACATGCTTGAATCCAGCTCAGGCCCAGAGTGCATCTTCCAATCCAGCCTGTTGGGACCCAGGGCCAAAGGTTGCTTCCACATAGTCAAAAGTACCATTAGGGGCTGGCCAATAGATACCTCAGTGTCAGCCATTCAGTGGTGAACCAATCCATAACTTGTAAGGTTATAACTGATGCACATTCAGATATTGGAAGCTACTCCTTAGGCCTTGTGACAGCTAGATTATTCACATAAGTATTGTTAGATTGTTTCCAGTAAGGAGGAGCAACCTGACTTAGCCTCTCTAATCGGGGAGTTAACTGCATGAATCCATCCCACAATTGTTGATTTGGGGCTACATTACAAAGAATACTGTTTGTGGGTTTGGAAGATTCTTTAGCTAACTTTTCTTGGGCAACTTTATTTAGTAAAATAAGGGTTGTGTTAAGTTATGGTCTGGGTTTCACTCATATTTAAAAAGAAGCCGTTTATCAATGGAAAATCTAGTAATAGTGATTTCCTATAGTAATGAACTATTTCTCTGTTGTTCTTATATCCTTAGATCAATACCCAATAAGATCCATATAGTGGGTAGACCCACCAGGAAAGGCCAGATTGCCTTAAGGTTGAAAAGGCACTACATAACCAAAAATTAAAACTTTTAAAATGGTAAGCATAAGCATCTGCCCAATCGAGGAAAACATTAGTGGAGGCATGAATGTAACAAAGGTAAAAGGGTGAAAGGATAAAGAGGTGTGCTTTCAGGTCTGCTGCAGTGCCTTAGGTTAGTTATCTGCCTCAGATGTCATCTTCTGGCCACAGGGGTGTTTAAATGTGACCCTCAATTCTCTAGTGTGGTGGCTAGTCCAAAGAGGAGTCTTGGCCATTTTTAACTATGACAAGTGAATCCTAGGTTTTATTACCTCTGTTTGGTTGCATGTGGATTGGTGAGGAGGACTAAGAATGGCCCCTTCCAATGAAATTCTAATGAATCTTTTATTTGATGCCTCTTCCAATATTCATATTCTCCTGGGGTGATGTTAGTCAGACTTTTGGAGTCTAGTTCCTGTTTGTCAAAGGCTTCTCTAATAAAGATATTAAAAAATAAATAAAGATATTCTTTAGAATATTGGGTTGAAGACTGGTTATACTTCAGTAATTTAAGTTGAATAATTTTAGGGTTGGTGCAACATATATAAACCTTCCATAGATAAACCTTTCCTTGACTTTTTACAATAATGAACTAATACAATATTTGTTCTTCTGTGATTGACTTATTTCACTCAGCATAATGTCTTCCAAGTTCATCCAAGTTATGCAGTGTTTTTCAGGCATGTATTTTAACTAAATTCCCTTTACCAGCTAAAGTACCCATATTAAGAGCTCAGTGGTCTCAATGAGTGTTTCATTGGCTTGATCATTTAGCATCAGTATTTGCACCTCAGGTAGGACTTGAAGTTCTTAAGTCACATGTAGAAATATTAAGCAAATATATTCAAAGTGCCCTAAATGACAGTGACCATGGGCTTCAAGAGATCAATATCAAAATAACAATGATGAGAAAAGTAGTACTCCAAAATATAATAGCCCTTGACATTCTCACTGCAGTCCAAGGAAGTATCTGTGCCATAAAAAAAAAAAAAAAAATCTGATTGCTATGTCTGTATTACTGACAATAGTGCTGATATTATACTCTCTGCTAATCATATGCAATGTGTAGCATCTCACCTTAATGATCCTGTTCCTTCCTTAACTGAAAGTATAAGTGTTTGATTTTCCTATTGGGGTAAATGGTGGAAAAATGGCTATTTTACTTTGTAATCTTTATATTCTTCATCATTTCTATTATTGTAACTATAAAATGGTGTTTTTCTTTGGTTCCAGGCGTTTTACCCATGAAATTCTGTACTTCAAAACTCTTTGACCCTTCACATAAAATTGTGCTAGTTTCATAGAACTTTACCAATGATTAATCATTGTACTAATCATTTTAATCATTTCTCTTTGTCTCCCTGGGCATGTTTCATCTTGACCACTATCATTCTTAACTGACTGAGAAATGTTCCCCAATGTGGAATTATCTGATAAGATGTTCCCCACAAAACTTATTCACCCTGAAGATGGGACCTATTCATTTGACAAAGTGAAGTAAAAACTTATTTTAGCCAAAACTCCTCAGGAAAACAAAATTTTTGCAGAAGAAAGGTTACTCTATTGTGGGTTATCAGTGTCCCTTAGCAGAGGCTTGACCAAAAGGAGGAAATATGCAGATGGAGGCAATCATTTCAGGACAGGAATCTCAGGATCAACATGCATTCCTAGGAAATAAAAAGTCGGGGTGCAAACAATTTGTTCCTGGGGAAAATGTGACAGAATATAAACAATTAGTAACTAGGAAGAATGTTTAAAACCAAGCTGATTGGTGCCACTCACCTAGATGATAATACTCACCCTCCCCCCCAAAATGATGCACTTTTACATTTCAAAAGACATCGAGCTCAATTGGCCTAACATACTACACAAAAACATTGTTCTACATCCTACTTTGGTGAGTAGTGACTGGAGTATTAAAAGCTTGCAAGTGGTCATCTAAGATGCATCAACAACCAAGACTATGACCACTATTCATCCTTCAGGCCTGGAATTGAACTCACTCCTAAGGCTTCCAGCCAAACAATAGGCCTACAAGGTAAACATTTATATCAGGTAGGTACACTCCTTAGAAAAATAAACCATAGGAGATCAGAAGGGCAGCATTTGCACCGGAGATAGCTCAGAGAGAAGAAATGTATAGGAAAAGACACAGGGGAAAGGTAACCACAGAGAGGAAGTGGGAAGACAGCTGTTACATTATGGAGATTGCAGTCAATGTCATGAAATAAAATATATATAAAATGTTGAATGGAAAATGAATCTGTTCTGTAAACTTTCACCCAAATCAAAATTTGAAGGAAAAAAAAAACTACAGCCTTTGAAACCCTATGAGGCAGTTCTACTCTATCCTATAGGGTTACTACGAGTAGAAATCAACTTGATGACAGTGGGGTTTTGGGGTTTCTGAAGGAAGGGGCCTGTTTAAGACAAAGAACTTGATGTGGTCTTTTGTCTCTGGTTTCAGAAAATAGCCCTTGGAAATTACCAGCAAACAAGGTGTCTTTATTTTTCTAAAGCAGCCAGGCAACACTTAAATGTGTGCAAATGAGTTAGAAATTCCCAACTCATCTCCCAGCAACTAACCTCAGGAAGGATAGGAGTATGATGCATTCACTTGTGCATATTCATCAAGCTATGCACGTACATTGAGATCCCAATGACTAAAAGATTCAGACCTTGGAGCTCTCTCCTATGGACTTCCTGGACTGAGGAGAACATCCATGAATGGGAGAGGGTTGTACATCTCTGGGGACAATGAAAGCCTTGTGGTCTGGGACCTCTCTCATACCTTGCCTGTTGTGTCTCTTCCCTTGTATCCTTTCTGGGTACAGTAAATGGTTAACTTTGTGTATAGGTAATAGTTTCCATGAGTTCTGTGACTCATTCTAGTGAATTATCAAGCCCAGGACAGTGAGAGCCAGCAGAGAGGCTGCTGTTTGCCTATTTGTGTTAGAAGAACAGAGTCCTAATTTGTCGTGTCAGAGGGAGAAATTGATAGCAGATATCTTGCTTTGATTTTGGAGTTTTCTTACTCATAAAACCAAATACTCATTTTAACAAAATTCTTGACCAAAATTAATCCACCATAGATTTTCTTTCATCCAAAGTTGCAAATCTTTTCTTCCCTGTTCTAAGGTAGGGTTACTAAATTTTAATTTCACTAGATATTGCTGAATATGAGGTAAAGACCATCTTGTGACCTGCTATCAGCTGATCTCAATAAAAGGGGGAGGGCAGGGTTCAGTCAATCATCTTAAGATTAGCCAATGGTTGATCTTCTATATTTCTCCCTCATCTTCTTTTTATAAGCCTCTTTGTACCTAGTTTCTTTGAGACATTTGCTTTTTCTGGAATCAAAGTGGTCTGCCTATATGAATATAGACTGACTGCTCAGAATAAACCTTATGTTCAAATTCATTGAGTTTTGATTATTTTAAACACTGGAGACCAACTCTGAGTGGTTAGAGTCAAAGAGAAAAAGTGCCATATGGATACCTGACGTCAGGATGGTGGAAAAGTGGAAAAATGGGGATTTGAGTTATCTTCTCATTTTGGAAACTAGCCTTATATTGGTTATCATTAACACAGGACTCTGGAAGGCAAAAATGCCTATAACAGTCTCCTACAGCCTTGGGTCCCAGAGCTAACCCTGAGGGTTTCACAGACTCCCCCACTCCTTCTTGCCCATGGTAGCCCTTTGAGGATGTGCTTAGCAGCATGTCCTCCCCCAATCAGATCATCTTTGGGCCAAATAACCCAAGATCTTCTTCTAGAGAGTTGGATATTCATTCTGTTTTCTTGTTTGTGAGACACACAATCCATCTAATGGTGTCTTTTTTGGGAAAGAAAAGTAACTTTGTGCTCTTCTGGTAAGATAGCAGAATAAGCAGACAAGCTACAAAGACTCCCTCCTGGAGCCCTTAGCTTTGAAAGTATGGATATAGAAGAGGATCAAAAACCAACTAGTAGAAGAACCTGAATGAAAAAAGTGAATAAGGAGACAAATTGAGCTGAGGACTATCAGCTATCTTAACAGCACAGACAGTTTGAATATTTCCAAGCGGTGTTAGGACCTGGGAATTAATGTGCAAATCAGCCCTGCTTGCCAAGAGCTGCATGGACAACTTCCCTGGTTCTTGATGACTAAAAAGGGAAACAGCAAGAAGGGAGAAAAACTGCGTTGTGCACTTTCAGCTGTCCAGAGGGTGCAGCCATTTTGAATATTTACAAGTGCAGCCATTTTGGATATTTAAAGCAACAGGACTCTCGTTCAGATTCCTGGGACCTAAGAGTAGATTCTGCTTGCAAAGGAGAGCACACACATATGCTAGCTGATGACTGGAAAGGAGACAGGTGGTGAGTGCAAAAGTGCTGCCAACTGGTGAATAGAGGAGCACAGTATCCTGCTTACTCAGATAACATCCAAAGAAAATGAAAGTTTTGGGCAAATCACTTCAACATACAATCACCAATTAAATATAAACACAAAACATTTAAAAAGTCAAGGAAAGGTTTATATATGGAATAAAACTTTCCTTTTTCTTTACCAGGGGTGGGAGGGAAGGGGAGGGAGCACTGGTAGATAGGTAGAGACATGTATTGATTAGGGTGAAGGGAAGGGCAATGCACCAAATGTGAGTGATCAACACAGTGGCATTGAGGAAGAGGAAGACATAGAGAGGTACATGGGAGATACAGACATCATCCATCACATAAATAAAACAAAGGAAACCAACCACATGATCGTATCAATAGATGCAGAAAAGGCATTTGATAAAATCCAACACCCATTCCTGATAAAAAACTCTCAGCAAAATCAGAATAGAAGGGACATTCCTCAACATAATAAAGGGCATCTATGCACAACCAACAGCCAACATTATTCTCAGTGGAGAGAGACTGAAACCATTCCCCTTGCAAACAGGAACCAGACAAGTATGCCCTCTATCACCACTTCTATTCAACATTGTATCAGAAGTCTTAGCTTAGGGCAATAAGGCAAGAAAGGGAAATCAAAGGCATCCAAATTGGTAAGGAAGAAGTCAAACTATCCCTATTTGCTGATGATATGATCCTATACATAGAAAATCCAAGAGACTCAACAAAAATGCTACTGGAACTAATTGAGAGATTTAGCATAGTGGCAAGATACAAGATCAACATCCAAAAATCAGTTGGATTCCTGTACACCAACAAAGAGATTGCTGAAAAGGAAATAAGGAAATCGATTTACAATAGTTACCAAAACCAATAAAATACTTGGGAATAAATCTCACTAGGGACACGAAAGACCTGTACAAAGAAAACTACAAATCACTCCAAGAAACCATAAGAGATCTACATAAATGGAAGAACATACCATGCTCATGGGTAGGAAGATTGAACATTGTGAAAATGTCAATACTACCAAAGCAATTTATACATTCAATGCAATCCCAATCCAGATCCCATCAACATTCTTTAAAGATATGGAAAAAAACAATCATGAATTTTATATGGAAAAGAAAGAGACCTCAAATAAGCAAAGCACTATTGAAGAAGAAGAACAAAGTAGGAAGTCTCACACTCCTGGATCTCAAAACCTCCTATACAGCCATAGTAGTCAGAACTGCCTGGTATTGGAACAATGACAGACACATAGACCAGTGGAACAGTATTGAGAACCCAGAAATAGATCCATCTACCTGGGGTCAGCTGATTTTTAACAAAGGGCTGAAATCCATTACATGGGGAAGAGATGGTCTCTTTAACAAATGGTGCTGGCAAAATTGGATATCCATTTGCAGAAAAATGAGACAAGATCTGTACCTCACACCATGCAAAAACACTAACTCAACAACAACAACAAACCTATAGACTGGTGGGGAAAAACTTTGGGAATATTATAACTGATAAGAATTTAATATCTAAAATACATAGAAAATTTAAAAACAAAAAGACAACCCAATTGAAAACTGAGCAAAGGACATGAACAGACACTTCACCAAAGAAGATAGTCAAAGAGCCAACAGACACATGAAAGGTGCTCAAAGTCATTGGCCATCAGAGAAATGCAAATAAAAACCACAACAAAATTCCATTTCACTCCCACTAGGATGGCTAAGATAAACAAACAAAGGAAAATAACAAATGTTGGAGGGGATGTGGAGAAATTAGAACCCTCATCCATTGCTGGTGGATATGCAAAATGGTACAGCCATCGTGGAAAACAGTCTGGCAGTTCCTCAGAAAACTAGAGGTAGAGCTACCATATGACCAGCAATTGCAGTCCTAAGTATAAACCCTAGGGATCTAATGGAACTGGCATGGACAGGTATATGCACACCTATGTTCACTACAGCACTATTCACAATAGCAAAAGGATGGAAACAATCTAAGTGTCCATCAGTGGGTGAGTGGATAAGTAAAATGTGGTACATATATATAATGGAATACTACTCAGCAAAAAAGAAAAATGAGTTTCTGAGACACCTTACAATGTGGATGAACCTGGAGGACATTATGTTGAATGAAATAAGTCAATCACAATAAAGCAAATATTGTATGTTTTTATAGGAGTGCTGGTGGCATAGTGCCTATGGTATTTGACTGCTAACCAGAAGCCTGGTGGTTCAAATGCACCATCCACTCCTCGGAAGGAAGACTGGTGTTCTGGTTACCTAGTGCCACTCTGACAAGAATATACCACAAATGTGATGGCTCTAACAAACAGGAGTTTATTCTTACAATTTGGAGGCTTTAAGTCTGAGTTCAAAGTGCCAGGCTCTAGGGGCTGGGTGAAAACCCCTCAACCTTGGGGTCCAGCTCTGCCTCCTGCTCCTGGCCCACTGGAACTAGAGGCATTTCTTCACTCAGACAGCTGCTGGCTGCTGAGGCTGACAAACCCAAGGTTGGCTAGTAAAAAGGCACAGTCCCGATGTTACCAAACCACACGGCAGGCCATTAATTTAAGTCCATTGTAAGTCCCAAAGTTGGCAGAGCATGGCAGGCTGCTGAACAATGACATGGCTACATGCAGGGTCCAAACGTGCCATAAGCTAGAGACCATTCCCAAAGCTGTTTCTTATATATGGGAAGCAGACTACATACCCAAAGTAGATACTCAGCTGGTTGTGGGAGATCCCTTCATGGAGTTGATTGCCAGTCTCATCATGGGGAATAACTACTACCAGCTGCCCAGCCACTCAACCAGGCCCAGACAAGCTGACACACAAACATAACCACCACAGCTGGGTAATCTACTTCCATAGAGATACCACCTCAGAAACCTAAGGAGGGGTCACTATGAGTCAGATTTGACTCCATGGCAGTGAGTTTGGTTTTTTAGTTTTGTATGTTCTCACTTTTATGAAATGACATGAATAGGTAAATATACAGTAACTAATGCTCATTAGAGGTTACCAGTAGTGGGGACGAGAAAAGAGGGAGAAGTACTCCCTGGGTGGTAGTCACTTTTCATTTGTAGATATGGGAAAGTTGGCACCAAATATGGGTGAGGTTTACACAGCATGACTGATGTAAATGATGTCAATAGCTGTACACAGGGAAAAGGGATGAATGGACAAATGCTGGGTTGTGTATGGTTTTGCAATAACAACAACAATTACAAAAAAATGGAGGGCTACAGATGCTGATACTAATTAGACACAACCAATCACACCATGGGATTAGTCCTCTTGGTTTGGGGGATTAGGGCTATGGTTTTGTGGAACAATCCAATCAAATGGCGTAATAGAGTTTTTAAAGTTATGTTCCACCTCGTAGAATGGCAAGTACTACCTATGGTTCTTAAAAGGTTATGAGTGATCATCTAAGATACAACTATTAGTTGGATTGTGGACTTGCTTGCATGAGCTTTTCTTTCCCTCCAATTTCTCACATTTATAATAGAAATGTCGACTCTGTGTTTGTCCCACCATTGTACTTTGGAAACAAGTAACTTGTATTCTAGGTTTCACAGGTTCACTAATGGAGAGGAATTTTGTCCTAAGATGGGGTATGTCCAACAAATCTTACCCATGCTTGATGTAGATGATTTAGAAGATGAGATTTTGGACTTGAAATTGATTGAAGACATTTGGGGTCGTGTGATAGGGTGAATGTGTTTTGTATGTGGGAAGGATATGAATTTGGGGGGATGGGGCAAAGGGTGGAATATTATGGATTTGTGTCACCAAAAAATATGTGTTGTAAATCCTAACCCCTATATTTAAGACGTAAGAGCCAAAGAGAAGAAAACAAACTTCTGGAACCAAATAAATTTACTCCATGTCCCCTATGCTCCCTGATGGAGTCCTTGGGTGACTAAAATGGTTGATACATTTGGCTAGATAGAGGTTTGAGTCCACCCTGAGATGCCTTGGAGGAAATGCCTGGTGCTCTGTTTCCAAATAATCAGACACTGAAAATCTTATGAAGCACAGTTCTACTCGGACACAAATGGGGTCACCATGAGTTAGAATCAACTCAGCAGCAACTGATTTACTGGTTTTGCCCCCTGACAAGCTGTGCTGGAGTAGAGCTGCTCCCTGGGAGCCCTTGGGACCCTCTTACAGGTGTGGACTTGGGAACAGGGAACAGGAAAATTACTTACCCACTGGTAGGTCCTCAGGCAGGTTCACTGCTGTCATGTTTGGCAGGAAACTTGGGGCCATGTTGGCTGCCACTACAGAGAGACAGGGTGCTGAAACATCTGGACCTGCCTGCAATGTCTGACCCTCATTTGCCTCTCCAGAGCCCACTCCAGTGGCAACCCCAGCCCACCCACATAGAAGGGAATCCCTCCCCAGATTTCCCAGGGCAGCCAAGCACAGGGGCTGGGTCATAGGAGCTGGGTGTTTATTGATGACCAATTGTCCCATCCCTTCAAAAGGGTCCCGTGAAGGGTACCCAGTTTAAGGTTGCTCTGGCAGGGGAGAGGAAGCACCTACCAGACACCACAATGGCAGGAAGCAGGATGCAGGATAGCCATGGCCACGCCATCACATCTGGAAGGACCTAGGGAAGGATACTTTAGGGAGAAGTGCCTGGACCTAGACCTCTCTCCCTCTGGCAGGCTGTCATCTGTTTGGGTCTGCCCCACAAGACTCATCCACCACCACCACTCAGCAATTCCTACAGGACCTCTCCTTGGGTCATACAGGCTTATCATCCACTGTCCATTTTCCAGATGTTGGGGGGTGGCACATTCCAAGTGGGGGTGAGCAGACAGCAGAGCTCAGTCCAGAACCCTAGTCTCAGCTTGAACCTGAACTTGACTCCAGGGTTCAGCACCCATGCCCTGACAGATGCTGTTCTAAAGAGGTTAGATGCATTATTTCATTACCCCTACAACTATGAGGTGGCTGTTATTGTCCTATTCTACAGATGTGGAAACTGGGGCTGAGAGATTAAGGGGCTTGCCTGAGGCCACACTGAGAACCAGTGACAAGACCACAATTTGAACATAGGTCTTTTGGACTCCAAAGTGTCCACCGTGATAGCGTCCTTCAAAATCAGGGGAGATAAGAGGGACAATGACCTGACTAGGATCATCCAGAGACTCCATGGATGAGCCAGGGTCCTTTGTCCTACTTTCTGACACATTTAATAGCTGCCATTTCAACCATTTCCAAAGTGTGCTCCATGGAACCCTGGCACTGTAAGATGCTCCACAGCCGAAGGGGGTTTCCTGGTGCAGTCAGATTGGGAAGGGCTATATAATCTATGTTCTTCTTGGTAATTCAGAGCTAAGCAAGGACCCTTGGTAAACTTTGCCTGGCCCTGGCTTTTTGGCCATCTCATGTTGTAAGCTGTCTTTCATCTGAGAAAAGGGGGACTGACTCATTGTCACTGAGAGATCTGAAACTCCAAGGATTTTTCATCCCCAAAGATAATTGATATAAATTACAACTAAGAAAGGGGGAAAACAGCATACGTTATTGAAGTGTTCTGTTTCTTGCCCTCTGTAAAA
>NW_006921953.1:318013-322485 GCF_000298275.1 Orycteropus afer afer | reverse complement strand
CTTTGTTTTACTTTTTTGCATTTTTATCATTTTTTTTCTTTATTATCCTTTTATGCTAGTTCTTTTTTCTTTTCCCCTCCCCAGATACTGAATTTTCTTTTTCTCTATTTCTGTTTCTAATTCTGTTGTCTTTTTAAAGTATTTTTTTTTAACATATTTCTTCTCATTTATTGCATTTGTTTTTTTCCCTTTTTTATTATCTTTCTTGTTTTGGTGATTTCTCCTGTGTGTTTATGAGGTGTGTGTGTGTGTGTGTGTGTGTGTGTTGTCCTCTTGCTTTTGCTTTTTTTGTAGTTTTTTATTCTTGTTTTTGACTAACTGAGTGGGAGACAGCAACTATGTGGCCCAACCATACCTGCACCTCCAGCAGCCCTACCTACTGAAGGGGGGCCACCACTTGCTTCTGCACTGACTGCACAATGATACACAACAGTCAAAAAGAACCTGAATCACCCTTAACTGCTCTTCACAAACAGCAAACAGAGATCAGTGCACCTACTCTCATTCTCTATCACACCAGGAAACAGGTGGTGAGTTCATAAATGCTGCCAACACAGTATCCTGTTTACTCAGATACATAAAAACAAAACAAAGAAAACAAATATCTTGGGCAAATCACTCCAAATACAATCACCAATTAAATATAAATACAACAACATCACAATGTCTCAGAGATGACAGACCATCATAGTCCACACAAAGAAGCAAGATAAAGCAGGAGAAACAAGGGGACAGGATACAGACCCCAAACACATACCTGAGGAAGAAGCAGCATTGGAACTCCCTGATAAGGAATTCAAAACAATTATATGTAGGTACCTTTAATGGATTGTGGGACAGATCAAGAAAAATACTGACAAAATTGAGGAAAACACAGAGAAAACCCTAGAACAATTTCAGAAGTCAAGACAAAAACAAAATGACAAAATAAATGATAAATTAGAAATTATATAAAATCTACAGCTAGAAATCCAGAAGATTAATACTAAATTTTCAGAAATAGATAACACTTTGAACAGGCTAAGGAGTAGAATTGAAGCGATGGAAGACAGAATTAGTGAGATTGAAGACAAATACCTTAATACTTCTTGGTAAAGGGATCAATCAGAAAAAAAGATCAAAACAAAATGAAGAAAGCCTAAGGTTTGTGTGGGATACCATCAAAAGTAATAGCCTATGTGTAACTGCAATTCCAGAACAGGGAAAGATCAATAAAACCACAGAGAAAATTGTCAAAGATTTGTTGGAAGATAATTTCCCTGATGTGATGGAAGATGAGAATACATCCATTCAAGAATTCCAACAAAACAGAAGAGATCCCAAAAGAAAACGACCAAGAAATATCATCAAACTCACCAAAACCAAAGACAGAGTCCTGAAAGCAGCACAGGAAAAATGAAAAGTTACTTACAAAGAGCAATCAATAAGACTAAGTTCTGATTTCTTGGCAGAAACCATGCAGGCAAGAAGTCAATGGGATGGTATATATAAAATTCCTGAAGGAAAAAAATTTAGAACCAAGAATTATATACCCAGCAAAATTGTCTCTCAAATATGATGGTGAAATTAGGACATTTACAGATTAGCAGAAATTAAAGGAATTTGTTAAAACCACACCAACCTTACAAGAGATGTGAAAGGGAGTCCTTTGGATAGAGAACCAACAACAGCAAACAACAACCAACTATTAACACACATGATGACATAACCCAGAAACTAACCTAGTTATAGAAGTATCCAAAATAAAATAAGATTACAAGATTGATAACAGGAGAGTGAGTGCTAATGGAAGGTTGCCTTTATGTTGTGGAGCTCTGCCCCTCTTCTCTCCCTCTTCCCACTTCCTTCCTTTGGTGGAGGAAGGCAGGGCCTGAGGTCTGAAGTGTGGGGAGAACTTGGGAGGAATTCTGGTAAGATGGAGGAATAGACAGACAAGTGACATGGACCCTCTTCAACAAAGAAAAGAAAAACCAACTGACAGAGATACAGAAGATAATCTTGGAACTCTGAGCTTTGAAAGGAATTATACAGAAGTGGATTAGGCACCAACTAGTGGAAAAACCTGAATGAAAACAGGACCTAAGAATAGGCTCTGTTTGCCAAGGTCAGCAGGGACATATGAGAGGCTGACAACAGGAAAAGACACAGGTGGTGAGTGTATAAGTGCTGTCAATAGAGGAGCACAGCACAGTACCCTGTTTGTGTAGATAACATACAAACAAAAAAAGAAAATGAAAATCGTGGGCAAGTCACTCCAACATACAATCTCCAATTAAATATAAACACAAAAACATCACAATACCTTGGAGACAACAGAGCATCACAGTCCACACAAAGAAGCAAGATAAAGCAGGAGAAACAAGGGACCAGGATACAGACCCAAAACACATCCCTGAGGAAGACGCAGCATTGGAACTCCCTGATAAGGAATTCAAAAGAATTATATTTATGTATCTTCAATGAATTGAGAGACAGATCAAGGAAAACACTGACAAAATTGAGGAAAACACAGAGAAAACCCTACAACAATTTTGAAAGACAATACAAGAATAGAATGACAAAATCAATGAAAAATTAGAAATGATTCAAAATCTACACACAGAAATCCAGAAGATCAATATTAAATTTTCAGAAATAGATAAGACATTGAATGGGCAAAGGAGTAGAATTGAATCAAAGGAAGACAGAAATACTGAGATTGAAGACAAACACCTTAATACTTCTTGGTAAAGGGATCAATCAGAAAAAAAGATCAAAACAAACTGAAGAAAGCCTAAGGTTCATGTGGGATACAATCAAAAGGAATAACCTACATGTAATTGGAATTTCAGGACAGGAAGAGACAAATAACACCACAGAGAAAATTGTCAAAGTTTTGTCAGAAGAGAATTTTCCTGGTATGATGAAAGATGAGAATATATCCATTCAGGAAATCCAAAGAACCCCAAACAGGATAGACCCCGCAAGAAAATCACCAAGACATATAATCATCACTCTCACCAAAACCAAAGACAAACAAAGAATTCTGAAAGCAGCACAGGAAAAATGAAAAGTTACCTACAAGGGAGAACCAATATGACTAACCTCAGATTTCTTGACAGAAACCATACAGGTGAGAAGACAATGGGATGGTATATATAAAACCCTGAAAAAGAAAAATTTCCATCCAAGAATTATGTACCCAGCAAATATGATGGTGAAATTAGGACATTTCCAGGTAAGCAGAAATTAAGGGAATCTGTTAAAACCACACCAATCTTACAAGAGATGCTAAAGGGAACCCTTTGGACAGAGAAGCAATAATAGTCAACAACAACTGACCATTAATACACATGACAATATAACCCAGAAACCAACCCAGCTATGGAAGTATCCAAAGTAAATAAGCCTGTAAGATTGTAAACAGGGAACCAGAGACATCAATTGACAAATAAGGAAAACCACAAACCAAAAAAGGGAAAAAACTGTGTCATTACAGAACTTCTAGATGGTAGGAAGTCAAGACAACTACAAGATAGAACAGACTGTTCTAAACTTGTTAAGAAAACTATAAATCACAGGGTAACCTCAAAGAAAAATAATAAACCTTCACATCAAAATTAAAAAGAGGGCTAGCACAAATATTTAGCAAATACTAAACAACAGCAATGAAGTAAGTGATAACACAATTCATAAACAAAATGAGCTCAGCAAAGAAAATTACATGAAACAAAGAAATTGATACCACAAAAAAGCACATAACAAAAATGACAGCAACAAATTCATATTTGCCAAATATTACATATCTGGCAAGGGACTTATCTCTAAGATTTATAGAAAACTCCAATGCCTCAACACCAAAAGCATTAAAAATCCAATTGAAAAATGGGCAGAAGACATAAATAGACACTTCACCAAGGAGGATATTCATGTGGACAGCTAACACATGAAGAGATACTCACTATCAGAGAGATGCAAATCAAAACAACAAGGAGATACCATCCCACCCCAGCACTGATGGCAAGGTTCAATGAGACAGAAAATAACAAATACTGGCAGGGATGTGGAGAGATTGGGACTCTAATATACTGCTGGTGGGACTGTGAAGTGACACAACCTCTGTGGAAAGCAATATGGTGATTCTGTAGAAAGCTGGAATTAGAGATACCATTTGATCAAGTAATCCCATTACTAGGTATATATCCTAGAGATGTGAGAATCAGGACAGGAAGAGATATATGCACACTCATGTTCATTGCAGCACTATTTACAATAGCAAAAAGATGGAAACAACCTACATGCCCATCAGTGGAAGACTGGATGACCAAACTATGGTACATACACATAAGGTATGCTGTGCAGCACTAAAGAATAGTGTTTAGTCTGCAAAACACCGCAAAATATGGATGAACTTGGAGGACATTATGCTGAGTGAAATAAGTCAACCACAGAAGGAAAAATATAGTATTAGTTCATTGTTGTGGAGGGACAAG
>NW_006921953.1:316173-316728 GCF_000298275.1 Orycteropus afer afer | reverse complement strand
AAAGGTTTATATATGGAGGGAAACTTTCTTTGCTGGTTGTCAGGGGTGGGAGGGGAGGGGAGGGAACACTGCAAAAAAAATGCATTTATCCATGTCATTTACTTTTGTGTAGTTCAGTGTACATAAATTATATTTCAGTAAAATGAATTTAAAAAATTGTCATCAGGGAACCAGAGAAATCAATTGCAAATGAGGACAACTACAAATCAAAAAGAGGGAAAAAATGCTGTAGTTACAGAACTTCTAAATATTGAGGAAGTCAAGTCAATTGCAAGATAGAATGGACTGTTCTAAACTTCAGAAAAAAATATAATTCACAGGGTAACCTCAAAGAAAAATGATAAACCCTCACATCAAAATAAAAAAAGAGGACAAGCACAAATATTTAGCAAATACTAACACAACAGCAACAAAGGAAGTGATAACATGATTTATGAACAAAATGACCTCAAAACAGAAAATTATATAGAACAAGGAAATCAGGAACACCACAAAAAAACATGTAACAAAATGACAACAACAAATTCATACTTGTCAATAATTACACTGAATGTC
>NW_006921953.1:296461-296993 GCF_000298275.1 Orycteropus afer afer | reverse complement strand
GGGACTCAGGGATGGGAGAGAGAGGAAAAAAGGTAGCCATTTTTTCAGGGTGATGGAAAATTTGACAATGGATGCTGTTGCATAACATGACTGATATAATTAATTAATGTGTGAATTGGACATGTGAAAAATGTTGAATTCATAAATGTGTTACATATATTTTTACAACAATAAGAAAAAGAGAGAAGTGAATGTCTGATACATGCTATGGCATGGATGAAACTGGAAAACATTATGCCAAGTGAAAGAAGCCAAACACAAATAGGACAAATATTGTATGATCCCACTTGTAAGGAATGTCTAGAATAGGCAAACGTACAGAGACCAAAGTTCATTAGTAGTTACCAGGGACTAGAAGAGGAAGGGGTGGGAATTAATTGCTTAAGGGGCACTGAAACTTTGTATGAGGTGATGAAAAACTTTTGGAAATAGTGGTGATGGTGTCACAGCTGGAGAATGTGATTATTATTATTATTAATTGAACACTTAAAAATAGTTAAAATGGCAATTTTTATGTTATCTATATTTTACC
>NW_006921953.1:289172-295719 GCF_000298275.1 Orycteropus afer afer | reverse complement strand
ACACACACACACACACACACGCACATTGTTCTGGTTACTTAGTGCCACTCTGACAGGAATATACCACAAATGGGATGGCTTGAACAAACAGGGGTTTATTCTCTTGCAGTCTGGGAGACTAGAAGTCCAAGTTCAAAGTGCCTGGCTCTAGGGGCTGTATGAAAGCCCCTTATCATTGGGCTTCAGCTCTGCCTCTTGCTCCCGGCCCACTGAAGCTGGAGGCATCTCTTCACTCAGGCAGCTACTGGCTGCTCAAGCTAATAAGCCCAATGTCAACAAATAAAATGGCACAGTCCCAAAGTTACCAAATCACACGGCAGGCCATTGATTCAAGTCCATTGAAAGTCCTAGGATCGGCAGAGCATGGCAGGATGCTGAAAAACGGCATGGCTATATGCAGGGTTCAAGCGTGCCATAAGCTAGAAAGCTGTTTCTTGTATGTGGGAAGCAGACTACATACCAAAAGCAGCTTCTCCAATAGATTCCACCATGGAGTTAATTACCAATGTCACTATGGGGAATAACTACATCCAGCTGCCCAGCCACTCAACCAGGCCCAGCCAAGCAAGTTGACACAAACATAACTACCACATATCATAAACAGTTATATGTGTGTGTGTGTGTGTGTGTGTATATATATATATATATATATATATATTTTGTTGTTGTTGTTGTTGTTATGTGCCGTCGAGTCAGACCCGACTCATAACAACCCCTCCTTGGGTTTCCGAGGCAGTATCACTACGGAAGTAGATTGCCCCAATCTTCCTTCTGAGGAGTGTCTGGTGGGTTTGAACCGCCAGCCTTCTGGTTAGCAGTCAAGTGCCTTAGCCACTATGCTACCAGAGCTCCCTCCTTATATATATATATTCATTTATTTATTTATTTTACTTTTTTTTTATGACAAGTACACATTCCTTCTGATCCAGCATTTTCACATTGGGGATTTTATCCTTCATATGGGAAACGATGTGTAGAAAGTCACTACAGCATGGTAGAATGTAGCTAAGAGTGGAAACAAGCTAAGTCCATTAATAAGGAATAGATTAAATAATGTATGATCCATATACAGAATGAAATATTGTACAGATGTACAAAAGAAGAGATCTTTATGTCCTGGTCTTTAAGTCATACTGTTAGGTGAAGTAAACAAAGTATAGAGCAGAGTATGTGGTGTGCTAGTGTGTACACAAAAAAGAAGAGAACACACATTGGCTTTTACATGCTCAGAATATCCCTGGAAGAACTCACAAGAAGCCAGCTACCACAGCTGTCCCTGGTGAGGGGAACTTGGTGACTGGGATAGGGGAAGAAGAAGAACTTTTTCTTCAATATGAAGAACATATTCACTTTTCATTGAATATTCTTTTGAAGCTTTTGAATTTTGTGCTAAGTGAATGTATTAACTTTCCAAAAAGAAAATAAGTTAAAACTTTATGGACCTCTGGGCTCTGGACCATAGTCACAGGGGACATCAAGCTCAATTGGCATAACATACTACACAAAACATTGTTCCATATCCTACTTTGGCGAGTAGCAAATGGGATCTTAAAAGCTTGCAAGTGGCCATCTAGTTGCAACTATGGGTCTGTCCTCATCCAGAGCAAAGAAGAATGAAGAAAACCAAGGATTCGTGGAAACAATTAGTCCTAGTGACTGGTACACCATGTGATCCTCAGCCTATATGATTATGAGACCAGAAGAACTAGATGGTGCCCAGCTACTGCTGTCATCCACTTGGAGGGAGATCTATGTAGGAGATCCTGGATAGAGTGAGAGAACAATGTGGAACAAAACTCAAAATCATTGAGAAAGAAAAAGGCGGGGGACCAAGTTTGCTGGTCTGATGAAGGCTGATGGAACCACTGAGACTATGATCCCTAGCTGTCCTTCAGGTCTAGAATTGAACCCACTCCTATGGCTTCCAGCCAAACAAAAGACAGGCATGTGAGGTGAACATTTACACTAGGTAGATACACCCATTGGAGAGAACAATCATGGGAGAATAGAAGGGCTTTGTATGCACAAGAGAGAGCTCAGGGGGCAGAAGTGCTTGGAGAGATGGACACAGGGAAGAGGTAACTATGGGGAGGAAGTGCAAGGAGAGCTGTTGCATTGTGGTAAATTGTAGTCAACGCCATGAGGCAAAGTGTATGTGAGCTGCTATATTGAAAGTGAATTTGTTCTATAAACTTTCACCCAAATCACAATTTTAAAAAAATTAATTAATTAAAACTTTAATGCAAACAAAGGGGCACAGTAGCTGCCAAGCACTGCTACCTTGTTCTGCCCCTCCCATGCCCCTTTCCCTCCTGCCCCAGAACATCTGAAGTAGGTAGGCATCTTCCTGAGGACACTGGCTCCAAAGCTATGGAAGAATCAGGAGAGAATGATCTCAATCCATGGCAAACCTCAGAGGACAGGGACCTCCAAGGAGGCAGTTGTGTGAGACCTGAGAGAGAAAAAGAGAGAGAGAGAGAGAGAAGGATGGATGGATGCATGCATGGATGGATGGATGGATCAATGGATGAATAGACAAAGAAGCTTCCAGAGCTGAACCTTGACCCTAAAAGAGCATTAAAATCAGAATCTCCCTATCTGAGTTCCCAACTCAGAGAAACACCTACATGTCCAGGTCATCTTTGACATTTCCTTTTCCTGCATGCCCTAAATCCAATTCATGTCCTTCCCTAGATTACTTTCCAGTCCACCTGTAACTCTTCATGCCACAACCACCACCCTTATTGGGGTGGGCTTCCTCTGCTCTGCCTCCTGATAACCACCCTTCTTAAGGTCTCCCTCTCTTCAGTCTTTCTAATCCTGTCTATTCAGCCAAAATAATCCTTCCTCACACAACAGAATAACCACCCTCTTCTGCTCCTCAAAGACCATTCTTGACTTGACCCTAGTCTCCCTTTCCAGCTCCATCTCAAACCACTATCAACCTCCCATCCCTCTTATCTTGTGTGTCCACAAATTCACTCTGCTCTCCCTCACTTCTGGGCCTTTGCACATGTAGTTCCCTTTTCTCCACCTTCCTACCTGGAAAGCTTCTATTACTTAAAAACAAAACAAAACAAAAAAAACTCCAGGGCCACCTTCTGCCTGGATGACCTGTAATGCTCCCATGGGGAGGAAATGACTCCTCTCCAACTTCACAAGCTTCTGCTCAGATTCCAGTATAACCTTTGTAGTTCTCAGCACCTACTATCTCTTTGCAGATCAGCTTCTCACAGCAGGTCAGGAGCTATGTGAGGGCAAGGTCCAGGTCTGATGCATCTCTTTGACCTCAGGACCAACCATAAGTAAGCTTTTCTGAAATCAATAAATGAACCAGTGAATCACTGTAACCCCAATGGCCTAACGTGAAATACTTGTGGCATGGGACAGATGTAAACCAGACAGCCGAGGTGTAAATTACACTAGCAATCTCTCTGGGCCTCAGTTTTCCCATCTATAATATGGGCCTGATAATAGCACCTGCACCATGGGGTTGATGTGAAGCTTAGATACAGCCTGGTTCACAGTAAATGTGCAATAAATGTTAGCAATTATATTTTGGAAGAAAAACAGTTCTGTTCCTTTTCCTTTTCATCTTTGGAGTCCCCATTCCTGGCTCTTAAGAACCTCTGGTGGTGAAGTGCCTAAGACACTTGACTGCTAACCAGAAGGTTGGTGGTTCAAACCCACTAGTCACTCCATGGAAGAAAGATTGGGCAATCTACTTCTTAAAGATTTACTGCCTCGGAAACCAAAAGGGGGTCGTTATGAGTCAGAATCGACTGGATGGCAGTGAGTTTGGTTTTTGGTTTATTCCTGGCTCTTATTATCCTGCAAATTTTGCCCTGGCTAGCCTTTGTCACCTCATAGATCCCCTCTCACTCAATGTCCCCTATATAATCAAAGGGGTCCTTTCTCCAGTCCAGCCACCTGCCTCCTGGACTGGGTCCTCCCACACCTGCCCTGAAGTCCCAGCCCAAGCACTCCTCTTTTAGCTCAGATTTCTCCATACCACAGTTTCTCCCCAGAATAAGAGAATTAATGAATGGATGATCAGAAGGTGCTAATATTTCCTTACCACCTCCATTAGGTTACTCTGTAGTGTGACCCCCAGATAGCAAGCCCCACCTACCACGCAGGGCCTCCAATCAGCCTTTTAGTAGCCCATTCTTAATCATGAATGTGCTAAAGTGTTAAAGAGCAAAGATGTCACTTTGCAGACTAAGGTGCACCTGACCAAATTTTTCAACTGCCTCATATGCATGTGAAAGCTGGACAGTGAATAAGGAAGACCAAAGAACTGATGCCTTTGAATCATGGTGTTGGTAAAGAATATTGAATATTCTGGCATGGATTGCCAGAAAAATGAACCAATCTGTCTTGGAAGAAGTATAACCAGAACGTTCCTTAAAAGCAAGGATGGCAAGACTTTGTCTCTTGTATTTTGGCCATATTATCAGGAGGGACCAGTCCCTAGAGAAGGACAACATGCTTGGTGTTCTGGTTACCTAGTGCCACTCTGACAAGAATATTCCACAAATGGGATAGCCTTAACAAACAGGAGTTTATTCTCTTACAGTTTGAAGGCTGTAAGTCCAAGTTCAAAGTGCCAGACTCTAGGGGCTGGGTGAAAACCCTTCAGCCTTGGGCTTCAGCTCTGTCTCCAGCTCCCTGCCCACTGAAGCTAGAGGCTTTTCTTCACTCAGACAGCTGCTGGCTGCTGAGGCTGCCAAGGTTGACAAGTAAAAAAGGCACAGTCCCGATGTTACCAAACCACATGGCAGGCCATTAATTCAAGTGCATTGGAAGTCCCAAGTTCGGCAGAGCATGGAAGGCTGCTGAACAATGACATGGCTACATGCAGGGTCCAAGTGTGCCATAGACTAGAGACCATTCCCAAAACTGTTGCTTATATATGGGAAGCAGACCACATACCCAAAGGCAACTACTCAGCTGCTTGTGGTAGATCCCACCATGGAGCTGATTGCCAGTCTCATCATGGGGAATAACTAGCACCAGCTGCCCAGCCACTCAACCAGGCCCAGTCAAGTTGACACACAAACTGAACTGCCAGACTTGGTAAGGTAGAGAGTCAGCAAAAAAGAGGAAGACCCTCAGGGAGATGGATTGACATGTTATTGTTGCTATGTGCCATCAAGTTGGACCCGACTCATAGCGACCCCTCTTTGGGTTTCCGAGGCAGTATCACTATGGAAGCAGATTGCCCAAGCTTCCTTCTGAGGAGTGGCTGGTGGGTTTGAACCACCAACCTTCTGGTTAGCGGTCGTGCCTTAGGCACTACGCTACCAGAGCTCCTGGACTGACATAGTGACTGGAACAATGAGCTCAAGCATAGCACTGATTGTGAGGATGGTGCAGGTCCAGTCAATGTTCCGTTCTGTCATACATGAGGTTGCTATGAGTCAGAACTGACTCGATGGTTCCTAACAACATACCCTGACTCATTCATTCATTCTCTAAATAAATATTTTTTGATGCCCACTCTGTACCAGACCTTGTTCTCAGCACTGAGGATATAAGGGAGAGTAAAATAGTCAAGGTGCTGCCCTCACCAAACTTACAGCTTAGTGAATAAGACAGACTCTAAGCAGGTAAATAAAGTACTATCTCATTGCTTACTGCATTGAGAGTTGTGAAAGAAGAGAATGTGAGTTCTATGATAGCATAAAAATGTTTGGGATTGAATTGTGTCCCCAAAATACATGTGTTGAAATCTTAACCACTGTACCTGTACATATGACCCAGTTTGGAAATAGAGGTTTATCTTTTGTTATGTTAATAAACCCATACCGGTGTACAGTGGGTCCTAAACCTAATCACTCCTGAGTTATAAAAGAGCTGAACAGACATATAGACATACACAGGGAGAAATGCAATATGAAGACAGGCACATGCAATAGATGCATCTACATACAAGTCCAGGAACTTTAAGGATTGCTGGCATCTACTAGAAACTGAAATAGACAAAGAAGGACCTTTCCCTAGAAGGCCTGAATTTAGATTTGTGGCCTCCTGAACTGTGAGAAAACAAATCCTTGTTCTTTAAAGCCACTCCCTTGTGGTATTCCTGGTACAGTAGTGCTAGATAACTAAAACATAGAAAAATGACTTTAGGTCATGTGACAGATAAAGAGGACCATACATTCCTTGATACTCCTCCCAGTGAGAGATGAGGACTATATACATTCCTTTTGTATCTTAGCAGACTCTAGGGCAAAGTAACTCAGGGATTAGGGGAAAATTCTCTCAAGCTGTTTTTCCAAATAAGCAAGGCAAAAGGCCACATAAAGGAATTCATTTCACCATGTATCTGTGGAATACTTATTCTTAGAATCAGCTGCCATGCTGTAAGGAAACCCAAGTGGCCCTTTTGAAGAAGGTCATATGGCGGGGAACCAAGCCCTTTAGCCAATAGCTCAGCCAAGCTCCCAGCTAACACCCAGCACCAACTTGCTGGCTGTATTAGATTGGGTTCTCTAGAGAAACAAAACCAGTAAAGCTTATATATATATATATATATATATAT
>NW_006921953.1:266625-279971 GCF_000298275.1 Orycteropus afer afer | reverse complement strand
GACCCTATGAGTAACAGAAGGAAACACTGCCCAGTCCTGTGCCAGCCTCACATCCTTGCTATACTTGAGCCCATCATTGCAGCCACTGTGTCAATCCATCTCATTGAAGGTCCTTCCCTTGTCTGCATACCCTCCACTTTACCAAGCAGGATATTCTTCTCTAGGGAATGGTCCCTTCTGACAATATGACCACAGTAGGTGAGATGAAGTCTGGTGATTTTTGCTTCCAAGGGGCATTCTGATTGCACTTCTTCCAGGACAGATTTGTATATTCTTCTGGCAGTCCATGGTACTTTCAGTATTCTTTGCCAAGCACAATTCAAAAGCATCAACTCTTTTTTGGTCTTTTTTATTCATTGTCTAGGTTTCACATACATATCAAACCAAACCAAACTCACTGCCATCAAGTCGGATCCAACTGATAGTGACCCCTCCTTGGATTTCCAAGGTGGTATCACTAAGAAGTAGATTGCCCAACCTTCCTTCCGAGGAGTGGCTGGAGTGATGCAAAATACCATAGCTTGAGTTAGGCGCCCTTTAGTCAACACTTTAAAGAGGTCTTTTGCAACAGATTTGCCCAGTGTAATACGATGTTTGATTTCCTGACTACTGCTTCTATGGATGTTCATTGCGAATCCAAGTAAAATAAAATATTTGACAACTTTAATCTTTTCTCCATTTGTCATGATGCTGCTTATTAGTCTAGTTTTGAGGATTTTCATTTTCTTTATGTTGAGGTATAATCCATATTGCAGACTATAGTCTTTAATCTTCATCAGTAAGTGTTCCAAGTCATCTTCAGTTTCAGCAAGCAAGGTTGTATCATCTGCACATCACAGACTGTTAATGAGTCTTCCTCTAATCCTGATTTCTTGTTCTTCTTCATATAACCCAGGTTCTCAGATTATTTGCTCAGCACACAGATGGAATAAGTATGGTGAAAGAATGTAACCCTGATGCACACTCTGCAAATCCCCTTGTTCTGTTTGAATGACAGCCTCCTGGCCTATGTGCAGGTTCCTCATGAGCACAATTAAATGTTCCAGAATTTCCATTCTTTGCAATGTTTTCTGTAATTTGTTATGATTCACACAGTCAAATGCTTTTGCATAGTCAATAAAACACAGGTAAACATCTTTCCGGTATTCTTAGCTTTTAGCCAAGATCCATCTGACATCAGCAGTGATATCCCTCATTCCACTCCTCTTCTGAATCCAGCACAGGCCAATTTTTTGAGAAGTGGATGAAAATTATATCTCTGTTGTTTGAGAAGTGGATGAAAGTGGATCAAAGTTTAGGAAGTTAGAAATGCTTCTTCAGGACACTGGCCCTAGGGGAACACTTTCTCTCTCTGTTGGTTCTAGAGTTTCTTGACTCTACTGAGCTTCTGCTCCTGGGCAATGTTCCTGTGGCTGGCATTTTTCTCTTCCCCATCTCTGCTTCTTAGTTTGCTTGTTTAATCTCTTATATCTCAAAAGAGGTTGACTCAGACACAACCTACACTAACCCTGCTTCATTAACATAAGAAAGACAGCCCATTCCCAAATGGAATTATAACCACAGGCATAAATACCAAACCAAACTCACTGTTGTCCAATTGATTTGACTCTTAGCAACCCCTCCTTGAGTTTCCAAGGCAGTATCTCTACGGAAGTAGATTGCCCAATCTTCCTTCTGAGGAGTGGCTGGTGGGTTTGAACTGCCAACCTTCTGGTTAGCAGTCTAATGACTTAGGCAATATGCCACGAAAGCTCCCAAACAGAGGCATAGAGGTTAGGATTTACAGCACTTATTTTGGGGGGTTACACTTCAATCTATAGCACCACTTAAGAGAAAAGACCCACAGGTTCTGAAGTATGAGAAGCCTCCATTGGATCACTCTATCGTGACAAGTCCCACCCACCATACAAAGCTTCCAATCAGCCTTTTAGTGCCTCATTCATTATGATTAGCCAGCCAAAGATCACCAGACATTGAAGGGAAGGCTAGATATCAGCATGCTGGTGCTGCTACTGAAATTGCTAAATCTTTAGAATTTTTAAAAGATATTTGACATCATATTGATAGCTTGAAATCAGCCACAGTGGGAGTATTTACAACCTGAAAATGGGCAAATGCAACAAATCAGAGCATTTCTTCCCCCATGGACATCAACATATGGAAACAAACAAACATGAAGAAAGCAATTCAGAGGAAACAGAGATAATACAAGAAGTTGAAGAAAATTATAATTAATATTGTCAGAGACAGAAGAAAAGCTAATGGATTCATGAACACAAATAGGATGATGATATAAAAAAACATCCAACAACAAAATAAATCTCAGAGAAGTGAAAAGTCTTGCTCAAATTTATAGAGCTGAGAAACACCAGAGCCTTCCCAGGCACTTCACTGCCCTCCACTGAACCTGCTTCCTCATCTGTAAGATGGGACAGCTAACCCTAAGATGCAATAAGGGTGGAGGAGGGGAGGAATGAGAATAAGAATATGCCAGCTTATGCCTGGTACATAGCAGGTGCACAGCAAATGCAAACCTCTTCCTTCTGCATCTCATGAGGCATCTTCATATTATGATTGACTGCTATGCTCACTGCAGGTACCATCATCATGGAAACTGGCCCATCCATCCCCTTGTGATCATCATCATCCCCTTACTCTGAGACTGAGATTAGAGGTTGGAGTGTGCTGAATAGGGTGGGGCCTGGGCTGCGTGTGAACACAGCTAAGAAGCTTATTTCCAGTTACTTACAGCCACTCCTCAGAAGGAAGTTTGGGCAATCTACCTCCATAGTGATACTGCCTCGGAAACCCAAGGTGGGGTCTCTATGAGTCGGGTCCAACTCGACAGCACATAACAACAATAACAACAACAACTTACAGGATGGGTAGTTGGAAAATACAGCCTTGGTCATAGAAATTACATGGGAGTTCTCATGATAGAATTTTGCAAAACCAGTGACTGATTCATTGAAAATACCTTCTTCCAACAATATAAATGAGGTCTATACACATGGACCTTGACAGATGGAAGAAATAGGAATCAAATTGACAAGAAATGTGGAAATATGCAATGGAGAAGCTCAATATCATCAGTCAGAACAAGACCAGAGGCTGACTATGGAACAGACTATCACTTGCTCATACGCAAATTCAAACTGAAGCTAAAGGAAATTAAAACTAGTCAATGAGAGCCAAAGTACAGCCTTGAGTATATCCCACCTGAATTTAGACACCATCTTAAGAATGATTCAATGCATTGAACACTAATGACAGAAGACCAAATGAGTTGTGGGATGACATCAAGGACATCATACATGAAGAAAGCAAAAGGTCATTCAAAAGACAGAAAAGAAAAGAAGGACCAAAATAGATGTCAGAAAGGACTCTGAAACTTGTTCTTGAATGTAGAGTAGCTAAAGTGAATGGAAGAAATGATGAAGTAAAAGAATACAAAGTAAAGTATTATAATGAAATGTACAAAGACCTAGAGTTAGAAAACCCAAAGGGAGGAAGATGTTCAGCATTTCTCAAGCTGAAAGAAATGAAGAAAAAATTTAAGCCTTGAGTTGCAATATTGAAGGAGTCTATGGGCAAAATACTGAACGACACTGGAAGCATTAAAAGAAGATGGAATACTCAGAGTCACTGTTCCAAAAAAACATCAGATGATGTTCCACCACTTGAAGAGATAGCATATGATCAAGAACAGATGGTACTGAAGAAGTCCAAGCCACACTGAAGGCATCGGCAAAAAACAAGACTTCAGAAATTGATAGAAAATGAATTGAGATGTTTCAACAAACAGATACAATGCTAAAAGCACTCATTCATCTATGCCAAGAAATTTAGAAGAGAACTACCTGGTCAACCAACTGGAAGAGATCCATATTCATGCCTTCCAAAGAAAGGTGATCCAATGGGATGCAGAAATTTTTGAACAATATGATTAATATGACATACAAGTAAAATTATGCTGAAGATAATTCAAAAATACTTGCAGCAGTACATCAACAAAGAACTTCTGGAAATTCAAACCAGATTTAGAAGGGGATGTGGAACAAGGGATATCATTGCTGATGTCAGATGGATTTGGCTGAAAGCAAAGAATACCAGGAAGATGTTTACCTGTGATTTATTGACTATACAAAGGCATTTGATTGTGTGGATTTAAAAATTATGGATAACATTGCAATTTCCAGAATTTCAGAACACTTAACTATGCTCATGGAGAACCTGTACATAGACTGAGACTGTCATTTGAACAGAACAAGGGGATACTGTGTGGTTTAAAATCAGGAAAGATGTGCATCAGGGCTGTATCTTTTCACCATACTTATTCAATCTGTATGCCGAGCAGATAATCTGAGAAGCTGAACTATGTGAAGAAGAATGTGGTATCAGGATTGAAGGAAAATTCATTAACAACCTATGATGAGCAGACAACACAACCTTGCTTGCTGAAAGAAAAGATTTGAAGCACTTACTGAAGATCAAAGGCTATAGCCTTCAGTATGGATTAACACGTCAACATAAAGAAAACAAAAATCCTCACAACTAGACCAGTAAGCAACATCATGATAAATGAAGAAAAGATTGAAATTGTCAAGGATTTATTACTTGGACCCACAATCAACACTCATGGAAGCAGCAGTCAAGAAATCAAATGACATAGTGCACTGGGAAAATCTGCTGCAAAAGACCTCTTTAAAGTGCTAAAAAAGGAAAGATGTTCCCTTGCTTATTCTTGAGGACTAAGGTGTGCCTGATTCAAGCCATGGTATATTCAATTACCTCATTTGCATGCAAAACCTGGACAATGAATAAGGAAGACCAAAGAAGAATTGATGCTTTTGAAGTATGGTTTTGGCAAAGAATACTGAATATATTGTGTAGTACCAGAAGAATGAATAAATCTGTCTTGGAAGAAGTACAGCCAGAATGCTCCTTAGAAGTGAGGATGTGGAACTTCATCTTGTGTACTTTGGATATGTTATCAGGAAGGACCAGTCCCTGGAGAAGGACGTAATTTTTGGTAAAGTAAAGGGCAGCAAAAAAGAGGAAGACTGTCAATGAGTGGACTGACACAGTGGCTACAACAATTAGTTCAGACACAGCAATGATTGTGAAGATGGAGCAGGATTGGGCAGTGTTTCCTTCAGCTGTACACCGTATGGTCTCTATGAGTTGGAACCAACATGACAGCACCTAACAACACAACTTACAGGGTGACTCTAGCTGATGTCCACTAGAAAGAGGCTGTGAAAACTGCTTGCTTGCCAAAGTATCCAGAGAGGGTAGCCAGTGACAGTCTGCAGGCTGGACAGCAGGCCTAAACTCAGCCAGGCTGGGAAATGCTGATGGAGTTGGCTGTTCAAAAGGAATTAATCTCAGTCCTCAGAATCATCCCCAGTGTTGAGCCACAATCCTACTCAAAGGGCCTTGGAAGGAAGATGGTGATGATGCCACGGGGTGGTGTGCTGAAGGTGTTAGTGTGATGGAGTTGTGGCCAAGTGTGATGACTAGGAACTGGTGATAGAGGTGGCGTTGGGGATGGGGATGGAAGTTTGGTTGGGGGTGAGAATGGCCATGAGGATTAAAGTGATAATATTTGCAATAATGAAGATGGTGATGCAGGTGGAGCTGGAGGTTGTGATGAAGGTGGAGGGAGGATTAAGCTGATGATGGGGGTGAGGGTGACCATGTGGACTGAAGCTATGATGGCATATAATAAGGTGTGGATGAAAGCAATGATGACATTTGTGATGATGAATGTGGCGATACATATGGCATCGGAGGTGGTGATGGAGATGGAGATGGGGGTTAAGCTTGTGATGAAAGTGAGGGTGAGGGCTAGTATGGCCATGAGGATGAAATCAATGACGACACTTGTGATGATAAAGGTGGAGATACAGGTGGGGTTGGAGGTGGTGATGATGAGGGTGAAGCTGGCATGGATGATGATGGTGGGCTGCTGGTGTCTACTGCATGAGGACACTTTAACATAGGCTGAACACCCCTGGCATCACCCTCTGCTACAACTTGTCCCTAAACCCTTCATCTCTTTTGTTCCCTCACTTCCCCTCCTTCAGATGAGTCAAAAGCCACAGGGCAATTAGTCACTAATGTGACTTGTATACCAGTAGGGTATATAAGATGTGTTCGGTACCATTACAAAGTCCAGCTCAACCTACCTCAGAAGACAGGAGAATCCTGCACTCAGACCTCTTTACCCTGTCCCTAGGGAGAAAGGGAGGCACAAGGGTGGGTTCTGGGCTGTGGCTGGCACTTTGACCCCATTACCATTTAGTCCTTGGCAAACCATAGTCCAAGAGGGTAAAGGACATGGCCCAGCATATGAGTAATAGGATCAGGATCCAGGAGCAGCCTGTGCTCTTTGTCTTTTCCAGTCTTCTGGTGTTTGTTTTTTCCTATTCTGCCAGCCTTTCCTGTGAGCCACCCAGAGACCCCAGACAGGTGAGGTTGAGAGTGAACAGCCTTAACTACGACTTTCATGCTCCAAATCCCTGAGGCCTCCTCCAACAGGGCCCCTCCTATACTCAGCATTCTCATGGCTTGTCAAAGTTTCTTCCAACATCCCCTTCTATTCTCACAAGAGCAGGAGCCCTGCTGATCCTTACTTACAAAAAAAAAAAAAAAAACCCACTGCCATCAAGTCAATTCCGACTCACATCTCTTTATGGAAGTAGATTGCCCAGTCTTGCTTCTGCGGAGAGATTGGTGGGTTTGAACCACCAACCTTCTGGTTAACAGTCAGATGCCTTAGGCACTGTGCTACCAGAGTTCCTTATAATAATAACTTTTTGCATTTGCAAAAAGCACACACAGAGTCTTTTCTCTTCATCTGATCCTAATACCCTTGGAAAGAAGGGATGGGTTGTCAACCCATTTTTACAAATAAAGAGACCAAGTCTCCGGGGGGATTAAGGCTCCTGCCAAAGGCCCCAAAGCCTGTCAGAGGTGGAATTGGGATCTCCCAAACAGTGCCCCCTCTTGCTTCATCCTGGCCCTCCTCCCTTCCATATAGAGTCAAGTTTCACACTGTCTTGACTCCTCCTTGTCACAGAGACTTCTTACAAACACACTCACTCATTTGGATGATAATGAGGCCAAAGTCCTACAGTTCAGAAGTGTCATTTTGGGATTCAGTTACTTGGAAAACATGTCCAGAGCCTGTGTGCACTGAGAGAGGCACAAGAATGGGCTTGCCTGATGAGACTTTCAGTACCATTGGGTCCAGTCACTCCCTAACTTATACTTCCCCATGGCTCCCATTGGCTACAGGACAAACTTCTTGTGCCTCAAGGCTGGCAGACTGGGTCCTTACGGATCCTGGGCTATTCTCTCCCTATGAGCTTTTCTCTTCCCTTTCCTGTGATCCAGTGGGATTGAATGCTTCTGGTGGCGCAGTAAGGCCAATGGTTTGAATCCACCAGTGCTCCGCAGGAGAAAGATGTGGCAGTCTGTTTCCATAAAACTTACAGCCTAGGAAACCCTGTGGGGCAGTTCTACTCTGTCTTATAGGGTCGATGAGTTGGAATGCACTGGACAGCACACAACAACAATCTCAGCCCACACCCTCTACAGGAATACCTCATTTTATTGCACTTTACTTTATTGTGCTCGGTAGATACTGCATTTTTCACAAATTAAAGATTTGCAGCAACACTTCGTGGAACAAATCTATCAGGGCCATTTTTCCAACAGCATATGCTCACTTCATGTCTCTGTGTCACATTTTGGTAATTCTCACCCTATTTCAAACTTTTTCGTAATGCTATAACACCCTTAACAGACTACAGTATAGTGTAAACATAACTTGTATAAGCACTGGGAAACCAAAAAAAATCACGTGACTCGGTTTATTGTAGTGATCTGGACTTGAGCCGACAGTATGTGGGAGGTATGCCTGTATTTTCCTTACTCCATTAATTTGCATATACTGCCTCCTATGCCCAGAACGCTTTTCCTGCCTTCTACATATATGCAAATTCTCTTCAACCTTTAAGACCCAGCTCAGGTGAGAAGTGAAAATCAGACAGTCAGCAGCCCCTTCCTTGGGCCCCTAAGCTCTGGTGCCCCAGCAAGGGCAGGTGAGAGTTCTCTCTTGTTTATCCATTAAAAAGATGTGAATGCAGTTGTCCTGGGCTGGGGTGGGAAGGGGAGTTGACCATGGCCAAGCAAGCACACGCCCCAGGTATCTACTAGCCCCAGGGCCTTTGTAGGAATTTGTGGTAGGCACCTCTTTCTCCCCAGAGAACAACCTCAGGCCATGGAGGGGGTAGAGGTTAGAGTGTAGGAAGGTACGAAATGAGGCCCTGTCTCACTCCAGACCCCCATTCACTGCACAACCACACCAGGATGCCCTTCCCCACCTCTCTACTTCTCAGTTGTTGTTGTTATGTGCCGTCGAGTCAGACTGACTCATAGCGATCCCTCCTTGGGTTTCCAAGGCACTATCACTACAGAAGTAGATTTCCCAAACTTCCTTCCGAGGAGTGGCTGGTGGGTTTGAACCACCAGCCTTCTGGTTAGCAGTCAAGTACCTTAGGCACTATGCTACCAGAGCTCATTTAGCCCCTCTGAAAAATGTAGATAGTCTGTCGTTGTTGTTCGTAGTTGCCATTGATACGGCTCCAACTCGTGATGACTTTACACGCAACAGTACAACATGGTGCTCAGTCCTGCACCATCTTCACAATTCTTACTATGTTTGAGTCCATTGTTGTGTATTGTGCTAATCCATTACACTGAGGGTCTCTTTCATTTTTTATTGACCCTCTACTTTACCAAACGTGATGTCCTTTTCTAGTGAGTGAGCTATCCTGATGATATATCTATATTCTAGAAAATACAGCTTCTTTTTCTCCAAATCCTAGCCCTACCCCCCGTCTTTTCCCTGCTCTCAAAAAGTGCTTGAGTGAGGGTCAGAAAGGACACAGAGGTGAATTGGGGTGGCTTCTGAACCCTACCCCTTGCCCTCCCCCCTGAGATGTTCAGACCCCTGGAAATCTTCCTTGGTTTGGAAGGGCACACCCAGCTCCTCACCAGCCTGGGGCCTCAGGCCTGCCTGCCACAAGAAGTGCTGGGTCCTCCTTAGCCCCAAACTGACATCAGCCACCACTCTGAACGGTTTATGGCTCAAAATCATCTTTTTAGAATTTAAACTCAAGGAAGTGAGGACCCCAAGCCTGCCCAGGGGTTCCAGGAGGCCTGAGAAGAAGGCACCCCCCTTGCCTCTAGGCTGCAGAGGGTGGGCTCAGCCATCATTCTCTGGGGTTTGGTCCACCACAGCCCCCACCCCTCCAGTTCACCACAGACTTTCACTTCCGCTTTCTCTTCTGCCTCTCATAACTGTCCCCTCCCAGGTAGGAATTATCATTCTAGGTTCCAAGTGAATTCAGGCTCAGAGAAGTTCTGAGAGAAATGTCCAAGAGTAAGGGACACAGGTGTCAGACCTAGTCCAGCTCCAAATTCAGGACTCCCTGACAAGGCTTGGTCAGGCTCACTAGACTCCCTGGGAATCCTTGCTCCTACTGGACAGAGAGTCCACCCAGGGTGACCTGATGCCCAGATATGGGACCTGCATGGCCTCATAGGGCTTATCCCCAGCCTGGTCCATCCAGCAGACACATAGGGAATCAACAGACCTGGGTTTGAGTTCCAGCTTTTCATTTACTTGCTGTGTAACTCCAGGTAAGCCTTTTTCCCTTTCTGGGCCTCAATATTTCCTGCTGAGATGTGGGGTGAGGATAAGGACTATAGAGCCCACACACTAGTGGTCAGTTTCCATCAGTTGGGTCTCAATGTGAATTGAGTCTCTGCTTTGTGTCTGGTGCCCTAGCCCAGAAAGTTCCCACTTCAGGCCTGGGTGTCAGCTGAGTGTCCACCTTGTACACCAGGGTGAGGAGATATGCCAGAATCCAGGAACCAGCCACAGCAGGGTCAGTCCTGGGTTTAATCCCAACCTGACACCTGCTAGCACTGGCCAAGGTTGCCTGGAGTTGAGCATTACAGTTCAAGGGCTTTTTCTTGCATTATTATTATCCCCCATTTACAGATGAGGACACTGAGGCTGAGAAGAGTTAAGTGGATCACAACAAGTCAGGGAAGAGCTGGGATCTGAACCCAAGTTGTTGAGGTCAGAGGCCTGGCTCTTTCTCTTCAGCCTCTAGGGGCTCAGCCACCCTGTCCTCACCCTCCTTGAGCTTCCTAGAAAAGGGAACTGTCAGGATGACTCAGTTCCCTGGGGGGAACCTCACCTCCTTTCCATCTTGTAAAGAATCCTCCTCCTCCTCCATCACCACCACCACCACCTCCACCACCACGAGTTGCCGTGTATGTCAGAGGGGAACTGTGCTCCAGAGGGTTTTCAATATCTGAGTTTTTGGAAGCAAAGTGCCAGGCTTTTCCTCTGAGACCCTCTGGGTGGACTCCAACCTCTAGTTGGAGGTTAGCAGTTAAATGCATTAATCATTTGCACTGCCCAGGGACCCGGAAGAACCCTCAGGGAGTCCAAATTACCCAAGGACTCCAAAGGGAAGCCCCCTGACCTGTTGGAACCTCAGGTGGTAGGTAATACTATCCCCACATTGCAGAAGAAAGTGAGGCCTTGTATCCAGGCTGGGACTCAATCCCAGGTCTGTCCAACCCAGGACCGGCTGATGCCTGCTCCCTCCACCCAGATGCAGAGAGAACTTTAAAAGACACTAAAGCTCACATTGGTCCCCACGGACCCACTCTACCCCTGGCCAGGAGCCCCCATGCCCCACACCCCTGCCCAGCTACCTGTGTGGTCCCTACCTGAGCACTAGAAGGGGCCGTGGAATGGCAGACACGGCTGGGCACCATCTGGCCCTGCAGTGGCAGTGCAGCTGGCAGACTTTGGCATCATCCCCGCCTACCCTGAGCAATCATTAACCCTGGTGGAGACCGCACCTCTGGACAGGCTGACTTCTCAAGAGGCGCAAGCCACAGTGGTGAGGGGCAGGAGGGCAGAACTGAGGCAAGGGGCCTCAGTGTGCTTCCCATAGACCATCAACCCCAAGCTGGGGACAAGGCCCCATGAAGGATGGAGGATGACCATCAAAGGAGAAAATCAGTGACATGGGACCTGTGGGAAAGGTGAGAGAGGGCTTAGGTCAGGAGATGGAGCTGGTAAAACAGTATAACAATCAGACATAGAGACTCCCACATGGGCCCCTGTATTAGTCAACTAGGGTTACCATAACAAAGTTCCACAAATTGATGGCTTAAACAATGAAAATTTATTGTCTCTCAGTTCTGGAAGCCAGAAGTCTGGATGTCAGCAGGGTGTCAGCAGGGCCATGCTCTCTCGAAGTCTCTAGGGAGAGATCCTTCCTTATCTCTTCTAGCTTCCAGTGGTCTCGGACATCCCTTCCTTGTGGCAGCATCACTCCAGTCTCTGTCTTTAGGTCACATGGCCATCTTCCCTCTGTTTGTCTCTCTGTGTCACTTCTCTCTCTCTCTCTCTCTTTTTTTTTTTTACAAGACCTCATCCTACTCCAAAATGACCTAATGTTAATTTAACTGATAACGTTTTCAAAGTCCTTATTTCCAACAAGCTCATGTTCACAGGTCCTGGAGTTAGGACTCCAATAAATCTTTTTTGGGGGACACATTTCAACCCATAACAGCCCTGTGAGTTTTACACTTGGATTTTGCCTGGCTCAATAAATGTTTGTGACCATTTTTGTTGCTATTCTTCCCCTGTGTTGAGGTTTCAGAGGGTCTCCACTGTCTGTCAGGGAGGGCCTCCATTCATCCAAGAGTTGGCTTTGAACTCAGCCTCAATACCCAGGGCCACTAGCGGGGACCAAGCTCCCACTTCCTCCTACAAGCCCCATAGGCCCCACCTTCTCCTCATTGACACAGGAGCAAGGGGGCACTGGGAATAAGATCATGGGCCTCAAGTTTCATCCTTCTAGTTGGGTGGCCTGGGGAAGTCAATGCTCCTCTCTGAACCATTGCTGCCTGTGTCTGGACCATGGACTGCTGGTCCTTCCCATGTTGGGCACCCATAAATGTGGACAGGGAGACATCCAGCCAGCCCAGGACCAAGCCAAAAAATCCACTTCCATCAAGTTATTTCCAACTCATAGTGACCCTATAGCCCTGTAGAGTTTCCAAGACTAAATCTTTATGGAAGCAGATTACCTCATCTTTTTTCCCGTGGAGTGGCTGTTGGGTTTGAGACACCAACTTTTTGCTTATCAGCCAAATGGTTTAACCACTGTGCCACCAGAGCTCCTTCCAGCCCAAGACAGACGCTCAGAAACTGTAGAGATCATAAAATGCAAATATGCTCTCTTTCCTCCCTTCCTCCTGTAAGTACCAGGGAAGTCCTGGGGGAGGATGTTCTTGTGCCTCCCCAGAGGAGTAGGAATTGGCATTTACTATGCACCCACTGTATACTTTATAAGGAGCTCTGGTGGCATAGTACCTAAGCCATTTGACTGCTAACCAGAAGTTTGGAGGTTCAAACCTGCCAGGCTACTCCATGAAAGGAAGACTGAACAATCTACTTCGGTAAAAATTAACCACCTTGGAAACCCAACAGGGATCGCTGTGAGTTGGAATCGACTCGATGGCATTGAGTTTGCTTTTGGTTTGTGTGCTTTATATCACACTTTCACTGACTCCTGAGATCACCCAGGAGAGGCAGATGCCATTATAATTATTCCTGCTTTAGAAGAGGAACCTACAGCTCAGAGACAGGAAGTGACTGTGCAGGCCCACCCAGAGCAGATAGCTAAGCCAGTTGCTACCTCAGAACACAACACCAGGGCTCCAACGTGAGGGAAGGGCAGAGAAGTGCCCCAATGAACGAGCCTCCACCCTCCCCTTCGATCTCCTGGCCAGGGCCCTGCTCCACAGTGCCTTCTCTATCTCTCCCCTGCTCCCCAAAACCTTCCCTGCTACCCCACCCCACTCTAGTAGTGAATACTTGATGTTCCAGCTACCCCCACACCTTGATTTTTCTATAGGGAATCTCCCCACCGTCCCCACCCTACCGTCCCCACCACACCCCCACTCCATTGTTGTTGTTGTTGTTAGGTGCCATCGAGTCGTTTCTGACTCATAGTGACCCCATGCACAGCAGAACAAAACACTGCCCAATCCCGCACCAGCTCCATGATCCCTGCTACACTTGAGCCCATCATAACAGCCACCCTGTCAATCCATCTCATTGAAGACCTCCTCCTCTTTTGTCGACCCTCCACCCTACCAAGCATGACATCCTTCTCCAAGGAATGGTCCCTTCTGACAACATGACCAAAATAGGTGAGATGAAGTCTGGCCATTCT
>NW_006921953.1:254445-255811 GCF_000298275.1 Orycteropus afer afer | reverse complement strand
CAGCCTTCTGGTTAGCAGTCAAGTGCCTTAGGCACTATGCTACCAGAGCTCCCTCAATATATATATCAGCTAGGTATTACATGCCAGGCACTAAATATGAATGTTTGTTCCGCAGTTGCCCAATTTTAAAACAGATTATCAAAATATATATGCTACCAACCAAAAAAACCAAACTCAATGTCATCAAGTCAGATCTGACTCATAGAGACCCCTCCTTGGGTTTCTGAGGTAGTATCACTACGGAAATAGATTGCCCAACCTTCCTTCTGAGGAGTGGCTGGTGGGTTTGAACCGCCAGCCTTCTGGTTAGGAGTCAAATGCCTTAGTCACCACACCACCAGAGCTCTCATATATGCTACTACATGCTTAAAAAGGTGAAAGAACTTAGACAAAGGGAAAACAGGTGAGAAAACAAAGGAAATCTAGGCTTGAATAAAGCCCACAGAATATTTGCCTTGAAGTTCTGGGCAATTACCAGAGGTTGCCTATAAATCACATTCTGAGCTTGCCAGCAAGCAAGGCAAAGAGGAAAACAAGATCCACTAAGTACAGCATCCATCCATTTAAAAACACATATATAGCCAGGCTTTGGGAGCCATGGCACATTTCCAAGTTCTGTTACCTGAGAGACATTTCCTTCTGTGTGTCTCTAAGGAGAAGATGCTGTGAGAAGGTGGATGGCACTTGCAATGTCTATTACAATGTAGTGATTAAGAGATGGACTTGGCGTCAGACTACTGGGTTCAAATGTTGTAGGGAAGTTCTTTCTTTTTAAAAATTGTATAAAACAAACCATTTGCCGTTTCCTCATCTTTTACATATATAATTCAGTGACATTAATTATGTTTATCATGTTATGTAACCATCATCACTATCCATTTCCAATTTTTTCTATCACTCTTAATAAGCCTCAGTTTCTTCATCTGTAAAATGTGGGTAATATATGACACCTAAAGATCCCTGGTGGTGCAATGGTTAGGCCCTTGGTTACTAACTGAAAAGTTGTTAGTTCAAACCCACCAATGGCTCTGTGGGAGAAAAGACCTAGTGACCTGCTCTGGTAAAGATTACAGCCTAGAAAACCCTATGGGACAATTTTGCTCTGTCCTAGAGGGTGACTATGAGTCAGAATTGACTTAAGGACACACACAACAACATATGACACCTTCCTTAGAAGGTGGTGTTGAGGATTAAATGAAGTCGTGCATTTAAAGTCCTGAGTGCAGTGCCCAGAGTAAGGCCTCAAAGTACATTAGTGTTTTTGTGGCGGTGATAGTGGTGATTATGTTATTATTATTGTTATGTGCCGTCGAGTCGACCCCGACTCATAGTGACCCCTCCTTGGGTTTCCGAGGCAGTATCACTA
>NW_006921953.1:251364-253975 GCF_000298275.1 Orycteropus afer afer | reverse complement strand
AACCTTCCTTCCGAGGAGTGGCTGGTGGGTTTGAACCGCCAGCCTTCTGGTTAGCAGTCAAGTGCCTTAGGCACTATGCTACCAGAGCTCCCACTAACTATTATAGGTGGCCTAATTAGTAGAAGCAGTGGCAGATGACCTCACCCAAGGCTCCGCTCTGCTCCAGACCAAAGGAGCCAGCCTTGTCTCTCTGCCAGGTAGGACTGACCCAGCTCCAAGCTCCTGACCTCCCTCCCTGCTCCAATGGCTGAGACCCCTGGAAGGCATGTCCTAGCCTTCCCAGATCTTTGGATGAGATCTCTATGAGCCAGGTATGGCTCAATGGTATCCTGCCCATCTCAAACGTACCTGCTTCTGGGGAGCTTGCTGGGCTGTGGCTTGGGATAATCCAGGTCTGAGTAATAGGCTCAGGGTCAACCTTGGGGAGAGAGTGACCAAGCAGAAAGTGGGCTAAGAGCGCAGGATATGAACTTGAACAACCTGGGTCTTAATCGTCTCCCTGCCTTGGACCAGATGAGGACTTCAGGCAAGGGACTTCATCTTCTTGAGCATCAATGTCCTTGTGATGGATTGAATTGTGTTTCCCAAAAATATGTGTTGGGTTCTTAACTCCTATGCCTGTACATATAATCTCATTTGGAAATAAGGTTTTCTTTGTTATGTTAATGAGACTATTATCAGTGTAGGGTGTGTCCTAAACCTGATCATTTTTTTTGTTTGTTTGTTTTTGACAACATACCAGATAGAGAAAAGTAAGAATGATATATGGGATCTGAAATATAACAAATGCCAAAATCAAACCAATTTTGTGGAGTTGATTTTGACTCATGGAGACCTCATGTGTGTCAGAGTAGATCTGTGCTCCATAAGGTTTTCTTTAAGAAAAAAAAAAAAAGTGTCTACCTTCTAGTTAGTGTAAACCTAATCACAGCTGAGGAGCTCTGGTGGCATAGTGCCTAAGGCACTTGACTGCTAACCAGAAGGCTGGTGGTTCAAATCCACCAGCTGCTCCTCAGAAGAAAGGTTGGGCAATCTACTTCCTTAGTGATACCACCTCGGAAACCCAAGGAGGGGTTACTATGAGTCAGGGCCAACTCAACGGCACAAAACAACAATAACAACAGCAATCACATCTGAGTGATATTAGGAACAGTATAGACAAGCAAGTACATATGGGGAAAGACAGTCTGATGATGACAGAGGCAGCTGAATCTACAAGTTAGGAATTTTAAGGATTGTTGGCTACTAGAATCTGAGAAGGACCTTCTCCAGTGGTGCAGTGGGTAAAGCATTCAGCTGCTAACCAAAAGGTTGGTGGTTCAAACCCACCAGGCACTCTGTGGGAGAAAAATAAGGCAATCCGCTTCTGCATGAGTTGAAATCAACTAGATGACAAAAGATTGCCTTTTGGCATCTAGCTGATTCCAACTCAACTAGATTTTACCTTTTGGAGAAACTGAAATTGACAAAGAAGAACCTTCCCCTAGACCAATGCCCTGAATTCAAATTTGTACCATCCTGAACTGTGCGAAAATAAACTTCTGTGTATTGTAGCAGCACTAAAAAACTAGGCAGTACTCATCTGTAAAATCAGCACAATGGCAGAATGCAACTCATAGATTTGTTATGAGGATTAGTTAGGTAATACATCTACAACACTTAGCACAGGCTGAGCAATCAAGTCCTATGCACATATACGTGAGATAGCCAATTCACATATGAATTAGAGTTCCTTCATAGCCACTTTCTTAGGAAAGAAGTTTTTAATTTTTTCAATCGGGAAACCCACACGTTGTCTGTATTTACTGGTAACTGACAATGTGTACCCACTGTGTGCTCAGAAACTGGTCAAGTTGAAATCAAGTCCTAACTTACCCCTGATGGACTGTGTGGCATTGAGCAGGTCACTGCTCCTGAGCTTCCATTTTTTCATCTACTCTAATGTATGGCTTCAGAGGTGACCTGGAGAGCCTGGGCTGAGAGTGACTCTTTGGTATGAATGTGTTCAATCCTTCCTCAACCTCTCAGTCATCCCCCAATGCTGCACATGTTTTGCAGTGTGCAGTCTCCTTCACTATTGTTTTACAGCTGAGGGACTAGCTTATGAACTGCCCCTTGGAGTCCAAGTCTCACAACCTTCACCCTTAGAAAGAACTTAGGGACCATGAGAACAACTCTTCCCTATCCCCAAGACCCTTAGACCCCCTTCCAGGACACAAATTCCCTTTTTAGTGCCATGGTTAGGTGGTATGCCATAGTTTGGATACCTCCAGTGATATGGAGGTTACTCCCTCTCATGGCTTCCACTCCATGGCCCCAACTGTACATGCTTTGTTCAGTTGAGAGCTGCTCCTGTCATTTCCATCTGGGAATACCCTCTAGAAAAACAGACTCCAGTTCCTCTGTCTTCTCTGGGACATTTTTCCATTCAGGTTCTTCCAATCTTCACAACCACCACCCACCTCAGACAGGTTTTGTAGTCAGGCAGACCTGAGTTCACCTTCCAGCTCTGTCATTTCCCAGCTGTGTGACCTGGAACAAGCCTCCTCCCTCTCTAAGCCTCAGTTTCCACACCAGGAAAACAGAAGGAAGTAAAACAATGAAGTGACTA
>NW_006921953.1:246907-250916 GCF_000298275.1 Orycteropus afer afer | reverse complement strand
TTTGGGTGAAAGTTTACAAAGCAAATTCATTTTCCATACAGCAGTTCACATACACTTTGTCTCATGACATTAACTACATATGCTTGTATTTTGTTTGGCTGGAAGCCACAGGAGTGGGTTAAATTCCAGACCTGAAAGGCAGCTACGGGCTATAGTCTCAAGAGTTCCACCAGGCTCTCTCACACCAGCAAACCTGGACCTAGAACACATACCTGAGGAAGAAGCAACAATGGAAATCCCTGATAAGGAATTCAAAAGAATTATATTTAGGTACCTTCAATGGACTGAGAGATAGAGCAAGAAAAACACTGACAAAATTGAAGAAAACACAGAGAAAAACCTAGAGAAATTTCAGAAGACAATACAAGAACAAAATGACAATATAAATGAAAAATTAGAAATGATACAAAATATACAGATAGAAATCCAGAAGATTAATGCTAAATTTCCAGAAATGGATAACACATTAAATGGGCAAAGGAGTAGAACTGAATCGATGGAAGACAGAATTAGTGAGATTGAAGACAAATACATCAATACTTCTTTGGAAAGGAATCAATTGGAAAAAAGATCAAAACAAAATTTAAAAAACTTAAGGTTCTTGTGAGATACCATAAAAAGAAATAATCTATGTGTAATTGGAATCCCAGAACAGGAAGAGACAAATAAAGCCACAGAGAAAAATGTAAAAGTTTGTTGGAAAAGAATTTCCCTGATATGATGAAAGATGAGAATATATCCACTTGAGAAGTCCAACAAACCCCAAACAGGATAGACCCCAAAAGAAAATCACCAAAACATATCATCATCAAACTAACCAAAACCAAAAGCAAAGAAAGAATCCTGCAAGCAACATGAGAAAAATGAAAAGTTACCTCCAAGGGGCAACCAATAAGACTAAACTCTGATTTCTTGGCAGAAACCATGCAGGCAAGAAGACAATGGGATGGTATATATAAAACCCTGGGGAAAAAAATTTCCAAGCAATAATTATGTGTTGCTGTTGTTGTTGTTGTTGTTATGTGCCATCGAGTCAGACCCAACTCATAGTGACCCCTCCATGGGTTTCCGAGGTGGTATCACTATGGAAGTAGATTGCCCAACCTTCCTTCCAAAGAGTGGCTGGTGGGTTTGAACTGCTAGCTTTCTGGTTAGCAGTCAAGTGCCTTAGACACTATGCTACCAGAGCACCTCAAGAATTATATACCCAGCAAAATTGTCCCTGTAATATGATGGTGAAATTAGAACATTTCCAGATAAGCAGAAATTAAAAGAATTTGTTAAAACCAGACCAACCTTGCAAGAGATGCTAAAGGGAGTCCTTTGCACAGAGAACCAACAACAGTGAACAACAACCAAACATTAACAAACTTGATGAGAACCCAGAATACAACCCAGTTATGGAAGTATCCAAAGTAAATAACCCTACAAGATTGTAAACAGAGAACCAGAGACATTGACTGGCAAACAAGGACAACTACAAACCAAAGAGAGGGAAAAAGTAGTGTAGTTACAGAACTTCTAAATGGTAGGGAAGTCAAGACAATTACAAGATAGAACAGACTGTTCTAAGCTTGGGAATAAAATTATAAATCACAGGGAAAACTCAAAGAAAAATTACAAACCTTCACATCAAAATAAAAAAGAAGATAAGCACAAATGTTCAGCAAATGCAAAAAAAAGAAGCAACAAAGGAAGTGACAATATGATTCATAAACAAAATGAGTTCAGCACAGAAAATTATATGCAACAAAAATATCAGCAACACTGAGTGGAGGAAACACTGCAAAAATAAAAATTAAAAAAAAAAAACACCATGAAAAAAACACATAAAAAAATGACAGCAACAAATTCATACTTCCCCATAATTACACTGAATGTAAATGGATTAAATGCACCACTCAAGAGATGGAGAGATGCAGACTGGGTAAGAAAACATAATCCATCAATATGCTGTCTACAAGATGCACACCTTAGAGACAAAGACAAAAATAGACTAAATATCAAAGTTTGGAAAAAGATATATCAATCAAATGGCAACCATAAAGGAGCAGAAGTGGCAATATTAGTTTCTGATAAAATTGATTTTAAGACAAAAACCACCATAACTGACAAGGAAGGACATTATATAATGATTAAAGGACCGATTAAACAAGACTACTAGGTAATAATAAATATCTATGCACCTAATGAAAGAGCCCCAAAATACATAAGTCAGACTTTAACAGAATTGAAAAGACAAATAGATGACTCCACAGTCATAGTAGGAGACTTTAATACACCACTTTCAATCAAAAAGAGAACAACTGGAAAGAAACTCAACAAAAATGCAGAACTAAATGATACAGTCCACCAACTTGACCTTATATATGTCTACAGAGCACTTCACCCAACAACAGCACAATATACATTATTTTCCAGTGCACATGAAACATTCTCCAGTATAGACCATATGTTAGACCACAAAGCAAGCCTTAATAAATTTAAAAACATTGAAATAGTGCAAAACATCTTCTCAAATCACAATGCTATCAAATTATAAATCAACAATAGAAAGATCGATTGAAAAAGAGCAAACACATGGAAACTGAATAACACCCTCCTTGAAAATGACTAGTTAAGACTTCTGGTAAGATGACAGAATATGAAGACAAACTACACTGACCCTCTTCAACAAAGAAAAGAGAAACCAATTGACAGAGATACAAAAGATAATCCTGGAGCCCTGAGCTTTGAAAGGAACTATATAGAAATGGATTAGGCACCAACTAGTGGAAAAACCTGAATGAGAACAGTGAGTATGGAAATTGTCAGAGCAGTGGAGCATGAGCTACTCTGACAGGACCAACAGCCTAAATATTTCCAAATAATGTTGTTGTTGTTGTTGTTGTTGTTATGTGCCATTGAGTCAGACCCGACTCATAATGACCCATCCTTGGGTTTCCAAGGCAGTGTCACCACGGAAGTAGACTGCCCATCTTCCTTCTGAGGAGTGGCTGGTGGGTTGGAACCTGAGAATTGACTTAAAGTCAGCCTTGGCAGCCAAGGGTTGCAGGGATGACTGCACTGGTGGCCCATGACTAGGAAGGGAAACAGCAAGGAGGGAGACAACCTGAGCTGTGGACTTTCTGCTGTCTGAAGCATGCAGCCATTTTGATTGTTTACAAGCAAGGGCCATTTTGGATATTTGAAGTGACCGAGGGCACAGCCATTTTGAGTGTTCACAAGTGGTGGCCATTTTGGATATTTAAACTGACAGCATTCTCACTCAGATTCCAGGGACCTAAGAATAGGTTCCATTTGCCAAAGATGGTAGGGACATATAGGAGGCTGACAATGGGAAAGGAGACAGGTGGTGAGTATATAAGTGCTGCCAACTAGCAAATAGAGGAGTACAGCACAGTACCCTGCTTACATAGATAGCATACAAAGAAAACAAAAATCATGGGCAAGTCACTGCAACATATAATCACCAATTAAATATAAACACAAAAAACATCACAATGCCTCAGAGACAACAGACCATAACAGTCCACACAAAAAAGCAAGATAAACCAGGAGAAAAAAGGGACTAGGATACAAATCCAAAACACATCCCTGAGGAAGAAGCAACATTGGAACTCCCTGATAAGGAATTCAAAAGAATTATATTTAGGTACCTTCAATGGATTGAGAGACAGATCAAGGAAAACACTGACAAAATTGAAAGAAACACAGAGAAAACCCTACAACAATTTTGAAAGACAACACAAGAACAAAATGACACAATAAATGAAAAATTAGAAGTGATACAAAATCTAGATAGAAACCAGAAGATTGATACTAACTTTTCAGAAATAGATAACACACTGAATGAGCAAAGGAGTAGAATTGAATCAAAACAGAATTAGTGAGATTGAAGGCAAATACCTGAATACTTCTTTGGAAAGGGATCAATCAGAAAAAAGATCAAAACAAAATGAAGAAAACCTAAGGTTCATGTGGGAGTCCATCAGAAGGAATAACCTAC
>NW_006921953.1:231625-233398 GCF_000298275.1 Orycteropus afer afer | reverse complement strand
CTTTTTGCTATTGTAAAAAGTGCTGCGATGAACATAGGTGTGCATATATCTGTTCTTGTTCTGGCTCTCATTTCTTTAGGATATATACCTAGTAATGGGATTGCTGGGTCAAATGGTATTTCTAATTCCAGCTTTTTAAGGAATTGCCATACTGCTTTCCACAGTGGTTGTATCATTTTACATTTCCACCAGCACTGTATGAGAGTCTCAATGTCTCCACATACTTGCCTGCATTTGTTATTTTCTGTCTTGTGAACTTTGCCTTTAGTGCTGGGGTGAGATGGTATCTCATTGTTGTTTTGACTTGCATCTCTCTGGTGGTTAATGATCGTGACCATTTCATCATGTATTTGCTGGCCACCTGAATATCCTCTTTGGTGAAGTATCTATTCATGTCTTCTGCTCATTTTTAAAGTGCATTGTTAATCTTTTTGTTGTTGAGGTGGTGGAGTTTTCTATAAATTTTAGAGATAAGTCCCTTCTCATATATGTCATTGTAGAATATATTTTTTCCCAATCTGTAGGTTCTCTTTTTACTCTTTGGAGAAATCTTTTGAAACACATAAAAATTTAATTTTTAGAAGATCTCATTCATCTAATTAATCTTCAGCTGTTTGTGCATTTTGGGATATGCTTGACAGTCTATTTGTGACATAAATGAGGGCCCCTATATTTGCCCCTATTTTTTCCTTGAGGAACTTTATAGTTTTAGGCTTCACATTTAAGTCTTTGATCCATCTGGATTTAGTATTTGTGTATGCTATGACGTACAGATCTTGTTTCATTTTTCTGCAAATGGATATCCAGTTTTGCCAGCACCATTTGTTGAAGAGACTATCTTCCCCCATTTAATAGATTTCAGCCCTTCGTCAAAAATCAGCTAGTCATAGGTAGATGGATCTATTTCTGGGTTCTCAATTCTGTTCCATTGGTCTATGTGTCTGTCCTTGTAGCAGTACCAAGCTGTTTTGACTACTTTTGCTGTATAGTAGGTATTGAGATCTGGGAGTGAGAGACCTCCTACTTTGTTCTTTGTCAATAGTGCTTTGCTTATTTGAGGTCTCTTTCCTTTAATTTAATTTTCTATATAAAATTCGTGATTGGTTTTTCCGTATCCTTAAAGAATGCTGATGGGATCTGGATTGGGATTGCATTGAATGTATAGATTGTTTTGGGTGGTATTGACATTTTCACAATGTTCAATCTTCCTGTCCATGAGCATCGTATGTTCTTCCATTTATGTAGTTCTTTTATGGTTTCTTGGAGTAGTGATTTGTAGTTTTCTTTATACAGGTCTTTTGTATCCCTATTGAAATTTATTCCCAAGTATTTTAAATTTTTTGGTAGCTATTGTAAATGGCATTGATTTCCTTATTTCCTTTTCAGCAATCTCTGCTGGTGTAGAGGAATCCAACTGATTTTTGGAGGTTGATCTTGTATCCTGCCACTATGCTAAATCTCTCAATTAGTTCCAATAGTTTTCTTGCTGAGTCTCTTGGCTTTTCTCTGTATAGGATCATATCATTAACAAATAGGGATAGTTTGACTTCTTTCTTACCAATTTGGATGCCTTTGTTTTCCCTTTCTTGCTTTATTGCCCTGGCAAAGGACTTCCAATACAGTGTTGAATAGAAGTGATAATAGAGGGCATCCTTGTCTGGTTCCTGTTCACAAGGGGAATGGTTTCAGTCTCTCTCCATTGAGAATAATGTTGGCTGTTGGTTTTGCATAGATGCCTTTTACTATGTTGAGGAATGTCCCTTCTGTTCCTAT
>NW_006921953.1:224649-231525 GCF_000298275.1 Orycteropus afer afer | reverse complement strand
GAGGAATGTCCCTTCTGTTCCTATTTTGCTGAGAGTTTTGATCAGGAATGGGTGTTGGATTTTATCAAATGTCTTTTCTGCTTCAATTGATGTGATTATGTGGTTGTTTTCCTTTTTTTTATTATTTTTTTTATTTATGTGATCAATGATAGTGATTTTTTTCTAATGTTGAACCATCCTTGCATACCTGATATGAATCCCAGTTGGTCATAATGTATTATTTTTTTGATATGTTGTTGGAGTCTATTGGCTAGGATTATGTTAAAGATTTTTGCATCTATATTCATGAGGGATAATGGTCTGTAGTTCCCGTTTTGAGTGATGTCTTTCCCTAGTTTTGGTATCAGGGTTATGCTTGCTTCATAAAATGAATTTGGGAGGATTCCATCCTTTTCTATGTTCTGGAATAATTTGAGTAGGATTGATGTCAGTTCTTCTCTGAATGTTTGGTAGAATCTGGTGAATCCATCTGGGCCTGGACTTTTTTGTTGTTGTTACTGGTAATTTTTTTTATGACCTATTCAATTTCCTCTTTTATTATGGGGCTGTTCAACTTTTCCACCTCAGACTGTGTTAGTTTAGGTAAGTTGTATGCTTCTAGAAATCTGTCCATTTCCTCTAGATTTTCAAATTTGTTGAAGTACAGTTCTTCATATTGTTGTTGTTATATGCCATTCAGTCAGACCCAACTTATAAAGACCTCTCCTTGGGTTTCTGAGGCAGTATCACTATGGAAGTAGATTGCCCAACTTTCCTTCTGAGGAGTAGATGATGAGTTTGAACCTCCAGCCTTCTGGTTAGCAGTCAAGTGCCTTAGGCACTATACTACCAGAGCTCCCACAGTTCTTCATAGTATCCTGATATTATCCTTTTTATTTCAGTTGGTTCTGTTGTGATGTCACGCAATTTGTTTCTTATTCATGTTATTTATTTTCTCTTCCTCTTTTTCTTTGTTAATTTGCCAGTGGTTTTTCAATTTTATTAATCCTCTCAGGAAACCAACTTCTAGTCTTGTGATTTTTTTCTATTGTCTTTCTCTTTTCTGTTTCATTTATTTCTGCTCGAGTCTTTATTATTTCTTTTATTCTGATGACTGTAAGCTTTTTTTGCTGCTCTTTTTCTAATTGTTGGAGATGTTAGGTTAAAGTGTTGATTTTGGCTCTTTCTTCTTTCCTTGATGTGTGCATTTATTGCTCTAAATTGGCCTCTGATCACTGCTTTTGCTTTGTCCCAAAGATTTTGATATGTTCTGTTTTCAGTCTTGCTTGATTCGAAGAATTTTTTTTATTATATTTTTTATTTCTTTGATTACCCAATTATTTTTAAGGAGGGAGCTTGGTCTTTTTATTTATTTTTTTAAATTTTGTTACACATTTTTCTCCTACTCTATCCAGGATATCCTATACTGATCCCTTTCCAAGTGGTTGACAGTGGTAGCTGGGCACCATCTAGTTCTTCTGGTCTCAGGGCCATATAGGCTGAGGTTTGCATGGTTTGCACTGTCCCTTGAACTAATTGTTTCCATGTCTCTTTGGTTTTCTTCATTCTTCTTTGCTCTGGACAAAGAGAGACCAATTGTTGCATTTTGGGTGGCCATTTGCAAGCTTTTAAGACCCCAGTCTCTTTTCACCAAAGTAGGTGGTATAACAATGTTTTTGTGTAGTATGTTATGCCCATTGAGCTTGATGTCCCCTTGACTATGGTCCTGAGCCTGTGGGCCCAGTGATTCATTCCCTTAGGGCATTTGGCTGTGACAAAGAATTTATCATTGGAAGAGAGCTATTATATTGTAGGGAATTGCAGTCAGTATCACGAAACAAAATGTGTATGAACTGCTGTGTGGAAAATGAATTTGCGCTGTAAACTGTCACCCAAATCACAAGAATTTTAAAAGAGAAGAAGAACTTATCATCATTTTGCTCCCTCTTAGCTCTATTATACATGTGGACATTTGTATAGCATATACAAATACTTATATAGAAATATTGCTGCCAAACTTATATATGGTCACAGGTATATTCTCTTTTGCCTATCCATACTTGATCATTTTGCCTGTCTATCTATGGATCCTCCAACAGATTAATGTTTGCTGTTACTGGTGATGCAGTATTGTATATGAAAAGTATTTAACTTTATTGTTTATACTTCTTGTGAACCTCTCCATCTCTTCCTTTTCCTTAGTGTTATTATTCTGGTCACTCACTTTTGATATATTGCCTTTCCCTTCACCAAAATCAATACTTGTCTCTTACCTATCTAGCAATTTTCCTTCCCCCCTCCCATCCCTGATAACCAACAAAGAAAATTTCTTTCCATATGTAAACTTTTCCTTGAGTTTTTACAATAGTGGCCTAATAAAATATTTGTCCTTCTGTGATCTACTTATTTGACTCAGCCTAATGTCCTTGTTGGGAGCTCTGGTAGCATAGTGGCTAAGACATTTGCCTGCTAACCAGACGGCTGGCGGTTCAAACCCACCAGCCACTCCTCGGAAGGAAGGTTGGGCAATCCTACTTCCGTAGTGATACTGCCTCGGAAGCCCAAGAAGGGGTCGCTATGAGTCGGGTTTGACTCGACGGCACATAACAACAACAACAACAATGTCCTTGTTATCCACATTATGAAGTGTTTCACAGATTCTATATGATTCTTTAGTGTTGTACAGTATTTCCTTGTATGTATGTACCATAGTTTGGTTATCCATTCTTCTCTTGATGGGCTCTTAGGTAGTTTTCATCTCTTTGCTATTGTGAATAGTACTGTGATGAACATTGGTGTGCATATATCTATTCATATCCTGGCTCTCACTTCTTTAAGATATATACCTAATAATGGGATTGCAAGATCAAATGCTATTTCTATTTCCAACTTTTTAAGGAATCACCATACTGATTTCCACAGTGGTTGTATCATTTTACATTCCCACCAGCAGTGTGTAAGAGTTGCAATCTCTCCACATCCTCACTAGCATTTCTTATTTTTTTGTCTTGTTGAACATTGCTATTAGGGTTGGGGTATGATGGTGTTTGAATAATTTCTTTTAGAAAGATCAGCACAAAACCGGTCCCTATGAGGCAGAGGTTAAAGATGGCCAATTTTTCAAAACTGCTGTGGCACTCCATCATCTCTGACATCAAGTCCTCCTCCTCACTTCAGTCTTAGAGCTTACGGTTCTTCCTCCTGTCTTGGGGTTCTTTATTTTGCTGTAACATCTCATAGAACTCACAAACTCCCAAGGAGAGAGCTCACATGGTGGAGGTGGAGGTCGGCAGGTTGGCAAGTCCCAGGTCTGAGTGTAGGTCTGGAGGATTCTCTGGCAAACTCAAATCAACAGATCAGATGATGGCTGCTGTCTCAAGTCCAGGGGTGAGATGATAATGAACCAACTGCAGAACCAGAGCAAGAGAGCAAATTTTCCCTGAACATTTGTATATATCCTCAAGGGAGCTAAGGATGGTGACTTGAGTCACACCCTCCAGCAAGGCAGGACTCAAGATACATCCACCCTAAGCAGTGTAAACTCACTGCTGTCAAGTCCAATCTGACTCATAGTGACCCCATCTTGGGTTTCTGAGGTTGTATCACTATGGAAGTAGATTGCCCAACCTTCCTTCCAAGGAGTGGCTGGTGGGTGAACCACCAGCCTTCTGGTTAGCAGTCAAGTGCCTTAGGTACCACGCCACCATAGCTCCCTCTGCAGAGATACCACCTCGGAAAACCAAGGAGGAGTCATTGTGAGTCAGATTCTACTTGAGAGCAGTGAGTTGAAATTTGCCCCTGGTTGCAGGGCTGGGGCTGCTTTCACTTGGGGTGGCTCCATTTTAAGGCCAAGGCCAAAAGTGGGTGGGTTCAGGGCTCAGGATTGCTTTTGCTTGGAGGTGGCTCTATTTTAAGATTGGGGCCGAGGTCAGAGGGCATGGGGCTAGGGGCTCTTTCATTTGGGGGCAACTCTATTTTAAGGTTGAGGATCGGGGTAGGCGGGCCCTTGACTAGGGTCTGCTTTCACTTGGGGGCAGCTTTATTTTAAGGCCAGGGCCCAAGGTAGGTGGGTGCGGAGGAGAACAACTAAGGAGACAAACTTTTCTTTCAGTTTGTCATCCTTTGGTGGCTTACTGTGTTGCTGTGAAGCTTGAGACTATGCCACTAGTGTTGCAAAATGCCAGCAAGGTTACCCATGGTGTAAAGGTTTTAGCAGAGCTTCTGGGCTAAGACAGACTCAGAAGAAGGAAGAAGCCATCCACTTCTCAAAGCATTGGCCAATGAAAACTTTATGAATAGCAGTGAAACATCATCTGATATATTACTGCAAAACTTTCTGACTACCCCTGAAATATTGTCCAATATAGTACTGGAAGATGAACTTATCAGGTTGGAAAGAACTCAAAATTTGACTGGGGAAGAGCTGACTCCTCAGAGTAGAGATGACCTTAACATTATGTATAGAGTAAAGCTTTCAGGATCTCCACTGGCTGATGTGGCATGACTCAAAATGAGTAGAAACAGATGAAAACATCCATCAATAATCAGAGTATGGAATGTCCTGAAGTACAATGCTGTCAGTGATAGGTTGATATCCACATGCCTACAAGGAAAACCAGTTAATGCTACTATTATTCAAATCTACACACCAACCACCAAAGCCAAAGATGAGGAAAGTGAAGATTTCTACCAATTTCTGCAGTCTTAACTTGACCAAACACGCAATCAAGATGTGTTAATTATCACTGGTGACTGGAATGCAAAAGTTGGAAACAAAGAAGAACCACTGGTAGTTGGAAAATATGGCCTTGGTGATAGAAATGATGCGGGAGATTGCATGATAGGATTTTGCGAGACCAATGACTTATTCACTGCACATAACTTTTTTCAACAACATAAGCAATGGCTATACACATGGACTTCACCAGACAGATATGCAGGAATTAGGTTGATTACAACTGTGGCAAGAGGCAATGGAGAAGTTCAATGTGTTTGGCCAAAACAAGTCCGGGAACTGATTGTAGAACAGATCGTCAACTGCTCATATGCACGTTCAAGTTGAAGTTGAAAACAATTAAAATCAGTACATGAGAGCCAAAATATGACCTTGATAATATCCCTCCTGAATTCAGAGACAATCTAAAGAATAGATTTCAGGCATTGTACATCAATGACTGAAAGCTAGAGGAATTGTGGGATGACATCAAGAATATCATCCATGAAGAAAGCAAGAGGTCATTAAAAAGACAAGAATGGAAGAAAAGATCAAAATGGATGTCACAAGAGACTCTGAAACTTGCCCTTGAGCAGAGAGTAGCTAAAGCAAATAGAAGAAATGACAAGATAAAAGAGCTGAACAGAAAATTTCAAACAGCAGCTCAGGCAGACAAAGCCAGTTACTATAATGAAATGTGCAAAGACTTGGAGTTAGAAAACCAAAAGAGGAGAACACACTCAGCATTTCTCAAGCTGAAAGAACTGAGGAGAAAATTTAAGCCTTGATTTGCAATATTGAAAGATTCTATGGGGAAAATATTGAATGATGCAAGAAACGTCAAAAGAAGATGGAAGGAATATACAGAGTCACTGTACCAAAAATAATTGGTCAATGTTCATCCATTTCAGAAGGTGCCATATGATCAAGAACCAATGGTACTGATGGAAGAAGTTGAAGCCCCATTGAAGGAATTGGTGAAAAACAAAGCTCCAGGAATTGATGGAATACCCACTGAGATATATCAACAAATGGATGCCCAACTGTAAGCATTCATTCAGCTATGCCAAGAGATTTGGAAGACAAGAAGGACAAATATTGTATTAGTCCATTATTTTAAAAGTCAAAAAAAGGTTATATATGGAAGGAAATTTTCTTCATTGGTTACCAGGGGTGGGAGGAGAGAGTAGAGAACACTGTTAGATAGGTAGAGATAAGTATTGATTTGGGTGAAGAGATGGGCAACGTACCAAATGTGAGTGATCAACATGGTGGCATTGAAGATGAGGAAGACATAGAGAGGTACATGGGAGGTGCAGACAACAAAGATGAGCCCTTTTGCACGTATAGAACTGTGTTGTCAGTGAAGGCAAACATGGGTATACAGGTGGATAAATGGATGGACAGACTGAACTATTAGATATGTCTATGCAGCAGGGAGTGTACCCAAGACCATGTATAGGGTTGTCAGACAATAGTTCAACAAGTGCATTTGTATGTTCTGTAAGAATTCTCAGGTGTATAGTAGATCTGACAAGGGACAAGGTTGTAGTCAGTTCTTGGTTACAGCCAGCTACCCAGAAGGACTGAGTAGTTAAACCTGTGGGCTTTAGACCACAGTCATAGTGGATGTTAAGCTCAATTGGCATAACATACTACACAAAACATTGTTCCACCTCCTACTTTGATGAGTAGTGAGTAGGATCTTAAAAGCTTGCAAGCAGCCATCTAGATGCAATGATGGGTCTCTCCTTGTCCAGAGCAAAGAAGAATGAAGAAAATAAAAGATTCATGGAAACAATTCATCCTAGTGACTGGTACACCATGCGATACTCAGCCTATACGACTATGAGACCAGAAGAACTAGATGGTGCCTGGCTACCACTGTCAACTGCTTGGAGGGGAAATCTATGTAGGAGAGCCTGGATAGAGAGGGAGAACAATGTGGAACAAAACTCAAAATCATTTAACAAAAAAAAAGGGGTGGGGTGGGGAACAAGGTTTGCTTGACCAGATAGAGTCTGGTGGTACCACTGAGACTATGGCCCCTAGCTGCCCTTCTGGTCTGGAATTGAACCCACACCTGTGGCTTCCAGCCAATCAAAGACAGGCATATTAGTTGACCATTTACCTGAGGTAGATTCACCCCTTGGAGAGAACAATCATGGGAGAAAGAAGGGCTG
>NW_006921953.1:205040-222383 GCF_000298275.1 Orycteropus afer afer | reverse complement strand
GGGTTTCCAAGGTGATATCACTACGGAAGTGGATTGCCCAGCCTTCCTTCCAAGGGGTGGCTGGTGGATCTTAGCTGAAAGCAAAGAATACCAGAAAGATGTTTACTTGTGTTTTATTGACTATGCAAATGCTTTTGATCGTGTGGATCATAACAAATCATGGATAGCATTGAGAAGAATGGGAATTCCAGAACACTTGATTGTACTCGTGAGGAACCTGTACATAAATCAGGAGGCGGTTGTTCAAACAGAACAAGAGGGTACTGTATGGTTTAAAATCAAGAAAGGAGTGTGTCAGGGTTGTATCCTTTCACCATACTTTGAGAAGCTGGATTATATGAAGAACATGGCATCAGGATTGGAGGAAAGCTCATCAACAACCTGTGATATGCAGATAACACAATTTTGCTTGCTGAAAGTGAGGATGACTTGAAGCACTTACTGATGAGATTAAAGACTACAGTCTGCAGTATAGATTACACCTCAACATAAAGAAAACAAAAATCCTCACAACTGGTCCAATAAACAGCTTCACGATGGATGAAGAAAAGATTGAAGTGGTCAAAGACTTCATACTACTTGGTTCTACAATCAACACCAATGGAAGCAGCAGTCAAGACATCAGATGATACATTGTGAAAACTGCTGCAAAAGACTTCTTTGAAGTGATGAAGAGCAAAGATGTCTCCTTGAAGACTAAGTTGTAGCTAACCCAAGTCATAGTATTTTCAATCACCTCGTATGCATATGAAAGCTGGACAATGAATAAGGAAGACTAAAGAAGAGTTGATGCTTTCGAGTTGTGGTGTTGGAGAAGAATGCTAAGAGTGCCATGGACTGCTAAAAGGACTAACAAATCTGTCCTGTAGGAAGTGCAGCCAGAATGCTCCTTGGAAGCAAGGATGGCCAGACTTCATCTCACCTACTTTGGTCATGTTGTCAGAAGGAACCATTCCCTGGAGAAGGATATCATGCTTGGTAAAGTAGGGGGTCAATGAAAAAGGGGAAGACCCTCAAGAAGATGGATTGAAACAGTGGCTACAATTATGGGCTCAGGTATAGCAAGGATTGTGAGGCTGACACAGGACCAAGCAGTGTTTTGTTCTGCTGTGCATAGGGTTGCTATGAGTCAGAGATGACTCGACAGCACCTAACAGCAATGTTCTGGTTACCTAGTGAGATTCTGACAGGAATATATGACAAATGGGATGGCTTGAACAAACAGGAATTTATTCTTACAATTTGGAGACTCTAAGTCCAAGTTCAAAGCACCAGGATCTAGGGGCTGGGTGAAAGCTCCTCAACCTTGGGGCTCAGCTCTGCCTTCTGCTCCCGGCCCACTGGAGCTAGAGGCTTTTCTTCACTCAGACAGCTGCTGGCTGCTGAGACTGACAAACCCAAGGTTGACAAGTAAAAGGTCACAGTCCCAATGTTACCAAATCACACGGCAGGCCATTAATTTAAGTCCATTGGAAGTCCCAAGGTCAGCAGAACATGGCAGGCTGCTGAACACGGCAACACGCAGGGTTCAAGCATGCCGTAAGCTAGAGACCATTCCCAAAGCTGTTTCTTATATACAGGAAGCAGACCACATACCCAAAGCAGCTACTCAGCTGCTCCAATAGAGTCCACCAACAGAGTCCCAGCCAAATTGACACACAAACTTAACAACCACAAGCAATAACAAGTTTGCCCCTATTTTTTCTTTTATGAACTTTATAGTTTTAGGTTTGACGTTTAAGTCTCTGATCCATATAGAGTTAGTTTTTGAATATGGTGTGAGGTATGGATCTTATTTCATTTTTCTGCAAATGGATATCCAGTTTTGACAGCATCATTTGTTAGAGAGACTATCTCATCCTCATTTAATAGATTTTGGCCCTTTGTCAAAGATCAGCTGATCACAGGTTGATGGATGTATTTCTGAGTTGTCAATTCTATTTCACTGGTCTGTGTGTCTGTCACTATACCAATGCCAGGCTGTTTTGACATTGTGGCTGTATAATGGGTTTTGAGATTGGGGAGTGTGAAACCGCCTACTTTGTTGTTCCTCTTCAGTAGTGCTTTGCTTATCCAAGGGCTCTTTCCTTTCCATATAAAATTAGTGATTGGGTTTTCCATTTCCTTAAAAAATGTTGATGGAATCTGGATTGGGATTCCATTGAATGTATAGATTGCTTTGGGTAGTACTGACATTTTCACAATGCTCAGTCTTCCTATCTATGAGTGCAGTGCAATGATTTGCTTAATATGGCCCTTCTACCATCATCCCCCATTTTGTGATTATATTGTAAATCTTAGTCTCTCTGCTTATTTAGGGTGGGATGTATCTTGTGTGTCCCCTTGCTGAAGGGTGTGACTCTGTTTATTCAAAGTTCCTAACAGATAACAAATCTACAGTGACAGAAATCAGATCAATAGTTATGTCTGGAGGGAAAGGACAATGAGACAGCTTTCTGGAGTGATGAGAATGTTCTAGATCTTGATCAGTGTTTTAGCTTTATGGAAGTACACATTTTCTAAAAATTTACTGATAAGCATAAGATGTGTGTATTTTATTGTATATCTGTGAGCAGCCTGAGGGAGGAGACAGACCAGGTAGTGCGGTGGGGGCTGCGCTAGTGTAGTTCTGAGCTGCTGAGAAAGACCAGGAAATGCATGGAACAACTTGGAACAACTAAGGGAAACAAATTTGTCTGTCAGTTTATCATCCTATGTGGTTTGTGTGTTGCTGTGAGGCTGGAGGCTGCGCCACCAGTGTTTCAAATGCCAGCAGAGTTACCCATGGTGGACAGGTTTCAGAGGAGCTTTCAGACTAAGACAAACTGGGAAAAAGGAAGAGGCCATCCACTTCTCAAAGAATTGGCCAATGAAAACCTTATGTATAGCAGTGAAACACTGTCTGATACATTACTGGAAAACTTTATGAATAGCCCTGAAACATTGTTCAATATAGTGCCACAAGATGAGCCCCTTAGGTCAGAGGGCACTCAAGAAATTACTTGGGAAAAGCTGTCTCCTCAGACTAGAGCTGACCTTAATGACATGCTTAGAGTAAAGGTTTCAGGACCTCCATTTGCTGATGTGGCATGACTCAAAATGAGGAAAAACAACTGCAAATATCCATTAATAATTGGAACATAGAATGTATGAAGTAAGAATCTAGGAGAATTGGAAGTTGTCAACAAGGAAATGGAATGCATAAAGATTGATATCCTCAGCATTAGTGAGCTGAAATGGACTGGTTTTGGCCATTTTGAATCAGACAATCTCATGATCTACTATGCCAGAAATGACAAATTGAAGAGAAACGGTGAGGCATTCATCGTTACAAAGAATGTTTCAAGATCTATCCTCAAGTACAATGCTGTAGTAATAGAATAATATCCATATGCCTACAAGGAACACCAGTTAATACTACTATTATTAAAATTTATGCACCAACCACCAAAGCCAAAAATCAGGAAATTGAAGATTTTTATCAATTCCTGTAGTCGGAAATTGACCAAGCATGCAATCAATATGTGCTGATTATTACTGGTGATTAGAATGCTAAAGTTAGAAACAAAGAAGAATCACCAGTAGTTGGAAAATATGGCCTTGGTGATAGAAATAAATTGGAAATCACATGATAAAATTAAGCAATAAGCAGCATCATGACACATGGAGAAAAGACTGAAATTGCCAAAGACTTCATATTACTTGGTTCTGCCAAGTAATATGAAGTCAGCCCCTGTTCTGCAATCAACACCGATGGAAGCAGCAGTCAAGACATCAGAAAATGTATTGCATAGGGCAAATCTGCTACAAAAGATCTCTTTTGAGTGCTGAAGAGCAAAGATATCTCCTTGAAGGCTCAGGTGCAGCTAACCCAAGCCATGGTATCTTCAATTGCCTCTTATGCATGTAAGAGCTGGACAATGAATAAGGAAGACCAAAGAAGAGTTGATGCTTTTGAGTTGTGGTCTTGGTGAAGAATACTGATAGTACCATGGACTGCTAAAAGGACTAACAAATCTATCCTGTAAGAAGTACAGCCAGAATGTTCCTTGGAAGCTAGAATAGTTAGACTCCTCACAACTACTTTATTCAACTTGTCAGAAGGAACCATTCCCTGGAGAAGGATATCATGCTTGGTAAAACGGAGTGTCAATGAAAAAGGGGAAGGCCCCAAACGAGATGGATTGACACAGTAGCTACAACCATGAGCTTAGATATACCAAAAGATAGTGAGGCTGGCTGGCACAGAAAAGGACAGTGTTTCGTTCTATTGTGCATAGGGTTGCTATGAGTTGGAGGTGACTGGATGGCACCTAACAACAACTGTGAATTAGACTCTAATAGCAAAAATACCATCCAGTCAATTCCCACTCATAGGGACCTTCAACTCAAACTCACTGCCTTCGAGTCATATCCAACTCATAGCAACCCGTTCCTTGAGTTTCCAAGGCAGTATCACTATGGAAGTAGATTGCCCAACCTTCCTTCCTAGGAGTGGCTGGTGGGTTTGAACAGCCAGCCTTCTGGTTATAAGTCAAACGGTCAAACGCTTTAGGCACTACGCCACCAGAGAGCTCCCATAGGGACTCTATACACCATACTAGAGTTCTGATAAAAAGAAGTAAAAAGATGTTGAAGGATGAATGCGAGTGATTTAGGAGGTGGGCTCTGGAAGCCAGACCTCAGTGACAATATTGGGTCCTGTCATTCATAGCAATGTGACCATACATAAAGCCTTTTACCCCACTAAGCCTGTTTCCAAATATATAAAAGAGATTAACAGTTTTCCTTTAATGAGTGGTTAGACTTTAATGATTAACCGAGATAGTAAAAGTTCAACAAATGAAAACTTAAAAAAAAAAAAAAAAATCTGTCTAGAAGCAGCTGCTCCAATGTACAAGAACCCCTGCCGCGGAGGAACCTAATCTTCAGCTGAGACTGGAAGGTTTGCAGAAAGGCCTCTGGGCGGCGTGGCCTGCAGGAACTATAACTACCGCAGTTGGGGCACACAGGGAGTTGTAGCGCTCGCCTGCCTAATATGCCCTGGGATGCGGGGCTGGAGCTACCCGGCACCAAAAGACATAGAGCATGTTTTTAGTCCAGGCTGTCTCTAGCGCTAGGAATACGGGGAAGGGGGCATAACAATCTCTTCTGACAGCTCTGTTGTCCACCACGTCTTCTTACCACTGGATTCTTCCAACTTCCTCCTAAAGGAGGTATTAACTCTCCCATTTCATAGAGGAGGAAACTAATGCTGAAAGATGGACCAAATATCACAAGAACCAAGATCTGCTAACCCTGGAGTCTTTGTCCATCAACCTGGCCCCCGCATCGAATCCGAGACTGGGGGACTGGGACAACTCTCCGAGAAGCGAAGATTCCTTGAAGGGCCCCTGAGTCTTATGTTTTTTCCCTTTCTCACAGACGAGGAAATGGAGTCAGCCACTAACCCAGGGTCAAACAGGCAGTAGAGTGGTCGGTTGAGTTGCGGGCCCTACGCATTTTGCCCTTGCGTGCCCTTAGCTGCTTGACGCTAGGTGGGCGTGGCCACGCAGAGGAGGCCTAGTTGGGCGTGGCCGAAAGACAACCCACCCTTTCCCTCCCCAGCTCGCGCGTTCATGGTGCAGTCCAGGTAGTTCCACTGGTTCGCTGGAGTGGGGTTGGGTGAACCCAAAACTGCACTGCCGGCGTGGGCCTCTCTCGCGCGCGCGCCTGGGTGGAGAGGGCTGCGGACGGTTCCACTGTACGGGGGCGAAGGGGGGGGCCGCGGCAGGCGGCGCACGGGCCGCAGCGGGACCGGGACGCCCGGCTGCAGCGGGGAGCGACTCGCCGGCTGCTGGGTGGGGGTGGAGCCCCGCCGCTGCCCCAGGTAACGCCCGGCCTGTACCCTGCGCCTTATGCCCCAGGTGGGGCCAGTGAGACTGGAGTGATAGAGGGCGGCTGCAAGAGTGGCGTGAGAGCTTCCAGCAACGCCGCCTTCTGCGCCCGCAGGGCCAGAGCTCGCTGCCGCTAGTCCAGGAGCCAGAGCCTCTGTGCTCTTTCGCCGGTCCGCTAGGTCTTAGTTCGGGGAACCCGAGGGAACTACATATCCCAGCGTGCCCTGTGCCCTGCGCCCCGCGCATGCCCCAATCGCGGCCCCCAGCAGGTCCGCGCTCCATCTGGAACCCAGGCGTCGGGTTCAGAGCCTTGAGAAGTGCTACAACGTGTATGACCTCGTCTTGTCTACCCAAACGTTTTACCGACGCCCTCCGGAGAGCGGAGCGGCTAGACCCTGGGCTAAGTGGATGAGGGGGTAGGTGACAGACCATTGCACCTCATCGTCGTCGATATTGCATTCACAATGTTAGGACGCCTGGGGATGCAGTGAGGGTCGGTGACGTATCCAAGGTCACACAGTTTCCACTGTCCTAGGGCCATCGAGCTGGTGTGGGGAGCTGGAGCTGGTAGGAGGCCGACCCTAGGGTGGAGGAGGCCCTTAAGAAGGGAGAGGGGAATCCGGTGGGACTCAGCTCCCTGAGTTGGCCAGGCACTGCACTCTGAATTTCATCTCTGAACAGTGAGGTGTTCAGAACAGTTCTTGCTTCCTTCTCCGCAGACTCAACCGGTGATGAGAGCTGCAGAGGGACAGGGTGGGGTCAGAAAGAGGAACCCCCCTGCCCAGCGCCGCACCCATAAAGTTCACACACCCAAGTGCAAACCCAGTACATAGAAAGTTGAGCAGGTACAAGGCAGGAGATGCCCACACAGTAAGAGAGCCACTATTGACTGAGGGTGATACTCTCCTTATCCCAGTTTTACACCAGGATTAGCTGAGGTTCGCAGAAGTTAGTGACTTTCTCAAGGTCACAGAACTAATAAGAGGCAGAGCCAGTGTCCAAGCCCAGGCAGGCTGGACCTGAGCTTCAGAGGCTCCAATATTTAACCACGAATGTTCTCCTGTCTCTTCAGTAGGCTATGGGAGTATGAAATAGGCACATAGTAAGTGTTCAGTAAATGTCATCTGTCATTAGTGTTACCACTGTCCAGTTTTACAGATGAGAAACAGGCAGAAAGAGGCCAGGTAACTTATCAAAGTGTCAAAGCAGGAGCCAGAGAGCTGCAACCTGTGCCCAGACCTGTACAGATACCCTCCCCTCTCCCATCTGCACAAACAGTTGCTTGTTGTTCTTGTTAGGTGCTGTAGAGTCTGTGCCAACTCATAGCAACCCTGTGTGTAACAACGAAACGCTGCCCAATCCTGCGCCAGCTTCACAATCCTTCCTATACCTGAGCCCATCATTGCAGACACTGTGTCAATCCTTCTTGTTGAGGACATTCCCATTTTTCACTGACCCTCCACTTTACCAAGCATCATATCTTTCTCCAGGGAATGGTCCCTTCTGACAAGTGAGATGAAATCTGCGAATTCCCGCTTCCCAGGAGCATTCTGGCTGTACTTCTTCCAGGACAGGTTTGTTTGTTCTTCTGGCAGTCCACGGTACTTTGAGTATTCTTCACCAGCGCCACAACCCAAAAGCATCAACTTTTCTTCAGTCTTCCTTATTAATTATCCAGCTTTCACATGCATACGAGGTGACTGAAAATACCATGGCTTGGGTTCAGGCGTACCTTGTTGTTGTTGTTATGTGCCGTCGAGTCAAAACCGACTCATAGCAACCCCTCCTTGGGTTTCCGAGGCAGTATCACTACAGAAGTAGGATTGCCCAACCTTCCTTCCGAGGAGTGGCTGGTGGGTTTGAATCGCCGTCTTTCCTCTTCAGCACTTTAAAGAGGTCTTTTGCAGCAGATTTGCCTAGTGTAGTATGTTGCCTGATTTCTTGACTGCTGCTTCCATTGATGTTGATTGTGGAAAGAGGTAATACGAAATCTTTAACAACTTCAATCTTTTTTCCATTTATCGGAAAATTGGATTATTGGTCCAGTTTTGACGATTTTCATTTTCTTTAGGTGTAATCCATAATGCAGACTCTAGTCTAATCTTCATCAGTCATCGCTGTTTTAGACACCCACTGTTCATTTTCTTTAGATGTAATCCATACTGCAGACTGTAGTCTTTAATCTTCATCAGTAAAGCGTCAAGTCATCTTCACTTTCAGCAAGCAAGGTTGTGTCATCTGTATATCACAGGTTATTAATAGGTCTTCATCCAATCCTGATGCCATGTTCCTCTTCATATAGTCCAGCTCGTTGGATTATTTGTTTAACATACAGATTGAACAAGTATGGTAATAAGATACAACCTGGACACACTCCCTTCCTGATTTCAAACCATGCAGTGTCCCCTTGCTCTGTTTGAAAGACAGCCTCCTGGTCTATGTACAGGTTCCTCATGAGTACAATCAAGTGTTCTAGAATTCCCATTCTTCTCAATATTATCCATAATTTGTTATGATCCACACAATTGAATGCTTTAGCATAGTCAATAAAACACAAGTAAACATCTTTCTGATATTCTTTGCTTTCAGCTAAGACCCATGTGATTTCAGTGATGATATCCCTTGTTCCACATCCTTTTCTGAATCCAGCTTGCATTTCTGGAAGCTCTCTGTTAATACACTGCTTTAACCATTTTTTAATTATCTTCAGTAAGATTTTACTTGGATGTGATATTAATGATATTGTTTAATAATTCCCACATTCTGTGAAATTTCCTTTATTTGGAATGGGTACAAATATGAATCTTTTTCAGTCAATTAGCCAGGTAGCTGTCTTCCAAGTTTCTTAGCATAGACGAGTAAGTGCCTCCAGCATGGCATCCATTTGTTGAAACATCTCAATGGGTATTCTGTCAATTCCTGGACCCTTGCTTTTTCACCAATTCCTTCAGTGCAGCTTCAACTTCTTCCACCAATACCATTGGTTGTTGATCATATGCCACCTTCTGAAATAGATGAACATCAACCAGTTCTTTTTGGTACAGTGACTCTCTATTCTTTCCATCTTCTTTTGATGTTTCCTGCATTGTTCAATGTTTTGCCCAGAATCTTTCAACATTGCAACTCTAGGCTTGAATTTTTCTTCAGTTCTTTCAGCTTGAGAAATGGCAAGCATGTTCTTGCCTTTTGGTTTCCTAACTCCAGGTCTTTGCACATTTCATTAATAGTAATTGGCTTTGTCTTCTTGAGCTGCTCTTTGAAATCTTCTGTTCAGCTCTTTTATCTTGTCATTTCTTCCATTTGGTTTAGCTACTCTCCATTCGGGAGTAAGTTTCAGAGCCTCTTTTGACATCCGTTTTGGTCTTTGCTTCCTTTCCTGTCTTTTTAATGACCTGTTGCTTTCTTCATAGGTATTCTTGATATCATCCCACATTGCATCTAGTTTTCAATCGTTGGTGTTCAGTGTGTCAAATCTGTTCTTCAGATGGCCTGTAAATTCAGATGGGATGTGATCATGGTCATATTTTGGCTCTCGTGGACTTGTTTTAATTGCCTTCAGCTTCAGCTTGAACTTGCATATGAGCAGTTGATGGTGTGCTCCATTGTCAGCTCCTAGCATTGTTTTGGCTGAAGATACTGAGCTTCTCCATCGCCTCTTGCCACAGATGTAGTCAATTTGATTCCTGTGTACTCCGTCTGGCAAAGTCCATGTGTATAGCTGCTGTTTATGTTGTTAAAAAAAAGATATTTGCAATGAATATGTCATTGGTCTTCCAAAATTCTATCATGCGATCTCTGGTGTCATTTCTATCACCAAGGCCATATTTTCCAACTACTGGCGATTCTTCTTTGTTTCCAACTTTAACATTCTAGTCAACAATAATAATCAGCACATTTTGATTGCATGTTTGGTCAATTTCAGACTGCAGAAGTTGGTAAAAATCTTCAAGTTCGTTGGCTTTCACTTTCGTGGTTGGTGTGTAAATTTGAATAGTAGTAGAATTGACTGATGTTCCTTGTAGGCATATGGTTGTTATCCTATCACTGGCAGCATTGTACTTCAGGATAGATCTTGAAATGTCTTTTGTGACAATGAATGCCACGACATTCCTCTTCAGTTTGTCATTTCTGGCATAGTAGATCATATGGTTGCCTGATTCAAAATGTCCAAAACGAGTCCCTTTCATCTCAATAATGCCTAGGATATTGATCTTTATGGTTCCATTTCATTTTTGACACTTCCAATTTTCCTAGATTCATGCTTCGTACATTCCAGGTTCCAGCTATAATGGATGTTTACAACTGTTTCTTCCCATTCTCAGTCATAGCACATCAACAAGTGGAGGTCCCAAAAGCTTTACTCTTTCCATATCATTAAGGTCGACTCTACTTTGAGGAAGCAGCTCTTCCCCTGTTATATTTTGAGTGCCTTCCAACCTGAGGGGTTCATCTTCTGGTACTGTATTGGAAAATGATTCAGGGCTATTCATAAAGCTTTCCAGCAATATATCAGTTAGTGTTTCACTGCCACTCATAAGGTTTTCACTGGCCAATTCTTTGAGAAGTGGATGGCCCTTTCTTCTTCAAAATCTGTCTTAGTCTGGAAGCTCTGCTGAAACTTGCCTACCATGGTGACCCTCCTGGCATTTGAAATATAGGCATAGCCTCCAGCCTAACAGCAACACACAAGCCAGCACAGTATGACAGACTGACAGATGAGTGGTAGCACGTCTTTAAAAAAAACCAAAACCAGCCTCACTGCCATCGAGTTGGATCCAACTCATAGTGAGCCCTCCTTGGTTTCCGAGGCAGTATCACTATGGAAGTAGATTGCCCAGCCTTCCTTCCAAGGAGTGGCTGGTGGATTTGAACTGCCAGCCTTCTCTGGTTAGCAGTCAAATGCCTTAGGCACTAGGCCACCAGAGCTCTCACACTTCTTAGGGACACCAGACTCAGGTGTGAGGGTAGGTGTGTTCAGCTCTGCCCTGAGTACAGAAGACTTAGCAGGGGCCCTGGCAACCTCTACCCTGGTATGTGAGGCTCTGGGCCAGGGTCTGATCCTGTGTGGCATCTGGGAGGTCTGAGGCCTGATTGCTGTCTGTCTCTGGGTAGTAGTACCTCAGTCTCTGTTCCACCAACTCTGTTCTGGGAAGGCTACTGGGCCCTGCCTCTTTGGAGGAGAGTTTGAAGAGCCTTGGAAGAAAGGATCAGGGTACTTTCCCACCCTGAGGGAGAGAGGCAGCCAGCCAGCTGTCCTGAGAACTCTGGCAGGGCAGGGCCCCAGCAGGAAATGACGGCCCCACCCTCCCCTTCCTGCCCAAGCCTGCCTGAGCTGGCTCCCTCCCATCTGGCACTGTGGCTTAGGGGAGGAAAGAAGCTGGAATGTAGTAGCATTAAGTGCTTTGCTCTGGGAGTAACCAGAACTCCAGTGCCCCTCTGTTGCTTATCTACTCTGTGATCTTCAGCCACCCATTAGTCCTTGAGCCTCAGTCGTTTCTTGTGCTGGACACATTTGTGCTTTTGGATTATTGGACAACCTATAGGAACCCTATATTGTCATTGCATGAACTCAACATAACTGGAGATTAGAATGTGATCCCAGATTTCCCTTTGATGGCTTCGTGACACTGGGTTACTCATATCCTCTCACCTTGGTTTCTTTCTGTGTACTGTGGGACAAGGGAGCTCTGGTAGTATAGTGCCTAAGGCATTTAACTGCTAACCAGAAGGCGGTTCAAACCTACCAGCCACTCCTCAGAAGAAAGATTGAGCAATCTACTTCCATAGTGATACCTCCTCAGAAACCCAAGGAGGGGTTGCTATGAGTCAGATCTGACTCCACAACAGTGGGGTACTTTCGGGCAAACACACACTGGTCCCTAACTCTTAGGCCACTGGGAGGACCAGGGAGAAATGGATTAGGAAGGGACTTGCCCAGACCTTGCCAGGTAGTCTAGCACCCCTACTTCTCCATAGGCCTCATGGGAGATACCAAGTGTAAAAATGGCATGGTGGTATCTGAGGTCCTCTGACTTCACAGTGGAAGAATCACCATTAGCATCATTAGCCCAAGGCTGACTCCTATGAGGCAGATATCATACCTGCTACCTCTCTCAAGCCTTTTTACGATTCTTACACCAACTGTCACTCCCACTGCAATTCTCTACTTCTTTTCTGGGTTTGATAATTTTTTGGAATATCCACACAGAATTCACAGACCATGCTCACTCACCATTGTGGGTTTTTTTTAGGGAAGTAACAGGTTACAATTCAGAATCAGGAAGTGCTTAGGATACAGTTCTTGTCAGGACAGCCTCTTCTCAGCCATGCTAGCAGTCAGTGCTCCCTCTAGAACGTGGCCCCTCACCCTCTAATGCCTCTTGGGCTGACCTGGCCTCTGCCCTGCCCCAGCAAATGTTACAAAGCCTTTTAGCTCCACTGTAAGTGTCCAGAGGCATCCCACTCTGTTAGGAAGCCTCCTGCCGGAAGGCTTTCAGCTTTCTCAATCCTTGGTCCGGGAAGCACGCTGCATGCACTGTTTCCCAACAATTTCCTGGTTCTGCTGCTGCTATTTTTCCCCATCTTGCACTGTCTCCAGTGTTACAGTTCGCTCTCTGTCTCCTGGATCTAGGAAGTGCCTGGCATAGGGACCATGGGCCTAAAACATGCGTTCCACTCCCATCTCTTCTTGGTGGTAGCCATGTCCCCTCTTTCCACCTCTGTGGTGACTCATTTTAAGTCTGTTGTTGGTAGGTGCTGTCGAGTTGGCTCCGACTCATAGTGACCCTGTGTACAACAGAACAAAACACTGCCTGGTCCTGCACCATTCTCACAATCCCTGCTATACCTGAGCCCATAATTGCAGCAACTGTGTCAATCCATCTTGTTGGGGACCTTCCCCTTTTTTTTGCCAACCCTCCACTTTACCAGGCATGATATCCCTCTTCAAGATATGGTCCATTCTGACCACATGGCCAAAGTAGGTGACCCAAAGTCTGGCCATTCTTGTTTTCAAGGCACATTATAGCTGTACTTCTTCCAGGACAGATTTGTTTGTTTTTAACACTTGCTGGGGCGATCCATGGTACTTTCAGTATTATTTGCCAAAACTACAACTCAAAAGCATCAACTCTTCAGTCTTCCTTGTTCATTGTTCAGCTTTCATATGCATGTTGAAGCTATTGAAAATACTATGGCTTGAGTTAGGTACCCCTTAGTCTTCAAAGAAGGAGCTCTGGTGGTATAGTGCCTAAGGCATTTGACTTCTAACCAGAAGGTTGGTGGTTCAAACCTACCAGCTGCTTCAGGGAAGGAAGATGGGGGTAATCTACTTCCATAAAGATTTACCGCCTCGCAAACCCAGTGGGGGGTGCTATGAGTCGGAATTGACTCGATAGCAGTGAGTTAGGTTTTTCTTAGTGAGTCTTCAAGAGACATCTTTACAATTCAGTACTTTCAAGAGGTCTTTTGCAGCACATTTGCCCAGTGCAATACGTAGTCTGATTTCTTGACTTTTTCTTCCATTGGTGTTGATTGTGGAATCAAGTAATATGAAATCTTTGACAACTTAAGTCTTTGCTCCATTTATCATGATGCTGCTTATTGGTCCAGTTGTGAGGATTTTCAGTTTCTTCATATTAAGGTATAATCCATACTTTGGACTGTAGTCTTTAATCTTCTTCAGTAAGTACTTCGAGTCTTTTTCACTTTCAGCAAGCAAGGTTGTATCATCTGTATATCACAGATTGTTAATGAGTCTTCCTCTAATCCTAATGCTGTGTTCTTCTTCATATAGTCCAGCTTCTTGGATTATTTGCTCAGCATACAAATTGAGTAATCATGGTGAACAGATAACAACCCTGACATACTCCCTTCCTGATTTTAAACCATGTCATATCCCCTTGTTCTATTTGAATGACAGCCTCCTGGACTATGTATAGGTGTCTCATGAGCACAATTATGTGTTCTGGAATCCCATTCTTCTTAATGTTATTCACAATTTGTTATGATCCACACAATTGAATGCTTATGCATAGTCAAGAAAACACAAGTAAACATCTTTGTGGTATTCTTTGCTTTTAGCCAAGATCCATCTGACATCAGGAATGATATCCCTCGTTCCACATCCTCTTCTGAATCTACCTTGCATTTCTGGAAGTTCCCTGTCAATATACTGCTGCAACCATTTTTGAATTATCTTCAGCAAGATTTTACTTGCATGTGATTTAATGATATTGTTCAATAATTTCTACATTCTGTTGGATCCCCTTTCTTTGGAATAGGTACAAATATGGATCTGTTCTAGTGAGTTGGCCAGGTCAAATTTCTTGACATAGATGAGTATGTGCCTCCAGCCTGGCATCCGTTTGCTGAAACATCTCAATGGGTATTCCATCAATTCCAGGAGCCTTGTTTTTTGCCAATTCCTTCAGTGCAACTTTGACTTCTTCCTTCAATATCATTGGTTCTTGATCATATGCTACCTCCTGAAATAGATGAACATCAACCAGTTTTTTTTGGTATGATGACTCTGTGTATTCCATCTGTTCTGGTTACCTAGTACTGCTCTAACAAGAATATGCCACAAATGGGATGGCTTGAACAAACAGGAGTTTATTCTCTTACGGTTCAGGAGGCTAAAAGTCCAAGTTCAAAGTGCCAGGCTCTAGGGGCTGGGTGAAAGCCCCTCGACCTTGGGCTTCAGCTCTGCCTCCTGCTTCTGGCCCACCGAAGCTGGAGGCTTTTCTTCACTCAGCTGCTGGCTGCTGAGGCTGACAAGCCCAAGGTTGACAAGTAAAAAGGCCCAGTCTCGATGTTACCAAACCACACAGTGGGTCATTAATTCAAGTCCATTAAAAGTCTCAGGGGTGGCAGAGCATGGCAGGCTGCTGAACACTGACACGGCTACATGCAGGGTTCAAGCGGGCCATAAGCTAGTGACCATGCCTCAAGGCTCCTCCATATATACAGGAAGCAACCACAGCCCTAAGGCAGCTACTCAGCTACTCTCGGTAGGTTCTACCATGGAGTTGATTACCAGTCTTATCATGGGGAATACTACATCCAGCTGACCAGCCACTCAACCAGGTCCAGCCATGTTGACACACAGACTTAACTACCACACCATCCATTTTCTTTTGATGTTTCCTGCATCATTCAGTATTTTGTTCATAGAATCTTTCAGTATTGCAATTCAAGACTTGCATTTTTTTCTAAAGTTATTTCAGCTTGAGAAATACTGAGGATATTTTTCCCTTTTGGTTTTCTAATTCCAGGTCTTTGCATAATTCATTATAATAATTGACTTTATCTTCTCGAGACGCTCTTTGAAGTCTTCTGTTCATCTCTAGTCATTTTTTCCATTTGCTTCGGCTACTCTCCGTTCAAGAACAAGTTTCAGAATCTCTTCTGACATCCATTTTGGTCTTTTCTTCCTTTCCTATCTTTTCAGTGATCTTTTGCTTTCTTTATGGATGATGTTCTTGATGTCATCCCATAGTTCTGGTTTTCAGTCATTGGTGTTCAGTGTGTCAAATCTGTTCTTCAGATGGTCTCTAAATGCAGGTGGAATATCATTAAGGTCATATTTTGGCTCTTGTGGACTTGTTTTAATTGTCTTCAGCTTCAACTTGAACTTGCATATGAGCAGTTGATAGTCTGCTCTACAATTAGCTCCTAGCCTTGTTTTGGCTGAATATATTGAGCTTCTCCATCACCTTTTTCCACAGATATAGTCAGTCTGATTCCTGTGTATTCCATCTGGTGAGGTCCATGTGTATAGCCACCATTTATGTTGTTGAAAAAAGCATTTGCAATGAATATTTCATTGGTCTTGCAAAATTCTATCATGTGAATTCCAGTGTCATTTCTATTACCAAAGTCGTATTTTCCAACTACTGGTGATTCTTCTTTGTTTCCAATTTTGGCATTTGCAAAAAGGACAAGGAGACCACATGTTCTGACCTCCTCTAACCCTACAAGAGGAAGACAGAATCACTATAGCAACCCAAGGCCTATTCCTGTAAGGCCAGACATGCCACTTCCCTCCAGCCCTTTCACCAACCGTTCCTCCCAAAGCACCCACCACCTCTCGCCTGGGTTCGATAATTCACTGCAGTGGCCACACAGAACTCACAGATTACGGGGTTTATTAGGGAAGCACGAGGCTACAATTCAAGGAAAAATGCTCAGTCTCTCTCCCAGCCCACAGTCTCTCTCCTAACAGTCTCTCACAGTCTCTCACAGTCTCTCTCCCAACAGTGAGTATCCCTCGGTGTCTCACTCAGCAATGTGTGTCTCTTGCGTCTCTTTCCCAGCAGCACGTGTCTCTTTCAGCAGCATGTCTTCCTCAGCCAGCAGTCAGAGAGAGTTCTGCCTCTAGGAGGGCTCCTTTTGAGTTTGGCAGAGTGGCCAAACCAACCAATCATAATAACAGAATTCTAAGCACCTGAGAGTGAGCCTCCCATAACATTGCGTTGTGCCACGCCCAACAGAAATAACCTAGGTGGATAACATTTACAATCAGAAGCTCCTCAGTTGCTCATTCCACCACTGAGTTCACAATGACTTATGGGTAGAAAAGCCATACTAAGTAATTTAGTACACTGCAGCATTCCAATCATCAGTAATAATCAATACATTTTGAGTACATGTTTGATCAATTCCAGACTGGAGAAGGTAAAAAATCTTTAATTTTGTTGGCTTTGGCTTTGGTAGTTGGTGTATAAATTTGAATAGTAGTAGTAGTAACTGGTCTTCCTTGCAGATGTATGGATGTTATCCTATCATTGACAGTATTGTACTTCAGGATAGATCTTGAAAGATTTTTTGTGGCAATGAATTCCACGTCATTCCTCTTCAATTTGTCATTCCTGGCATGATAGATCATGTGGTTGTCTGATTCAAAATGGCCAAAACCAGTCCATTTCAGCTAATGCCTAGGATATCAATCTTTATGCATTCCATTTCATTTTTAACAACTTCTAATTTTGCTAGATTCATACTTCGTACATTTCATGTTCCTATTATTAATGGATATTTGCAGCTGTTTGTTCCCATTTTGAGTCATACCCCATCAGCAAATGGAGGTCCCAAAAGCTTTACTCTATGCATGTCATTAAGGTTGACTCTACTTTGAGGAGGCAGGTCTTCCCCAGTTGTATTTTGAGTGCCTTTTAACCTGAGGGGCTCATCTTCTGGCACTATATAGGTCAATGTTTCAGGGCTGTTCATAAAGTTTTCTAGTAACATATCAATTAGTGTTTCACTGCTATTCATAAGGTTTCCACTGCCCAGTTCTTTGAGAACTGGATGGCCCCTTCCTTCTTCCAAGTCTGCCTTAGTTTGGAAGCTCCACTGAAACCTGTCCACCATGGGTGATCTTGCTGGTATTTGAAATACCAGTGGTATAGCCTCCAGCCTCACAGCAACACACAAGCCACCACAGTACGACAAACTGACAGATGAG
>NW_006921953.1:199817-204143 GCF_000298275.1 Orycteropus afer afer | reverse complement strand
CTGGTGGGTTTGAACCGCCAGCCTTCTGGTGAGCAGTCAAGTGCCTTAGCCACTATGCTACCAGAGCTCCCTAGCAGGATGAAAAAGCTGACCAATCCCCTTCTTAAGGTTTCATACACTTTATTTGCTTAGTCCTACCCTTTAGAGTTCTGTGTGCCTTATTTGCATTGGCAGCAAGCTGTCCAATCCCTTTGGTGGACCAGAAACACCTTATTTTCATAATCTCAGCTAATAATGGTGTATTATCACAAAGACTAGCTAAAAGGGGTCCATATTGAGTAATTTACCGCATAGTACCAGGGCAAGCTCCCCTCCCCACAAGTGGACCACACTTCCTGGTTCTGTGTGTGGGGAGGCACTTCCTGACTGAGCTGCTTTCCTCATTTGTAAGATGAGGGTAAACAGGACCCACCTTTAAGGGGGAGACAGGAAGTACAACTGGGCTCACAGTAGGTATGCAGGCCACAGTCCTACATTTGGGAACGAAAGCAAAAGAATTAGTGATGAACCGTGAGGGGAAGTTTCATTGTAAAGTCTTGATTTTTGACTTCTCTTGAAAAATTAGAAAATTTGGTGAAATTCAATCCCTCCTACTTATCCCAGCGGCCAGGAAGGAAATGGCCCTGCGTGTGTCCTCCAAGGCTTTTCAAGTAGGGGAGTTGGGTTATTGGGCTTTGGCCCTGGGCCAGCAGACCCTGAGGGGCTGTGGGAATTGACTAGAGCCTCTTGGGCTAGAACTGTGGGCAAGTGAGTGAGAGGGTCATTCTTACAGGTAGGCAGAGTGAGGATTTCCTGGCCCTGCCTCATCAAGGGCAGGAGACATACAGCCCCTTCCTTGGGAATTTACCACCCAATCTGAACCAGGTTCTGGATTGGATTTTGTAAGTCCCATGGGACTAGGGGGAGCAGTTATGTGGAGATAGCCTCCTGCTGTTCTTAGGCAATGTAATACCGATCCAACAGTATATGGAGGGAACTCAGAGTAGGCCAACTGCCAGATGACAGATCGAGAAAGGCTCAGAGGCAGTGGTCTGAGCTGAGCCCCAAAGGTTGAGCAGGATTTTGCCACAGGTGAGTAGGGAGTATTGAGGTCATTTAGGCAGAGATAATGATGTGGTCAGAGGTTTGGAGGCTTGAAATAACATAACAGGATTGTGGCTGAAGAGTTGCAAAGAGGAAGTTTGAAGGTGGGTAAAGAGTTGGTAAGGTATTCTCAGTTAGGCAAGTAACTTCCCCTGTTTGAGCTTCAGATCCTAATCTGTAAAATGAGACTGAACAACTCCTATGATAAGAATTCCTGGTGATGCAGTGGTTAAGCACTCAGCAGCTAACCCAAAGGTTGGTGGTTTGAACCCACCATCTGCTCTGTGGGAAAAAGATGTGGCAGTCTGCTTCTGTACAAATTTACAAAAACCAAACTCACTGCTGTCGAGTTGGCTCCGACTCATAGCGACCCCTCCTTGGGTTTCTGAGGTGGTATCACTATGGAAGTAGATTTCCCAATCTTCCTTCTGAAGTGGGTTTGAACCGCCAGCCTTCTGGTTAGCAGTCAAATGCCTTAAGCATTATACCACCAGAGCTACAGGGCAGTTATATTCTGTCCTACAGGGTCACTGTGAGTCAGAATCAACTTGACAACAATATATAACCCCTGGTGCCTACCAGAACATTTCAAGATCTATCCTGAAGTACAATACTATCAGTGATATGATACTATTCATACGCCTACAAGAAAGATCAGTTTATACTGCTATTACTCAAATTTATACCAACTTCTGCAGTCTGAAATTCACCAAACCTACAATCAGGATGTATTGATTGATAATTACTGGTGATTGAAATGCCAAATTTGGAAATAAAGAAGAAGAACTGGTAGTTGGAAAAGGCATTGGTGACAGAAATGATGTTGAAGATCACAGGATAGAATTTTGCAAGACCAGTGACTTATTCAATGGAAATACCTTTTTTAACAACATAAATGGCAACTATACATGTGGACTTCACCAGCTGGAATGCACAGGAATCATATCAACTACATCTGTGGAAAGATGAGGAAGCTCAATGTCATCATCCAAAACAAGGCCAGGAGCTGACTGTGGAACAGACCATCAACTGCTCATATGCAAGTTCAAGTTAAAGCTGAAGACAATTAAAACACATCACGAGAGTCAAAATACAACCTTGATTATAACCCACCTGAATTTAGAGACCATCTGAGGAATAGATATGATGCATTGAACACCAGTGACCACAAACCAGACAAATCATGGGATGACGCCATGAACATCATACACAAAGAAAACAAAATGTCATTAAAAAGACAGGAAGGGAGAAAAGACGAAAATGGATGTAAGAAGAAACTCTGATACTTGTTCTTGAACATAGAGTTGTTATGTTGTTGTTATGTGCCGTCGAGTCAGCCCTGACTCATAGCGACCCCTCCTTGGGTTTCCGAGGCAGTATCACTACGGAAGTAGGATTGCCCAACCTTCCTTCCGGGGAGTGGCTGGTGGGTTTGAGCCGCCAGCCTTCTGGTTAGCAGTCAAGTGCCTTAGCCACTATGCTACCAGAGAACATAGAGTAGGTAAAGTAAATGAAAGAAATAAAAAGAGCTGAGCAGAAGATTTCAAGGGCAGCTTGAGAAGAGAAAGTAAAGTATTATAATGAAACACACAAAGATCTGCAAGTAGAAAACCAAAATGAAAGAACATACCCAACATTTCTCAAGCTGAAAGAACTGAAGAAAAAAGTCAAGACTCAAGTTGCAATATTGAAGGATTCTATAGGCAGTGGATTCGGGACTAGGCAGTGTTTCCTTCTGTTGTACATGAAGTCACTGTGAGTCAAAGCCAACTTAGTAGCATTTAACAACAACATGGACAAAATATTGAACAATGCAGGAAGCATCAAAAGAAGATGGAAGGGATACCTAGAGTCACTGTACCAGAAAGAATTGGTTGACATGCAACCATATTAGGAGGTAGTACATGATCAGTAACCAGTGGTTTGAAGGACGAAGTTCAAGCCTGCACTGCAGGAACTGGTGAAAAACAAGGCTCCAAGAATACCCAAAAAGATTCAGTGCTGGAGGTGGTTACTCGTTTATGCCAAGAAATTTGGCAAACAGCTACCTGGCCACCTGACTGGAAGAGATTGATATTTGTGCCTATCCCAAAGAAAGGTGATCCAATTGAAGAAGGAAATTATCAACAGTATCATCAATAGCGCACACACAAGTAAAATTTTGCTGAAGATAATTCAGAAATGGTTGCTGCAGTATATTGATGGGAAACTTCCAGAAATTCAAGCTGGATTCATAAGAGGGTGTAGAATAAGGGATATCATTGCTGATGTCTGTTGGATCTTGGCTGAAAACAAAGAATACCAGAAAGAAGTTTACCTGTGTTTTCTTGACTATGCAAAGGCAGTCAACTGTGTGGATCAGAACAAATTATGGATAACATTGCAAAGAATGGGCATCCCAGAACCCTTAATTGTACTCATGAGGAACCTGTGCATAAGACCAAGAGGTTCTCATTCAAACAGAACAAAGGGGTACTGCATAGTTTAAAATCAGGAAGAGTGTATGTCAGGATTGTATCCTTTCACTATACTTATTCAGTCTGTATGCTGAGCAAATAATCCAAGAAGCTGGACTATATGAGAAAAAACACAGCATCAGAATTGGAGGAAGACCCATTGACAACCTGTGATACCCAGATGACACAACCTTGCTTGCTGAAAGCAAAGATGACTTGAAACATTTACTGATGAAGATCAAAGGCTACAGACTTCAGTATATATTACACCTTAACATAAAACAAAACTCCTCACCACTGGACCAACAAGCAACATCACAATAACTGGAGAAGAGATTGAAGTTGTCAGGATTTCATATTCCTTGGATCCACAATTAACACCCACAGAAGCCACAGTCAAGCAATCAGACATCGTATTGCACTGGGCAAATCTGCAGCAAAAGACCTCTTTAAAGTTAACATTAAGGAACAAAGATGTCACTTTGGAGACTAAGGTGCACTAACATAAGCCATGGTATTTTCAGTCACCTCATGTGCATGCTGGACAATGAATAAGGATGACCAAAGAAAAGTTGATGCCTTTGAATTGTGGTGCTAGCGAAAAATACTGAAAATACCATGGACTGCCAGAATGAACAAATCTATCCTGTAAGAAGTGCAGCTGGAATGCTGCTTAGAAGTGAGAATAGTGGAGTTCCGGCAAGATGGCAGACTAGGCAGAAGGACTGCACAGACGCTCTTCAACAAAGAAAAGGGAAACCAATTAACACAGACACAGAAGATAATC
>NW_006921953.1:170785-195148 GCF_000298275.1 Orycteropus afer afer | reverse complement strand
ATTTACTTGGTCATGTTGTCAGAAGAGACCATTCCCTGGAGAAGGCTTGTTAGAGGGACAGCAGAAAAGGGAAAGACCCTCAATAAGACAGATTGGCATAGTGGCTACAGCGATGGGCTCAAGCATAGCAAGGATTGTGAGGATGGCACTGGACCAGCCATTGTGTCGTTCTGTTGTACATAGGGCTCTACTAGGTGGAGCCTGTGTAGTGGCACTGATTAACAGCATGGTGCGTACATCCCAGTGAAGGCAGGATGCTGGTACACTTAAAAATACTGACACCCCTCAGGCCAAGGGGGATTATTGAGTGAGGAGCAATTGTGACAGGACTGTGTGCAAATTCAGTGACCTGAGGTGAAGGTCAGCCATCTAGCTCTGAGCTCATAGATCAATGCAAAGTAAAAGCATTATGCAGCTGCCTGAAAGAGGTAAGATGGGAGCAAACCCTAAAGGGGTAGAGAAGAGGAATGAATTGGTAGGAAGTAAAAGAAAAGGTTTCCCACACAGGCAGAGAGGGCACAAGGGAGCACCACCATGATTGTGGTAGAGGGTGAGGGGAGCCTGAAAGGTTGTTAGGGTGTGTGGTTGTGAAGTGTAGCTCTAAAGGCCAGGCTTATGTGGTTGGCAGTAGGGAGCTATTGCAGGCTCTGTACCTAAACAGGCAGGCAAGAGGTGAGCCTGCAAATGTAGGCACCTTTAGAATGTCAGAAGCATGTTTAATTGCTTTACCTGGTGAGGCAGATAAAAGGTTGGAAAGGACATAGGAAGTGACTTAGTTTCCTAGTCCTGCTATAACAGGAATACTACAAGTGGATAGCTTTTTAACAAACACAAATTTATTCTCTCACAGTTTAGAAGGCTAGAAGTCCAAATTCAGGTTGCCAGCTCTAGGATAAGGCTTTGTCTCTCTGTTGGCTCTGGATGTAGGTCCTTGTCCATTATAGCTTCTGTTCCTGGGCAGTCTTCATGTGGCTTGGCATCAATCTTCCTGAGTCTAGGAGGTTCTTAGCACAGAGATCCTGGGTCCAAAGGACACATTGTTCTTTCACTTCTTCTTTCTTGCTGGTAGTTAGTCCCTCCTCTGCTGCTGCTTCCTCCTTTTATCTCTTGTAAGATAAAAGGTGACATAAGCCACAGCTAGGGTAATTCCCCTTACATCATCAGATCAGGACTGTGACTTGAGTAAGGGTGTTGCATCCCACCCTAACCGCTTACAACTGATTGACTGATCAATCAGGCCACATCATGTGGGAAAATTATATCATATAACTGCCAAATCACTGAGAATTATGGCCCAGCTGAGGTGATACATATTTTGTTTGTGGGGCTACAAATCCATTAATATTGTACCCTTTGGCCTCCCAAAATTCATGTCTTTGCCACATGCGAAATATTTTCACCCCATTATATCATCCCAAAACTCTTCACACAATGGTGAAACAGGTGCAAGGTAGATGTTTCCATTACTAATGGGAGAAATTGGAGGGAAAGGGATAATGGGCACTAAGAAAGTCCAAAACCAAGCAGAACAATTTTGTATTAGCTTTCAAGGCTTGAAAATAATCTTCTGTTCTCTGAGACCATCTAGGCAGTGGCCCTTGTCTCCAGACTCTGGGTGTTAGCCACCCTCTGAAATATTGGTGGAGGGCTTGCAGCCTTGGGCTTCAACTCCTCCTTCCAGGCCCACTGGGATGGCAACTCTGTTCCCGCTTCTCTGCTCCTTCATCTTTGGGAGTTACCATTCTCTTAGTGGTAGTCCCATCCCTTCAGCCCTGGAAGGCTTCTTATGCCCCTTTGGCATGTCAACCCTGACCCCTCAGCTTTGGGTAGTGCATCCAGCCCCATCCCCCTGGCATTTGTGAAAGGCAGCCCCACACTCCAGAACTGAGTTGGTGACGATCTGAACCTTTGAAACCTAGGCGGCTGTGGCCCCACCCTTTGAGGTCAAGGTGGCTCTGCTTCCATGCTACTTGTCACTTCAGCTTCTACTTCTTAGTTCCTTGGCCTGTTGGCCCCTCGGACCTCTTGGGCCACCCTGGCCTCTGTCCTGCTCAAGCAAGTGTTACAAAGGTCTTTAGCTTTACTGACAAGTACCTGGAGGCACCCACTTCAGCAGTAAGCCTTGGCCCAAAGGTACTCAGCTCTCTCACTCTGGGCTGGCAAGACAACCTGCACTGACAGGCGTTCCACCAGGGAGCCTCCTGGCCAAAGGCACTCAGCTCTCTTGCTCCAAGAGTCAGCTCCTGCACCGTCTTGTGCTGGTCTCCTGCTTCTGCTACAGCTGTTTCTCTATTATTCTCACTAGCTGCACCATCTCTGGTTACAGCTCTCCTCACTTCCTTCTGAGCCCTCACCAGACTTACCTTTGATGTCCATAATTCCACCAACAATCTCTTCAAGGCAATCTGGGCTTTTACCATTGAGTAACCGTAAAACTCTTCTTGACTTCACCCATTAACCAATTCCAAAACCATTTCCACATTTAATACTTTTAGAGCAGCACCTTACTCTTCTGGTACAAATTGTCTTAGTTATCTAGTGCTGTGTCAGAAATACAAGTGGATAGCTCTAACAAATAGAAATGCATTCTCTCATAGTTTTGTTGTTGTTGTTGGGTGCCATTCAGTTGGTTTCAACCATAGCGACCCCATGTACAACAGAACAAAACACTGCCTGGTCCTGTGCCAGCCTCACAATCGTTGCCATGCTTGAGCCCATCATCGCAGCCACTCTGTCAATGCATCTTATTGAGGTCTTCCCATTTTACGATGACCCTCTACTTTACCAAGCATGATACCCTTCTTCAGGGACTGGTCCCTTCTGACATGACAAAGTACGAAAGACAAAATCTGGCCATTCTTGCTTCTAAGTAGCATTCCAGCTGTACTTCTTCCAAGACACATCTGTTCATTCTTCTCTAAGTCTGTGGTACATTTCAATATTCTTCACCAACAGCACAATTCAAATGCTTCAGTTCTTCTACAGTCTTCCTTATTCATTGTCCAGCTCTCATATGCATATGAAGCTATTGAAATACCATGGCTTGGGTCAGGTGCATCTTAGTCTTCAAAGTGACATGTTTGGTCTTAAACACTAAAGAGGTCTTTCACAGCAGATTTTCCCAATGCAATATGTTGTTTGATTTCTTAACTGCTGCTTCTCCAGGCCCTAATTATGGATCAAAGTAAAATGAAATCCTTGAAACTTTAATCTTTTTTCCATTTATCATGATGTTGCTTATTGGTTCAGTTGTAAGGATTTTTTTCATTATGTTGAGTTGTGGTCCATACTGAAGGCTGTAGTCTGTGATCGTCATCAGTAAGTGCTTCAAGTCCTCTGCTTTCAGCAAGCAAGGTTATGTCATCTGCATATCACAGGTTGTTAATGAGTCTTCCTCCAGTCATGATGCCACATTCTTCTTCATATCTTCCAGCATCTTGGATTATTTGCTCAGCATACATATTGAATAAGTAGGGTGAAAGAATACAACCCTGACCCACACCCTACCTGATTTTAAGGCATTCAGTATCCCCTTGTTCTGTTCAAATGACTGCCTCTTGGTCTATGTACAGATTCCTCATGAGTACAATTTAAGTGTTCTGGAATTCCCATTCTTCACAATGTTGTCCATAATTTGGTATGATCCACATTGTTGAATGCCTTTCTTTGCATAGTCAGTAAAACACAGGTAAACATCCATATGTGGAATGTACAGCATATGAATCTAGGAAAATTGAAAGTTGTCAAAAATGAAATGGAATGCATAAAGATCATTATCCTGAGCATGAGTTAGCTGAAATGGACTGGTATCAGCTATTTTGAATTGGACAGTCATATGGGCTACTATGCCGGGAATGACAAGATGAAGAGGAAACTTGCTTTTGAATTTTTTGTTATGATCCACACAGTTGAATACCTTTGCATAGTGTCAATAAAACACAGGTAAACATCTTTCTGATATTCTTTGCTTTCAGCCAAGATCTATCTGACATCAGCAATGACATCCCTCATTCAACATCCTCCTCTGAATCCAACTTGTATTTCTGGCAGTTCCCTGTCAATATACTACTGGAAGTATATTTGAATTATCTTCAAAATTTTATTTGTGCAACATTCAAGCTAGAAATCCAAATTCAGAGTGCCAGCTCTAGGATAAGGCTTGCTTTTGTCAGCTCTAAAGGAAGATCTTTATCTCTTGTAGCTTCTGTTTCTGGGCAATTTTCTTTTGGCTTGGCATCAGTCTTCCCCGGAGTCTAGGAGGTTCTTAGTGCAAGGACTCAAGATCCAAAGGATACCCACTCTGCTCCCAGCTCTTCTTTCTTGTTGCTCATAGGTCCCTTCTCTGCTTACTTCTCACTCCTTTTATCTCTTGTAAGACACCCTAGGGAAACTCCCCTTTTTGGATCAGGGCTGTGACCTGAGTAAGGATTTTGCATCCTACCCTAAGCCCTTTAAAACTTACTGGCTGGTCACATCAGATCACATCATATGGGATGATTATATCATTACATAACTGCCAAACCACTGAGACTTATGGCCCAGCCAAGTTAACAAATATTTTGTTGTTGTTGTTATTTGCCATCCAGTCGGACCCAACTCATAGCGACCCCTCCTTGGGTTTCCGAGGCAGTAACACTATGGAAGTAGATTGCCCATCCTTCCTTCTGAGGAGTGGCTGGTGGGTTTGAACCGCTAGCCTTCTGGTTAGCAGTCAAATGCCTTAGGCACTATGCTACCAGAGCTCCCCAACATATTTTAGGGAGGCACAATTCATAAGGGAAAGTGAAGGAAGAGTTGATGATGAAGATACAGTTAGCGGAAGGCTTCACCCTATACACCATTTGTTCCATTGCACACATAGTTTTAACTGTGATGGATAACAGTTTGATATTCGTTGCGGGTAGCATCTGTGGCACTGCATCATGAACTGGATTCCATTTTGCTTAGAGATCTGCAAACAGACCTTTGGGTACCATCTTCAGTCATTGTGTTGCTGTGACACAGAAGTTTTCTTTAAAATTTTCAGTAGGTTATATTGTACAGGATTGTTTTTTTAAAAAAAATATATACAAAAGCATATACAATACAAAGTCTATCCTCCTGACCCAGTTTTCTGTTCCAGTTCTCCCTAGGGAGAGCAACTGTTAACCAGTGCCCTGTATATCCTTCCAGAAATATTATATTCGTTGTTGTATAAATCCAATTTTTTTAAAAAAAAAAGATACACCTGTTATACCCTATTCAGCATCTTGTATTCACTTTTTATTTTTAAATTTGGAGCTATGAAATATATCAAAAAGTATAGAAAATGACACACCCACCCCAGTGGCCCACCACAGAGGTTTAACAAATGTTAGCATGTTGTGGTGGCTCCTGGTTGGGTCTGTTTTGGATGCAGCCCCGTGTCATGCCACTCTACCCGCCTCTCTGTGGTGGCTGCAGAGATATCCGGCTATTATATGAATGCACCTTTCTTTACTTAGCCTGCCTCAGCTCTTGGATATATAGGATGTTACTGATTTTTTTGCTTATATAATTGATGTAGAGGTAATACGCTACTTTGTATGTCTGCCCAGGGAGGCGTCGAGGCACAAGGGAACTAGGCTTGGTTTTAAATTGGGTAAAAATTCCTCGTCAGCCGCACTTCCAGCTGTGTGAGCTGGGACGACAAATGACGCTCCTCTTGATCTTCAAGTTCCCCATCCATAAACTGGGCGGGCTGTGGTAATACATCCCTCTCATAGCTTCTGGGAGGAGTACAGTAGGAAACTAAGAATGTACAAAAGCTTCATTAGGCTTAGTTCCCCAATCCCCCTGAAAGGGACTTCTCAGCGTGTACGCCAGCCAGCCTTAAGGCACTAGAGCACCCGGGCACTGCAGCTCAACCCGCAGCTACAAACTTCCCCGCCCCTTTCCTCAGCCATGCTGGGGGCGGGGCGGTTAAATGTCTCTGTGACGTCAGCGCGCGCAGGGCCAATCGCACTTTCCGGCAAACGTTAGCTCTTTTGCATCCGTCGCCCGCCATTGGTCCGTTGGGCAATACAGGCCGTCCCAGCTTTTTAAAGCCGCCGCGTAGTATAAACAAGGAGATGCAGGGCGGCTAGGGCATGATGTCATCGAGGTGCCGCAGCTCTTGGAGCTGACGTCATCTCCGGGAAGGTGGCCGGCCCAGGGCTGTTAGGGACAGCCTTACAACTCGGCGGGCTCTAGAGCCACCCCCGCCCCGTAGGTGGTTAGTCCCTTTGCACTTCAGTGGCTCAGGCGGCGCTCCATCCACGAGGAGAGGACCATGACACAGTAAGTCCGGACTACGAATCTCCCGGCGAGATCCATTTTTCAGGCAGGGAAACAGGCTCAGAGGCAAGGTAATTCGCGAGTTTGCATAGTATGTTGGAGTTGCAGCCGATTGGTGTTGCCCTTTCCGGGGTCTCTACATCTTTTAGGAGAGGCCATGTGGCGCCGCCCCTTGCCTCTAACTATAGCAGCGGTAACTTTAAGTGCGAAGGTGGGGGTGAGAGGAGGTTTAAAATTAAAAATAAATAAATAAATAAATCTGTCTTTCAAGATGGCGACCCGCTAGTCACGTGCTCAGTTGCGGCAAGTGATTGGCGCTCGGACACCTTGCCGGGCGGAGCTTTTTGCGCGGGGCGGGGCCGCCGGCGGCTCGCAGCCGGCTACTGTTTGCCGGAGCCTCCCGGCGCGCCCCCGCGAGCCCCCTCCCACCCGGCGCGCGACCCCGCGGCTCCGAATGTTGTGAATCAAATGTGAGGTTTGTTACATTCCGCTGCGGCGGCGGACAGTTCTTAAAGGGCCAGCCGCTGGCAGCCGCGCAAACCCTGCCGCGTCCTGCACTGCCTTCCTTCCTCCGCTTCCCGAGATCCTGGGCCGAGAGGCAGACCGCGCGTGGGCCTAGAGGAAGCAAACACGGTCGGGCGGACAACAAAGAGAGAGAGCCCCGGAAGGAGTCAGGCTGCCCCCGGACCGGGGGGTGGGGAGGGGAGCACATTGTTCCGCAGAGCAGGGGCTCTGAAAGGGCCTTGGTGGCACCCCCCGCCCCCCTGCCCAGCTTGGCTGTCCTAGAACGGGAACAAAGGAATCAACGTGTGGCCGGGCAGCCGAAGGTGAGTCGGGACCAGGGCCCCAAACTCCCAATTCCCACACCCCTGGGACTCCTGTCCCCGTCTCCTGGGACTGGGAGCCAAGATCTAGCTGGCTTCGCAAGGGTTAATCAAGAGCAGTTCGGGCTGGGGGTCGCGAGACCCGTGGGATCAGGGACTCCCCGAAGCGTCCCCCAGGCCGGGCCGGATCTCCCCTCTCTGGAGGCTGAGCGCTGCGGTTGGAGGCGAAGGAGCCGCCTCCTCCCCCTGCTGCCGCCACTTCCTTTGTTGTTGCTTTTGTCTCACGCCGAGCACATGGTCCGGTATCCTTGGCTCTTAAAGTCACAGCGCTCCGGCCCCAGCGCCGCAGTCTGTTCCCTTGCCCCGCTATGTTCCTCTGACCGCGGCACAAAGGAATTGGGGGTGACGAGGAGGCATCTCTCGCCCCGGTGTCCGCGCCTCAGGCCCCCAGCTTCATCCCTGGGGGTAGGGTGGACTGGGGAACCTTTCCGGAGCCCTACAAACCTATGCCTGGGCGATGTTGGGAGGAGCCTGGCCACAGGGACACTGATTTCCCAGCTATTAATATGATTACTTGGTTTCTTGGCTTCTAGCTTTTCCTAGCTTTATTTGAGGACTCTGGGGAGGAGAGATTTCCACCCCCATTTTACAGTTTTAGCAACTGAGGCTCACAGAAGCGAGGCGTTTCCTTGCCCAAGGTCACATGGGGAGTCAGGGTTGGCCAAGGACTTACATCTTTGAGTCTGGTGGTCTAGCCCTCAGCTGCCTCCAGGCACCACACATTGGGGAGCTTCACTTGCTAATCTGGCAGAGCTGGATTGAGTCTTCTTTCCTGGCCGCGGGGGCGGGGGTAAAATGGAAGTGGGAGCTGCCTAATCCTGCCAGAATCTACTCTAGCTCCCAGGATCTGACTTTTGTTCATATGCAAAAGGAGGTGCCTGCTCCTGCAAACATCCCCAAAGCTCAAATCATTTGGGCAGGGGTTCCTGAAACCAGGGTGGGGCTAGCTGCTTGGGGCAGAAGAAGTGGAAGTTGGCAGTCTTGGGGGAGGGGTTTGGGGGGATGCCCGGTGCAGTGACTGCCTTCAGATTAGATTTAGAGCAGAGTTTAGCACCTGCAAGGCCACGTTTGCCCAGACACGGAGATCACAGCACAGAAGAGTTTGGCAAGGTGGCCATATGGCCACGCTTGCTATTTGACCTTGAGCAAGTTGCTCGCTACCCTCTGGGCTCCACTTGCATTCTCCACAGTGGGACTAATCTTGACTGAAGTATAGTGCTCTTTTGACCTCTTTTATGGCCTGGAATAGAGAACCAAGGTTCTTTCCTTGGACCATGGATGCCAATAAATTGTGGATAAGGGGAGTCTGGGCCTGAGTGGCCAGGATACTTTTTTCTTTGCCTGGTCCTGTCTTACCTCTGGCTTTGTGGCCTAGAGCAAATACTATCTTTCTCTGGGCCTCAGTTTGCTCAACTTTAAAGGTAGGTGTGTCCTCTCCATGACACACCTCTGTTCCTGGTAGGGTTTAAAGCGCCCTGGACCCCGCCCCTCCCTGCTTGATTATTTCCCTAGAGCACTTTTTTCCCTGCTGCCTCCTGCAGAGCTTGCAGTGGCACCTGTTTGTACTGGTGGGGGTGGAGTGCAACACATCATTTTCTATGAACGATCACTTACCCAAAATGAGTTTAAACTTTACAAGTCTCTATTGTCATTGCCTTTGAGCACTCTTTGTTGCTGTGCTGGGAGGTGGTTATTTGACTGTTCCCATTTTACAGACGAAGAAGTTGAGGCTCAGAGAGGGGAAGCAATGTGCTTAAGGTCTTTAGTGACGACTCTGGCCGAAAGGCAAGCCGTGTCATGTGTGGGAACGGGAAGGTTGATGTTGTAGCTTTTGGCACTGTCATCCATAGCTAGAGGTCCTTTCTGCCTGCTGGTTTGGTTTGTGAGCTTCTTCCCATCTTCCCTTTTATAAAGAGTGGGTGTCTTGGACGCAAGCTGGCCACAGAGGAGATTTCCACAGGCCTGGGCTTCTGAGGGCTCTGTACAACCAACCCTTGGCATTGCCAGCCATCAGTAAGAAGGCCTGGCACACGAGGAGCAGTAGAGGCCCCCAGTTTGGCTAATCATGATTGCCCCAGTCACACTGCCTGGGTTGTACCCCAGCTCACTCAACCCTAGCTGACTGGCCTGTGACTTTACCCCTCAGAGCCTGAGTCTCAAGCTTCCCTCCTTCCAAGGGTTGCTATGAGGACTCATGTGGAGATGGTGCATATAAAGCGCTTCACACAGAGGAGTTGTTATACTTGTTTTTGTTAATACTCTTCATTGGCAGAACAGGAGACTTTCGGATTTCTAGGATCAGCTAGAGCAGTGAGTCAGTCCCAAGCCTGGCTGGAGAATCTACCAGGGACTTTGTTAAGCATCTAGAGGCCCTTGTTCCCATCCCTCCAAAGATTTTGATATCAGATCTGCATTGTCCATAGTGGGTGGGGCCTGATCTGTTTTTCCCACTATTTGTGAGTTTCCTTTAGTTTTTCTTGAAGTTTGCAGTGCTGGCTACGAGTATATGCACTTGGCCCATGCCAAGGGTCACAGACCTAGGGTGAGCAGACGGAATGGCCTGTTGTGGCCTGGGTGTCCAGGAAAGAGTGCTCAGGCCCAAGTAAATGGGGCAGCTGAGAAGGCTGCATGGAATGAAGACTCAGTGGCCAGGTTTTCTGGGGGTTTTTTCCCCTCCATGAGTTTAGAGTTTTATGTCATTTCCCAAGTTTTAAACATTGGCACTGCCTTCATCACCTGCCAAATTGGGGCCTGGGCCCTGTGTGGTCAGCTCCTCTACATGGTGCCCATGCTGGACTCAGGTTGGCTCACTGGGCCCTGCTGCACCTCTGCCCAGGACTCAAGCCCCACAAAGTAGAAGCCTCCACAGGCTCGTTCTGAGAATTAGGGCTCCTGCTTGGAACACCTGGCACGCAGGAGACCATCCTCCTGCTGTTGGCAGGAGGAATGAGGCACTGAGGGTACAGGATCAAGGAAGCTTAGGAGCTTGGTTGGCTGGAGAAGGTTTGGAGGGGCCTCTCTGTGGCAGCAGTGGTGTGAACAAAGGGCTGGCCTTATTTGAGGCATCCTTCAACTTTGTGCAGGTCCTGACAGATTCTGGAGCCTTCCTCTGCCAGTGCCGCATCTGAACTTCAGCAACCCTCAAGGGGAAGTCTCAGATTGAGCTGGAGACCCTGCGCGCCCCCATCCCCACTTATCTTCATTGCTTAGGCTCTTCCTGTTTTTTCTCAGCAAGTCCCACCTCCCACTTTGGGGGTGCTCTTAGGGCCCCCAGAGCAAGAGCTTGGCTTTGTGCCAGACCCATCAGTCCACCAGTACCAGCCTCCTTGCTCAGCCCCACCATGAAGCCCTCAGGCTGCACCACCACCACCACCACTGGCATCAGGGTGCACGGAGGGCCTTGGTGTCAGCTCCCCTCTGTGTTGATACTTATTGTGGGGCCCTGGGCAAGTCTTTTCTTCTCTGTTAGCTTCAGGTTTTTCTGCATAAAATGTACCTAATAGTGTCTTCTCTGAAGGATAGATAGGGCTGTAGTTGGATAGGTGCTTTTCAATCAGTTAAGGAAAGAAAAAATACAGTCCTGCCTCGAACTGGGAGTTTCTGAGAGCAGGAACCAGGTGGGTACAGGTCTGGAATTGCTCTTGAATCTCCAGTGGAAGAGAGGAAGCCAGAGGCCCTCCTGGAGGCCATCCTATACCAGGATAGGGTACCCTGGGACCCTACCAGAAGGAGGCTCCCCAGAACTTGCTGGCTTGGCTGCAAGCTGCCCAGCTCTCTGACCTCACCCCAACTGAGGGGAGGACTTGGGACCTGTTCATAGACCAAAAAAGCTGAGGCCTGGGGTCTCCACAGCCCTGGCCAGCGAGCCTGCCTCTGGTGTGTCTGCACTGAGTCACCCCAGTGTCCAAACTGGGTGAGGCCCAAGTCCGTGGGGAGCATGGAAGCAAAGGAACATCGTGCCCTCTGTCATTGGACTGCAGAGGCTTGATCTCTCCTGACCCCTGATAGGGCTGGCAATTGGGTCTCTCTGTGCCTCAGTTTCTTTGTCTGTTTGCCTCCTAGGGGTGTGAGCCCCAGCCCAGTCCTTCCACCACCTGACACCCCTGATGCAACCATGGGCATTGGCAGTGACTAGGTGGCCCCCCTGCATACCTGTGGGTCAGCGGCAGTTCTCAGCAGGGCCTAGCAGTGCTCCAGGCCTGCTTCGGCACAGGTAGGAAGAGCCTCCCTGCCCAGGGAGTCCCTGGTGCTGGGTCCACCAGCTTGGGTGGGGTCATGGCGGACAGGGATGAGCCCCCTTCCTGCCCAAGTGGGGTGGGACCCAGCAGCTCTGCCCACTCTGTGAATGAGTGGTCCCCCCCCTCAGGCCTACTGGGGCCTCCTCTCTGTGGTACAGCCCCGGCCGCGAGGGCCCCCTGGCCAGCCCGCCTGCCCAGGATGAGCGCTTACCCTCCCAGCAGCCACTGCCCCGACCACCTCACCTCCCTGTAGAGGAGCGCCGAGCCTCGGCTCCTGCCGGCGGGAGCCCCCGAATGCTGCACCCGGCCACCCAGCAGAGCCCGTTCATGGTTGATCTCCACGACCAGGTAGGCAGGACACACCTTGACCTCCTCCCACCAGCCTCAGCAAGCTCATCTAGGAGCAGTGGTAGCAAAGCCCTGACTTCATCCCACTTGACTCACTGCATGCTCAAGTGAGGCATTGTTAGCTCCATTTTACAGGTAGGTAAACTGAGGCCAAGAGAAGAAAAGGGCATTCCTTAGGGCCACATCGTAGATGACTGGCAAAGCTGGAAGCCCCTCCCACATTCCCAGAGGGGTCTCTCTTCCCCTGTGGGCCTAGGGCCAGGGAGCAGCCAGCTCTGCACTTAGGTAGGCACCCAGCTAGAAAAAAGAAAGACTGAAGCTAGGCCTGGCAGAACTTTGTCTCTAGGGCAACCTGCATGACCAGACCTGGACTTCTCTTTACCCACAGGTGCACCAGGGACCCGTCCCTCTGTCCTACACAGTCACCACCGTGACAACCCAAGGCTTCCCTTTGCCTGCGGGCCAGCACATCCCTGGCTGTAGTGCCCAGCAGCTCCCAGCATGCTCCGTGATGTTCAGCGGACAGCCCTACCCCCTCTGCTGCCTCCCGCCCCCAGTGAGTGTGCCACCTCCACTCCCCACCCCAGCCCCAGCAGAAACTCCCAGGCCCAGGCTCGTAGCTCTCTGCTCCAACTGGACAGACAGCTCAGAGCTGGCTCAGGGTCAGGTGCCCCAGGCTGAGCTTCTGACCCCATCCAGGCTGGTCGAGCCTCCAGCTTCCAGGAGTGTGTGTTCCTTCACTTGGTGACACAGCACTGGACCCCAAACCCGAATACAGTGTGTCCTACACTAGGGATGGGACAGTCCAGGAGGTAGAACTGCCAGGGGTGTGTGCAAGGGGAGACCTCGTGCAGATGGAGTGGCCCCCGGCCGGAGTGCAGAGGAGCACTGTCCAGCCCCACCTTCTCCTGCAGCTGATCCAGGCGTGCACCATGCAGCAACTTCCGGTGCCCTACCAGGCTTACCCCCACCTCATCTCCAGCGACCACTATATCCTGCACCCACCACCGCCAGCCCCACCCCCCCAGCCAACCCACATGGCGCCACTCGGGCAGTTCGTGTCACTGCAGACCCAGCACCCAAGAATGGTGAGTCTTGGGGGTAGGTCTGAGGCGTGGGGTGGTTTGGGGTGGTATTTCCCTCAGCCAACCAGCCTGCCTGCTGCTGACCCTATCCTGCCTCCCCCAGCCTTTGCAGCGGCTTGATAGTGATGTGGACCTGCGAGGAGACCAGCACCCACTGGGGAGCTTCACCTACTCCACCTCGGCCCCTGGCCCCACCCTCTCCCCATCTGTGCCCCTGCACTACCTGCCCCATGAGCCGCTGCCCCAAGAGCTGCCCTTTGGCATGGTAAGTGCTGGTCCTCCACCTCAGGTAGCCAGGGATATCTAGGCTGGGGCAGGGTCAGGCCACTGGGTTGACCTACCCCTGGGCCCCCTTTCACAGCCATATTCCCACATGATGCCACGGAGACTGAACACCCAGAGATACCGTCTGCAACAGCCGCTACCGCCACCGCCACCACCGCCGCCACCACCACCACCTTATTACCCCAGTTTCCTGCCCTACTTCCTGTAAGTACCAGCAGCTCTGCCCCACAGCCCCTGTAACACTTTGTTCTTCTGGGGCCTCTGGGGCTAGACCTAGACAGACCTGGAGGGCTACCCATGTGAACCAGGCAGAGCTCCAGGCTTTGTCTGCATGGAGGGACCCATGTCTCCCATCCTTGGCCCTGAGCTCCCTTGCCTGTCTCCTTCCAGCTCCATGCTGCCAATGTCACCCACTGCGATGGGGCCTACCATCAGCCTGGATCTAGATGTGGACGATGTGGAGATGGAGAACTATGAGGTCTGGTGGAGCCTGCCCCAGGGGGTCTGGGAGAGCTCCGGCCCTGAAGCTGCTGACCCTCCCTTCCCACCCCCATGCAGGCCCTCCTGAACCTGGCGGAGCGGCTGGGCGATGCCAAGCCCCGAGGCCTCACCAAAGCCGACATTGAGCAGCTCCCATCATACCGCTTCAACCCCGACAGCCATCAGTCAGAGCAGACGCTGTGAGTGCCGCCCCGTCTTGCCACCCCCCTGAGTGCTGGGAGGGAGAAGGGTACCCAATGTGGGATACCACCCCTCTGCGGTGGGCTTTCCCTGGGCCATCAGGGCAGACATGGACAGCTCTGGGCCTTCTCCTAGGTGTGTTGTCTGCTTCAGTGACTTCGAAGCACGGCAGCTGCTCCGAGTCCTCCCTTGCAACCATGAGTTCCATACCAAGTGCGTCGACAAGTGGCTGAAGGTAATGCAGCCAGAGCTGGCTCCCAGGGGCTCCTGAGTGGTTAGGAGGAGGACAGGCCTTGAGGGTCTCCCTCCTCATTTGTATCATCCAGAAGTTTCAGTTCCATTCAGAGGTCCCAGGTTCCCCAGAGTTAGGCAGGTGTGAATAGACACGGGGTGGGGGCAGTGCAGGGGCACAGTGGGGGGCAAATGAGAATGGATCCTGATGTGTAGTTGTTCCCCCCTAGGCCAACCGGACATGCCCCATTTGCCGGGCCGATGCCTCCGAGGTGCCCAGGGAGGCTGAGTGAGGCCCCACAGCTGCCCAAGAGAACCCTGCCCGAAGCTCTGGAAACTCGGGGGGGTGGGACCCCAGGAGGATGGGAGGGAGTTCCTGAGCCTGCCCCACCATCTCCGTCTGCCTCTCCAGAGCTGGTGCCAGGGTCAGCCCCGCGAGATGCCCCTGCAATAAGTCCCTGCATTTGCCAAGCTCCAAAGACTCCTTCCCCGGTCTGCCTGCCTGTCCGCCTGCCAAGGAGCTGCCTGAGTCCCGTAACTGGGCCTCTTCCTTGTTTGCCCTTGGGCCTGTCTCTTCCTTATCAGCACTGGGAGCCAGGGGTGCCTTCCCCCAGTGCAGCTGGTGGAGACCTTGGGTTCTAGGATGGGTAAGGGGCCCCCTCCTGGGTCACCTGGTCTCTTGCACTGAAGTGGTATTCCCTCTCCCCAGGTGGCACTGGCAGGCGCTTGGGCAGATGGGGCATGAGGCCATTTTCTGAGCCCTGGCTGGGTCCTCCCACCTTGATCTCAGACTCATGTAGCTAGCCCATGGAGGCTGCTGTACAGAGTGGGTCTGTCTCTGAGGAGACTCGCCCCAGGCACAACATTCCAGCCCCCCACCCCCAGGCTGGAGGGCACAGAGCCCACCTGCCTACCAGGCAGCAGGCATCCTGAGAGGGGTCAGGGCCATATCAGAGAGTGACCCCTGTGTTCCTGGTGGTCGCTCCCTGCGCCATTGTCCAGGCCTGACCCCTGTCTGATCTCCCTCTCTGTTGTTTTGCATGAATGTGAGGAGCAGCAGTTTTTGTTTATTCATTTGGCCCAAAATCGTGTGTAGGATTTGGGGGTGTGGATTTTAAAAACATTCTTTTCTTTTGGTTTAATCGGGGGGTGTAGGAACCACCCAGGACTGAGTGCTCCTGGGCAGGGATGCCCGCCAGAGCCGCCTGGCCTGCGTGCATGTGAGCGGCTGGGGCTGGACCGGGCGGGCAGGGTCTGTGCTCAGCTGATAACTGCCATGCACTGTACTGCACATGTCCCTAGAGCCGACCGGGACAGTTTGCTTTTCAGGGCATTTCCCCCTCCAGTCAGGGCCTGCCTGCCACCTGCCTGGGCAAGTCTCCTCCAGGGATGTCCTTGGAGGACAGGGACCAAGGAGGGCGTGGCCCCCCCTCCAGAGGGCCCTTTCCAGCCTTGACACTGCCCTGCAAGGCCAGGAGAGACCCCTGTAGAGGGTCTGGTTGAGCTCCCCCTACTTCCTGGTCCCCAATCCTCCCCTACCCCCAGCTGGGGTTGCTGCCCCGAACGAACTGCGTGTGGGGCCGGCACATCCTAGCAGGCAGCCCCCCTGGCGCCTGCTGCCTCAGGGATGCTCCAACCACCCTCGTTCTCCCCGCAGCTGCCCTGGTCTCCCCAACCCACCCAGCCTGCCACGGGGCCCCATCAGCCTGGCCCCACCCCCGAGGAGAACCCAAAGTCTTACTGTATATAACTCCAGGTGACGTTTCTATATTTATAGCAGTGTTGAAAAACCCATGTGTTTTACACAAGACAACCACCACTCCAACCCCCCCTCCCTTCCCCACCCCAACAAAAGGTTTGTAAAAACCCCCTTACAGTTCCTGGGGCAGGCGGAAATGGGCTTACAGAGGTGTGTCGGCTGCAGCCATGATGCCAACGAGCAGCTATTGGGGGGGAAACGTTTTGAAAAAAAAAAAATCATTAAAAAACAGATTTATAAAACAGTTATTTAGGATGTTTGTGATTTGCCGACCTTGCTATAGATGCCATGTTACCAATGATTTCCTGTGGTGGGGGCTTGTCATTGTTTACTCTGATTTACCAACTTCTGGCCTAGGCATGACCGTGGGCACCATCCCCCAGCCCTGGCTGGGTCCAGCGCCTGTGTTCTGTGTTAGAAAAGTTTTATATCTATATATATATATAATTACATGTGTATAAATATATATATATATAAATATATGTAATTTGGGGGGCCCTGTTCCTTGCACATTTTACAGTTACCTCATTTTTCCCATGTATGTATTTGAGAAAATGCTAATATATAGAGAAAAAAAATGGTTCTTAAAGCTTAAATGTGTGGTTTTTTCCCATTCCATTGGATTCACATTGGTTTGTAGCATTTAACATAACTAGTATGTTGTATTATATATATGTGTATACTGATTGAAATTTTTAACAGATTTGTACTTTTTTTAAAATGAAAGTTGCTAGTTCTGCTTGACCAAGTAGTGCAATCATTATTTTTTTTAATATTGTTGCTGATTTCAGAGGGATATTCACTAATAAATGTATGATGTATACCGAGTACTGTCCACGCTGTCTGGCTGCCTGTGTTCTTTTTACGGAAAGTTTGGGTGGGGAGCGGGGCATAGGGTTGAGGTAGGCAGAAAAGATCAACCTTGGTCGTGGTTGAGGGAGTCGGTGCCCCTTGCTTAAGAAGGCGTCTGTTTAGCCAGTTAAGTGATAACTTTTTCTGGGCCATCTGCTTTACACAGACATAAGGTGAGATTTTGTTCCTGCCTCCCATGCAGGAGACCCATTTCCTCGCCAATGCACAGTCACCCCATCTGTCAGTGGAGGCCTGCATGTTGCTGTGATGCTGAACGTTTTCAGCGGAGTTCCCAGACTCAGATGGACTAGGAAGAAAGGCCTGGCAATCTACTTTTAAATAAGCCAGTGAAAACCCTCTGGATCACAACAAACAGACTGTCATGGAGATAATGCAGGACTAGGCAGTGTTTCAGTTGTACTTGGGGTCACCATGAGTTGAAGGTGGGCTGGATGGACATCAGCTAACAACAAGAACGTTGCTGGCAAGTGATAGGATTCCATTTAACTGGTTTTAGGCAAAAACTGGCCTCTTGCAATTTATTCTGGAGGTAGCCTCTTCAAGGATGACTGGATCAGTGGTCTAAGGTATGTCAATAAGGACCTTTCTTAAAATTTGTTCTTAGGCAGCTGTCTGGTTGACCTTGGTAGTTCTAGCCCAGTTTCCTCTAGCATCATCTCAAGAGAGTTTCTGGTATTGTGTGCCCCCCCAACTTAAAGATTTTGTAGTTTATTAGCCCTCGGGTGAAAAATCCACACATTCATCCCAGATCAAGTCACTCTAGAATCTATCCCTTTTTGCCGGCAGCAGCATTGGGCTGTGCAGTCCCCCTGACTCTTCATTTTGTTCTTGCGTTCCTTGCGCTGTTCTCTTGAGGTCTTTTCTTTCTCATACAGGCCATATCTTGCAACTGTGTGTAGACACACTTCTTTGTATAATCCAAGTAAATCACACAAAAGCCTGTATGTAGTCTTGCCACCACCAAAATGGGTTCTGGATCCAAACACAAAGATGACATCTGGTGTGGTCTTGCCTAGTTTTCCCAAATTTGTGTCTTAGGCACTGTTACCTTCCCACAGTGAAGGACATCAGTGACCATTTGTTTCTGCTGGGGTAGTCAATTGGTCATGAACTTCTGGTCCAGATAGTTACTGTGTCATTCATGATGGAATCAAACTGTCAGGCAGCTAGGAAGAAAGGCTGGGATTGAGTTTTGGTAGCCCAACTTTCCCATCCCAGAGTCACTACCCTTACAGTACAGACGCTATGACGGGCCAGACCTGTATTACATACCCATCCACAGCCCACTGAAATAGGGCTGGAATGTGGTATGGTTGCAGTCCTCTTACTCATGAGTGTTTTTTGTGCTGCAAAAAGCATCAGCTGGTTTGTTAGCATGTCATAAAACAACGTCAGGAGCAGGAATAGTGGGCTAGGGTCAAGAGACCAGGACTTTGTGTCTGTTGTGCCACTAACTAGCCATGGTCAAGGACTTCTCTTGGCCTTTGGATCATCTACAACTTAGGGGACAGAATTAGTCAAGTGGTGCCCTACGTGTGTTTCAGACAAAGTCCTACAGGAATGTAATGGACTGCAAAAGGGGCTCCATGGTCAAATAAGTTTGATAACTCATGTTGAAGGTACCCAGGAACTATATTGCAGAGCTTCCCAAGCCTTGACTATGCTGATGTTCACTGTCTAACCAGAGTGGATACTGAGGGCAGCACTGCTTACATTTGGCGTGTGGCCATGTGGGGGCTCTAGTTCTATTTCTTGGGGCACATGGGGACTAGAGTAGTAGCAACTGAATACCTGGGGAGGGGCCCTAGAAGACAGAAAAATGTAAGGTAGTCGTCAGGCTTTCTTCAGTACTGATTTCAAAAACCCTGTGTGAAAGAAAAATCATATTAACATATCAGTTGACACCAAAAAAATTTTGACAAAATGCAACATTTGTGAGTGATAAAAACTGTCAGTAAGCTAGGAGCAGAGGAGAAATTGTTTAACTTGATAAAGAGCATCTCCAAAAAAAACTAGAGTTAACATCATACTTAATGATGAAAGACTGGATGCTTTTCCCTACAATTGGGACATCCACTCTCATCACTCCTAATCAACATCATACTGGAAGTCCTAGCCAACACAATAAGACAAGAAAAGGAAATAAAAGGCATACAGATTGAAAAGAAAATAGTTACCCTCTCTGCAGATGACATGAGAGTCTGTATGAAATACACCAAGGAATCTACAAAAATTCCTAGAACTTACTGAGTTTGGCAGAGTGCAAGATACAAAATCAACACACAAAAATTAACTATATTTCTATGTATTAGTTACAAACCCATGGAAACCAAAATTAAAAACAATACCATTTACAATCACTCAAACGAAAAAGAAATTAGTATGGATCTAACAAAACATATACAGGACTTGTATGCTTAAAACTACAAAACACTGGTAGAAGAAATCAAATGCACAAATATAGAAACATTCTGTGTTCTTGGATTGGAAGATTCAATATATTTAGATGTCAGTTCTTCCCAAGTTGATTCATAAGTTTAATACAATTCCTATCAAAACCCCAGTAGTTTGTTTTGTAGACACAGAGGGGGCTTATCCTAAAATAAGGTAAGCAAAGGAATTAGAATACAAACAATTTTGAAAAACAAGAATAAAGTGGGAAGAATCACTGTACCTGATTTTTAAGACTTAGCATATAGCTGCATTAAGACAATGTGGGATTGGCAGAGGGACAGAAACATGGGTGAATGGAATAGAATAGACCCCAGAAATAGAGCCATATATAACACCAACTGCTTTTTGACAAAGGTGCAAAAGTAATTTGATGGAGAAAGCATGGTATTTTCAACAAATAATACTAGAGTAATTGAATATCTATAGGCAAAAATGAAACAAAACATAAATATAAAGCAATATTCAGCCATAAAGAGAAATAAAGTCTATAACCTGGATAAAACTTGGAAAACATGCTGAGTTACAAAAAGACAAAAATATCGTATGAGCTCATCTGGACTCAGCAAATGCACAGAGATAATATACTTCATTATTGGTTATCGTAACCTGTGGGAAAAAAAGAATGGGAGTTATTGCTGAAGGGATACTGAGTTTCTATGTAGGGGATGAAAAACTTAGGCAAATGGTGATGGTCGCACAACATGGTGAGTGTAATGTCACTGAATTGTACACCTAACAATAGTTAAAATGGTAAATGTTTTGTTACATATATTTTACTATAATTAAAAACAAAACAAAACAAAATGGCAAGAAAAAGAAAAAAGAGTAGCTGCTGAGGCTGCTTGTGTACAACCAGACAGTAAATGGGATTTCCTTGGTTTGGAGGTTTAGGGTCACGGCTTTATGGGATTAACTGGGAATTCATCATTCTCAATTAATCGGCCTACTAACATGTTCAGTGCTGCTTTCTGCCTCTAAGTTTGTTGTTATGTAGTGCTTGGGGTCTTATAAGCTTGCAAGTGGACATCCAAAGCAAAACAACAGGTCTCTATTCACCTGGAACAGAGGAAGAAGGAAAGTCAGGAGTAGGAGGAGGATATGGAATGTGTGGCTAATTGCCTCCAAGAACAATGGCCTCCTTTGCACAAGACCAGAAGTACTGGATGGTGCCCAGCTACCATTACCAAACATTTTGATCAAAGATTCCATAGAAGAATCAAAAGGGGGGAAATGCTGAACAGAATTTCTGGAGCCATAGAGGGTAGATGAACCTCTAAAACTATTGCCCTGAGATAATCTTTGCAACTTAAACCAAAAATATTCTCTGAAGTTGTCTTAAAACTGCACAATACTTTAAGTCAGCTAGTAAAAAATGTCTGCCTTGAGCGTTATGCTCTTTTAGAGCTACCAGAGCTCCCTTAAGAGCTATATATGGGATCAAATTAACAACAGCAACTCAAAAGATTAAACAGAAACCTTAGGGGACAGTTCATGTTAATGAGGGAGAAACAGGTCAGAACATGAAGGTAAGAATGGTTGCACCATTAGAAGAATGTAATTAATATTGAATTGTACATATAGAAATTGTTGAGTTGGTGTATGTTTTGCATGTGTAATTCTCAACAACAAGAAAATAAAGTTTAAAGAACAAAAAGGCGGGGGAGGCTGTAGATTAATAGAATGTTGAGGGAACTTATGGCAAGATGGTGAAATAGGCAGAGACGCTACACAGACCATCTACAACAAAGAAATGAAAAACCAATAGAAATAGATAATCCTGGAAGCCTGAGCTCCAAACGGAAGGATAAATGCTCGGCATTTCTCAAGCTGAAAGAACTGAAGAAAAAATTCAAGCTTTGAGTTGCAATATTGAAGGATTCTATGGACAAAATACTGAATGATGCTGGAAACATCAAAAGAACATGGAAGGAATACACAGACTCGTGGTACAAAAAGGAATTGGTCGATGTTCTACTATTTCAGGAAGTAGCATATGATCAAGAACCAATAGCACTGAAGGAAGAAGTCCACGCTATACTGAAGGAACTGGTGAAAAACAAGTCTCCAGGAATCGACAGAACACTCATTGAATATTTCAACAAACGGATGCTGTGCTGGAGGCACTTATTCATCTATACCAAGAAATGTGGAAGATAGGTACCTAGCAACTGGCTGGAAGAGATCCATATTTGCACCCATTCCAAAGAAAAGTGATCCCACAGAATGAGGAACCTATCAAATAATATCATTTATATAATACTCAAGTAAAATTTTGCTGAAGATAATTCAAAAACAGTTGCAGCAGTATATTGACAGGGAACTTCCAAAAATGCAAGCTGGATGCCAAAGAGGACGTGGAATGAAGAATATCATTGCTGATGTCAGACAGATCTTGGTTACAAACAAAGAATATCAGAAAGATGTTTACTTGTATTTTATTGACTATGCAAAGGCTTTTGACTGTGTGGATCATAACAAATTATGGATAACATTGCAAAGAATGAGAATTCCAGAACATTTAATTGTGCTCATGAGGAATCTGTACATAGACCAAGAACAAGGAAATATGGCATTATTTAAAATCAGGAAAGGTCTGGGTCAGAGTTGTATACTTTAAACATGCTTATTCAATCTGTATGCTGAGTAAATAATCCAAGAAGTAGGACAATATGAAGAAGAATGTGGCATCAGGATTGGAGGAAGACTCATTAACAGCCTGTGATATGCAGATGACACAACCCTGAAGATGACTTGAAGCACTTACTGATGAAGATTAAAGGCTAGAGTATGCAGTATGGATTACACCTCAACATAAAGAACACAAAAATCCTCACAACTGAACTAATAAGTAGCATCACGACAAATGGAGAAAAGATTGAAGTTGTAAAAGATTTCATATTACTTGGATCCACAATCAACACCCACGGAAGCAGCAGTTAAGAAATCAGATCATATTGCACTGGGCAAATCTACTGCAAAAGACCTCTTTGGAGTGTTGAAGATCAAAGATGTCACTAAGGTGCACTCAACCCAAGCCATGTTATTTTCAGTTGTCTCATATGCATGTGAAAGCTGGACAATGAATAAGGAAGAATGAAGAAAAGTTGATGCTTTTGAGTTGTGCTGTTGGTGAAGAATACTGGAAGTACTATGGACTGCCAGAAGAATGAACAAATGTGTCCTGGTTGAAGTGCAGCCAGAATGCTCTTTGAAAGCAAGAATGACCAGACTTCGTCTCACCTACTTTGATCATGTTGTCAGAAGGAACCATTCCCTGGAGAAGGATATCATGCTTGGTAAAGTGGAGGGTCAGCGAAAAAGGGGAAGACCCTCAATGAGATGGGTTGACACGGTGGCTGCAACAATGGGCTCGAGTATAGCAAGGATTGTGGAATGGTGCACAACTGGGCAGTGTTTCATTCTGTTGTGCATAGGGTCACTATGAGTCAGAGCAGACTCATTGGCACCTAACAACAACAACAAATACCTACTAGTAGAAGAACTTGAATGAAAACACTGAATAAGGAGACCAAAGGCTTGTATACTATTGGCTTGCCTGACAGTGTGGCCATTTTGAATATTTGCAAGTGGTGTTCCAATCTAGGCAGCAATCTAAGAATTGGCTTCACTTGCCAAAGACTACATGGGCAACCGCACTGGTGGTTGACAGCTAGAAAGGTGCCATATGCCTCTTATTCCCCTTGTACCCCACAACCTCTCAGGGAACAGAGGTGTGGCTATCCCCCACCCTACCCACCTTCTGGGAGCTCTGGTAGCATAGTGGCTAAGACACTTACCTGCTAACCAGACAGCTGGCGGTTCAAACCCACCAGCCACTCCTCGGAAGGAAGGTTGGGCAATCCTACTTCCATAGTGATACTGCCTCGGAAACCCAAGGAGGGGTCGCTGTGAGTCGGGGGCGACTCGACGGCACATAACAACAACAACAACAACCCACCTTCTGAACAGGTAATAATCCCATCCCAGTCCAGGTGCCCTGCCACCAGTTACCTTCTGGACAGGCGGGAACTGGTTCCAGCACTAGGCGACCTTTCCCCAGCTGTCTTTCAGGCCAGTAGAAACTTCTTCTGAAACCAGTTATCCTACATGCAGCCAGTTTTGGGGGATGATAGCAACTTTTTTCTGGGACTGGGACCCTGCACCCAGTTACTTTTTGAGACAGCAGGAATTTTGTCTGGGACTAGACTCCCTGCCCACAGCTGCTTTTTGAACCAGCTGAAATTACTCTGGAACCAGATGTCTTGCTCCCACTCACCTAGCAGGAACTTTTTCTGGGTTCAGGAGCCCTGCCCCCAGACACAATCTGGACTGTCAGGAACTCATCAGAGATCAGGCGTCTTGTCCCCAGTTGCCTTCTGGCTAGATAGGAACCAATTACGAGGTCAGCTGCTCTACCCCTAGCAGCATTTTGGTTTGTCGGGAACTTCTGGTGGGACCAAGTGTCCTAACCAAGCCCCCTTTTGGGATAACAGGAACTTTTTCTGGGAATATGGGCCCCACATCCAGCTTGTTTTTGGGACAACAGAAACTGTTTCTGAGACCAGATTCCCTGTCCCTAGCTGCATTTCGAGCAGGCAGGAATTCCTTCTGGAACCAGATACTTTGGTCCCACCAGCATTTGAGCCAGCAGGAGCTTTTTCCAGGTCCAAGTACCCTGCCCCACACATCTTGTAAGTCAGCAGGGATTTGTATGAGATCAGGAGTCCTGCCTCTAATTCCTTTCTGGGTAGGCAGAAACTAGAACAAGGACCAGGTTCCCGTCACCTGATTGGCCAGCAGAAACACAGCCCAGGTACCTTGTTCCCACCCACAGTTTTGGTTTTGTTTGTTTGCTTGTTTTTAAATTATTCTTTTTTCCTTCCTCCTTTGTTTCTTTTTATTTTTTTCTCTTTTCCTTCCCTGGTTCTTGTTTTTTCCCCTTTTCCTGATTCCCTTTCTTTTTCATTTTTCTCATTTCATTCTTTTAATCCCTTGTTTTTTCTTTGTCCTTTTGTCTTTTTTTTCCCCCCTTTAAAAAATTTTTATTTTCACTTAATGCATTTGCTTTTTATGGTCGTTGCCATTTGTTTATGCTGTGTGTGTGTGTGTGTGTGTGTGTATACATTTTTTGTTGTTATGTGCCGTCGAGTCAAACCCAACTCATAGCAACCCCTCCTTGGGTTTCCAAGGCAGTATCACTACGGAAGTAGGATTGCCCAACCTTTCTTCCG
>NW_006921953.1:166393-170340 GCF_000298275.1 Orycteropus afer afer | reverse complement strand
GCATCTCCTGCAGCCCTACTCGCTGGGCAAGGGGCACAGCCTGCTTCTGCACCAACTGATCAATGTACATACTGTATATTGTACAGTACCTCAGTACATACTGGTCCAACTCATCTTAAAATGCTCTACATGAACATATAACAGAGATCTGTGCACATATCTCATCCTCTATCATACCCACCAGGTGATAGGTTATTGTGTAAGTGCTGCCAGACTAGCAATGGCACACCAGCCCTGCTTGCTCAGATGTATCAAAACAAGATAAAGTGAAAAAAAGAAAAAACCTAGGAGACTGACACCAACATGCAATTACCAATTATATATAAATACAATGACATCACAATGTTTAGGACACAACTGAAAATCCCAATTTACACAAAGAAGCAAGATAAAGTGTTACAAAAAAGGATCAGAATACAGAGCCCGAAAATCTCCCAGATAAGGCATTCAAAAGAATTATATTTAGGTACTTGCAACTGATTGAGAGATGTGGTAGTTAAGGTAATGTGTCAATTTGGCTGGGCCTGATTTTGAGTGGCCAGGCAGCTGGATGTAATTACTCCCCATGATAAGAATGTAATCAATCATGGTGGAATCTACTGTGAGCAGCTGAGTAGTTGCCTTAGGGATGTGGTCTGCTTCCAGTCTATAAGAAGCAGCATTGAGAAAGGTCTCTGCAGCTTTTTGGCATGCTTGGACCTTGGCATTTAGCTGAATCTTCATTCAGCAGCCTGCTATGCATGTTTCCTGCTGATCTTGGGACTATCTCTGGACTTGAACTAGTGGCCTGCCATGTTGTTTGGTAATCTTGGGACTGTGCCATTTTATTTGTCAACTTTGGGTTTGTCAGCCTCGGCAACCAGCAGCTACCTGAGCTAAGAGATGCCTTCAGCTTCAATGGGCTAGGATCAAGAGGCAGAGCTGAAGCCCAAGGTTGAGGGATTTTCACCCACCCCTTAGAGCTGACACTTTAAACTCAGACTTCTAGCCTCCTAAACTGTAAGAGATAAACATGTTTTTCAAAGCCACCCATTTGTGTTATTTTCTATTAGAGGAACACTAGAGAACCAAAACAAAGGATCAAAGAATACACTGACAAAATCAAGGAAATTCTAGAAGAATTTTGGAAAACAATACAAGAACAAACTGACAAAATAAATGAAAAATTACAAACCATACAAAAATAGCAAATAGAAATCCAGAAGATTAATACTAAGATTTCAGAAATAGATAACACAATGAAAAAAGTAAAGGGGTACCAATGAATCAATGGAAGACAGAATTAGTGAGATTGAAGACAAATCTCTTGATACAACTAGGTTAAGGAATAAATTGGGGTGGGGGGAGGAAGAAAGCCTAAGATTTATGTGGGATACCATCAAGAACAACTTATATGTGATTGGGATTCCAGAACAGGAAGAGACAAGTAAAACTACAGAGAAAATTGATGTTATAGGAAACTTCTGGCAAGATGTCAGGATAGGCAGGCAAGCTACACAGACCCTCTGCAACAAAGAAATGAGAAATCAACTGAAACAAATATAGAAGATAATCCTGGAACTCTGAGTTTCAAAGAGAAGGATAAAGAAGTAGATTAAATACCAACTAGTAGAAGAACATCAATGAAAAAAATGAATGAGACAAACGGAGCTGTGGACTGTTGGCTGATCTGATGGCATGGCCTATTTGAATATTTACAAGTGACATTCCAATCCAGGCAACAACCTAAGAATAGGCTCTGTTTGCTGAGGACAACACAGGCAAATGCACTGGTGGCTGATGACTGGAAAGGAAAACAACAAATAAAGAGACAAACAGCTGTGAACTGTCAGCTGTCCTGAGGGCATGGCCATTTGAATATTTGTAAGTGCGGTGGCCATTTTTAATATTTCTAAATGGTGTTCCAATCCAGGCAGCAACCTAAGAATAGGCTGTGCTTGCTGAGGACAACATGGGTAACTGCACTGGGGGCTGACAACTAGAAAGATGATGTATTTCCCTGGCTATCCTTGTACCCCACACCCTCTTGGTGAATGGAGGTGTGGTCATCCCCCACTTCTTCCCACCTTCTGAACTGGCAGGAATTCCATCATGGTCTGGGCACCATGACAGATACTGGGTGCCCTGCCCATGCCCAGCTTTAGTTTTGTTTCTATACTTTTAAAATATTCTTTTTTTCTTCCTAATTTCTTCTCTTTCCCCTCCCTGGTTCTTGTTTGTTTTCCTTTTCCTGCTTTCCTTATTGTTTCTTTCTTTTTCTTTTTGTTTTTCCTATCCCTTGTTTTTCTTTTTGTATTTTTATTATTTTTTTCTCTTACTCTTTTCTCTTATTCTCCCTTTACAGATACTGTGTGTTGTTTTCTTTCCCTATGTCTTTTAAATTTTTTTTTCATTTATTGTTTTTTGTTTGTTTGTTTGTTTGTTTGCTATTGTTGCTGTTTGTTTTTCTCTAACCAGGTGGGAAATCAACCATGCCCACATGACCCAACCATATCTATACCTTCTGCAGCTCCACCCACTGGGTGAGAGCCACCTCGCTTCTGTACCTACCAATCAATGATAGACGGTGGCCAATACCAGCCCAACTCACCCTCAACTACCCTTTATGAACAGCTAACAGATATCTGTGCTCACATTCTCATTCTCTGTCATACCTACCAGGAGAAAGGTGGTGAGTGCTTAAGTGCTGCCAACTAGCAAATAGAGGAGCACAATAACTCTACTCACTCAGATATATCAAAACATATTAACAACAAAAAAAAAAAAGACCTGGGTGAAGAACACCAACATAAAATCACCAATTAAATATGAATACAATGACATCACAATGTCTCAGAGAAAGTTAACCATCCCAGTCCACAGTGCTGTAGTGGATAAGGGACTTGACTGCTAACTGGAAGGCCAGCAGTTCAAACTCACAAGTTGCTCAATGGAAGGAAAACTGGGTGATCAGCTTATGTAAAGATTTGCAGCCTCAGAAACCCAATGGGAGTTACTATGAGTTAGAAACAACTTGATGGCAATTAGTTTTTTGTTTTTTGGTTTAGTATAGAGAAGCAAGATAAAGTAGTACAAACAAGGGACTAGGATATAGACCAGAAAACCTCCCTGAGGAATAACTGGCATTGGAACTGCCTGATAAAGAATTCAAAAGAATTATATTTAGGTGCCTTCAATGGGCTGAGAGACAGATCAAGGAAAATTCTGACAAAATGAAGGAAAACACAGACAAAACTCTAGAACAATTTAGGAAATATAAGAACAAACTGACAAAATAAGTTAAAAATTAGAAACTATACAAAAACAATCAATAGAAATCCAGAAGGTTCATACTAAGATTTCAGAAATAGGTAACACATTGAATGGACAAAGAAGTAGAAGCGAATCAATGGACACAGAATTAGTGAGATTGAAGACAAATATCTCACTACTACTTTGGTAAGGGATCAATCAGAAAAAAAAGATCAAAATGAAGAAACCTTAAGATTCATGTGGGATACCATCAAGAGGAATAACCTATGTGTAACTGGAATTCCAGAACAGGAAGAGATAAATAAAACCACAGAGAAAACTGTAAAAGATTTGTTGGAAGAGAATTTCCTTAATATGATTAAAGATGAGAAGATATCCATTCAAGAAGTTTAATGAACCCCAAACAGGATAGACCCCAAAAGAAAATCACTGAAACATATCACAGTCAAACTCACCAAAACCAAACACAGAAAGCATCCTGAAAACAGCACAAGAAAAAATGAAAAGTTACGTACAAAGGGCAACCAATAAGACTAAGCTCTGATTTCTTGACAGAAACCATGCAGGCAAGAAGCAATGGGATGACATATATAAAACCCTGAAAGAAAAGATTTGCCAAGCAAGAATTATATACTCAGCAAAAATGTTTCCTCAAATGTTGTTATTGTTGTTAGGTGCCGTTGAGTCATTGACAA
>NW_006921953.1:161553-164578 GCF_000298275.1 Orycteropus afer afer | reverse complement strand
TTTTGCCCATAGAATCTTTGAATATTGCAACTTGAGGCTGAAATTTTTTCCTCAGTTCTTTCAGCTTGAGAAATGCTGAGCTTGTTCTTCCCTTTTCATTTCCTAATTCCAGGTATTTGCACATTTTGTTATAATAATTGGCTTTGTCTTCTCAAGCTGCTCCTTGAAATCATCTGTTTAGCTCTTTTGTCATTTCTTCCCTTTGCTTTAGCTACTTTGGCTCAAGGGCAAGTTTCAGAGTGTCTTCTGACATCCATTTTGGTCTATTCTTCCTTTCTTTTTCTAATGAGCTCTTGCTTTCTTCATGGGTGATGTTCTTGATGTCATCCACAATTCCTTTGGTTTTCAGTCATTGGTATTCAGTGCTTGAGATCTATTCTTTAAATGTCTCTAAATTCAGGAGGGATATTATCAAGGTCATATTTTGGCTCTCATGGATTTGTTTTAATTGTCTTCAACTTGAACTTGAACTTGTATCTCAGCAGTTGATTGTCTGTTGCACAGTCAGCTCCTGGCCTTGTTTTGGCCAAAGATATTGAACTTCTCCATCACCTCTTGCCACAGATGTAGTCAATCAGATTCCTATGTATTGCATATGATGAAGTCCACATGTATAGCCATCATTTATGTTGCTGAAAAAAAGTATTTGCAATGAATAAGTTGTTGAGTTTGCAAAATTCTATCATGTGATCTCCACCATTACTTTTATCATCAAGGCCATAGTTTCCAACTACCAGTAACTCTTCCTTGTTTCCACTTTTGAATTTTAGTAACCAGTGCCATCTTGATTGCATGTTCGGTCACTGTCAGACTGTAGAAGTTTGTAGAAATCTTCAATTTCCTCACCTTTGGCTTTGGTGATTGGTGCATAGAGTTGAATAATAGTAGTATCAAATGGTCTTCCTTGTAGGTGTATGGATATTATATTATCACTGACAGTGTTGTATTTCAGGACAGATCTTGAAACAGTCTTTGTGATGATGAATGCCACACCATTCCTTTTTGTCATTCCCAGCATAGTAGATCATATGGTTGTCTGATTCAAAATGGCCAAAACCAGTCCATTTCAGCTCACTAATGCCTAGGATATCGATCTTTATGCATTCCATTTTTGACAACTTTCAATTTTCCTAGATTCATATTTTATACATTCCATGTTCCAATTATTAATGCATATTTGCAGCTGTTTCTACTCATTTTGAGTCATGCCACATCAGCCAATGGAGGTCCTGAAACCTTTACTCTATCCACATTGTTAAGATTGTCTCTACTCTGAGAGTCAGCTCTTCTCCAGTCAAATTTTGAGTGCCTTGCAACCTGATGGGCTCATCTTCCAGCACTATATTAGACAGTGTTTCAGGGATATTCATAAAGTTTTCCAGTAATATATTATACTGGAAAATATATTGGACAGGGTTTTAGTGCTATTCATAAGGCTTTTACTCACCAATTGTTTGAGAAGTGGATGGCCTCTTCCTTCTTCCAAGTCTGTCTTAGCCTGGAAGCTCTGCTGAAACCTGTCCAGGACACAGTAAACCTGCTGGCATTTTGCAACACTGGTAGCATACCCTCCAGCCTCACAGCAACACGGAAGCCACCACAGGATGACAAATTGACAGACAAGTTAGTCTTCCTTAGTTGTTCCTAACTCCTCTGCACCCGCCTACCTTGGACCCAGGCCTTAAAATAGAGCCTCCCCCAAGCCAAAAGCAGCCACTGAGCCTAGGACATTTCCAGATAAACAGAAATTAAGGAAATTTGTTAAAACCCAACTAACCTTACAAGAGATGCTAAAGGGAGTCCTTCAGACAGAGACTAAACAAGAGCAGCCAACAACCAATGTTTAGCACACATGACAATATAACCCAGAAACCAATCCAGTTATAGAAGTATCCAAAGTAAAATAAGCTTACAAGACTGTAAACAGGGAACCAGAGACATCAATTGGTAAATGAGGACAACTACAAACCAAACAGAGCAAATAGATAGTGTAGGTGCAGAACTCCAAATGGAGAGGGACTCAAGGCAATTTCAAGATAGAACAGACTGTTCTAAACTTGGGAAGAAAATAATAAATTGCAGGGTAGCCTCAAAGAAAAATAATAAATCTTAGCATCAAGTAACAAAAGAAGGAGAAGCAAACCAGATAAGAAAACAAGACCCATCAATATGCTGTCTATGAGAGACTCACCTTAAGCAAATAGACTAAAAATCAAAGGTTGGAAAAAGATATATCAAGCAATGGCAATCAAAAAAGAGCAGGAGTGGTAATGTTAATTTCTGATAAAACAGACTTTAAGACAAAAGCACTAAAAGAGACAAGAAAGGACATTATACAATGATTAAAGGATCAATTAAACAAGAGGACATAGCCATATATACAAATATCTATATACCCAATGAAAGAGCCTCCAAGTACATAAATCAGACTTTAACAGAATTAAAAAGACAAACAGGTGACTCCATAGTACTAGTAGGAGACTTTAATACACCACTTTCAGTGAAAGATAGAACAATTGGAAAGAAACTCAAGAAAGGCACAGAAGAACTAAATAATACAATCAACCAATTTGATTTTATAAACATCTACAGAGCATTTCACCCTACAACACATAATATACATTCTTTTCCAGCAGACATGGAACATTTTCCAGAATAGACCATATGTTAGTCCACAAAGCAAGCCTCAATAAATTTAAAACATCAAAATATTGCAAAACATATTCTCAGATCACAGTGCTATAAAATTGCAAATCAACAATAGGAAGATCAAGGGAGAAAAATCAAATACATGGAAACTGAAGAATACCCTCCTTAAAAACTACTGGGTAATAAATAAATAAATAAATAAAAATTCCTTGAATCAAGTGAGAATGAAAACACAACATACCAAAATATTTGGAACACAGCAAAAACAGTGATCAGAGTGCAATTTCTAACAATAATTGCACACATCAAAAAAAGAAGAGCCAAAATCAACACCTTAACCCACCATCTCCAACAATTAGAAAAAGAACAGCAAAAA
>NW_006921953.1:134358-161048 GCF_000298275.1 Orycteropus afer afer | reverse complement strand
TGGAACTCCTATACACTGCTGGTGGTACTGTAAAATGGTGCCACCACTCTGGAAAATGGCCTGGTGCTTCCTTAAAAAGTCAGAAATAGAAATATCATTTGATCCAGTAATCCCACTGCTAGGTTTATATGCTAAATAAGTGAGAGCCAGGACATGAATAGATATATGTACATCGACAGCAAAGAGATGGAAACAAACTAAGTGCCCATCAACAGATGAATGGGTAACCAAACTATCGTACATACACACAATGGAATACCATGCAACATTAAAGAATAATGAAGAATCTGTGAAACAACTCATAATGTGGATGAACTTGGAGGACATTTTGCTGAGTGAAATAAGTCAATAACAGAAGGACAAAGATTGTATGAGTCCACTATTGTAAAAAGTCAAGGACAGATTTACACATAGAAGGAAATGTTCTTTGTTAGTTACCTGGGAGGGGGGAAAAGTTGTTAGATAGGTAAGATAGAAATATTGACTTGGGTGAAAGGAAAGGCAATATACCAAAAGCAAATGACCTGTGTAATAATACTAGGGCAAAGGAAGACAGAGGTGCACAAGAGGTACAAGTAACAAATTTAAATACTTTTACATACAAAATACTGCATTACCTGTAACAACGAACATTAATTTACAGGCAGATACATAGGCAGACAGTCAAAATGATCAAGTACGAGTAGGCAAAAGACAATATACCCATGACCATATATAAGTTCGGCAGCAATATTTCTACATATGTATTTGTATGTGCTGTATGAATATCCATATATGTAATAGAGCTAACAGCAAAATGAAAACTTCCTAGCCACAGCCAAACACCTTGAGGGAGTGAGTCATTGGGTCTGTAGACTCAGGATCATGATCACAGGGAACATCAAGCTCAACTGGCATAACATATTACACAAAAACATTGCTCTACATCCTTCTTTGTTGAGTAGCTACTGAGGTCTTCAAAGCTTGCAAGCAGCCATCTAAGATGCAACAATTGGTCTCTCCTCATCTGAAGCAAAGAAGAATGAAGAAAAACAAAGACTCATGGAAAGAATTAGTCCATGGGACTAGTGGACCATGGGAATCTCAGCCTACATGACCCTGAGATCAGAAGAACCAGACAGTGCTGGGCTACCACTGTCAATCACTCAGAAAAGGATCAATATAGGAGATCCTGGATAAAGTGGAAGAAAAACGTGGAAAATTTTCCACAAACTGTTGGGGGAAAAAAAAAGACCAGGCTTACTGGTCTGATCCAAACTAAACTCACTGCCATCCAGTCAATTCTGACTCATTGAGACTTCCACTGAGTTTCTGAGGTGGTAAATCTTTACGGAAGTAGATTGCCCCATCTTCCTTCTGCAGAGCAACTGGTGAGTTTAAACCACCAACCTTCTTGTTAGCAGTCAAATGCCTTAGACACTGCACCACCAGACCTCCACTGGTCTGATAGAGACTGGCAAAACCCCAAAGACTATACCCACTAGTCACCCTTTGGGCCTGGAATTGAACTCACTCCCATGGTTTACAGTGAACAATAGACAAATCTACAAGGTAACCAATTACACCAGGTAGGTATATAGGTACACTCCTTAGAAAAATCAACCATGGGAGATCAGAGGGGCAGCATTTGCACAGAGAGGTAGCTCAGAGGGTAGGAATGCATAGGAAAGATGGATACAGGGTAAAGGAAACCACAGGGAGGAAGTGGAAGAGAGCCATTACATTATGGTGATTGCAATCAATATCAGGAAACAAAATGTGTATGAACTTTTGAATGGAAAATGAATTTGCTCTGCAAACTTTCACTCAAATCACAATTAATAAAAATAAAATAAATAAATAAATAAATAAGGAAACCAAATGCAACCACATGTGGGCTTTGGATCCTGAGTCAAACAAACTAACCATCAAAATATAATGATAGTATTGGGGAAATCTGCATACTGAATGGATATTTATTCCTAAAATTATGGTTAGTCTTTTTAGGTTTGATGATGTTATCATGGTTATGTTAAAAGAAACCTTATTTTAAAAAGATACATACTAAAGAATATGGATGAAATGCTATGATGTATGAATTTTAATCTATAGGACTTGTGGGGGGTTAATGGAGGGTGGGAAGTGGAGGGATATAGATGAAACTGTTGGTCATGTATTGAAAATTTTTTAAGCAGGATGTAGGGTATGTGGGAATTGATTTTACTATTCTATTTTTGTGTGTCTGAAAATATGCATAACAATAGTATGTTTTGGGTTAAAAAAAAGAAAACCCTAAACTCTACATCTTATACTCAAAATGGATGACGGATTTAAAGATAAAACAAAAGTATAAAAATTTCAGAAGAAAAATGAGGAAATCTTTGGGACCTAGAGAGAGAGTTCTTAGATATGATACCAAAAGCATGACCCATAAAAGAAAAAACTGATAAATTGGACTTCATCAAAATGAAAAACTTTTGTTCTGTGAAAGACCTGATTAAGAGGATTAAATGATGAGCCATAGACTGGGAGAAAATATTTGCAAACCACATACCTGGCAAAAAACTATCTAGAATATATAAAGAACTCAAAACTCCAGAAAAAAACAATCCAATTAGAACATTAGCAAAAGACATCAACATGCATTTCACCAAAGAGAATACACAGATGTTAAATAAGCACATGAACAGATTTTCAGCACCACTAGCCATTAGGGAAATGCAAATTAAGAACACAATGAAATATCTCTACATCCTATTGTTGTTAGTTGCTGTGGAGTCGGCTCCCACTCATGGTGATCCCATGTACAATAGAATTAAATGTCTGGCCCTGTGCCATCTTCATGATTGTTGGCATGTTTGAGTCCATTGTTGCAGCCAACCTAGGGGCTCATCATCCAGCACTATATTGAGCGATAATCTGTGGTGATCTATAGGGAGTAGGTTGCCATGTTTTACTTCCTAATCTGTCTTGGTCTGGAAGTTCTGCTGAAACCAGTTCACCCTGCTGGTACTGGAAATATTGGTAGCACAGCTTCCAGCATCATAACAACACACAAGTCACCACAGTACGACAACTGATGGGCATTGGACACACCTATTGTTGTTGTTGTTGTTATGTGCCGTCGAGTCGGCCCTGACTCATAGCAACCCCTCCTTGGGTTTCCGAGGCAGTATCACTACGGAAGTAGGATTGCCCAACTTTCCTTCCAAGGAGTGGCTGGTGGGTTTGAACCGCCAGCCTTCTGGTTAGCAGTCAAGTGCTTTAGCCACTATGCTACCAGAGCTCCTGGACACACCTATTAGAAGAGTTAAAATAAAAATTGTGACATCAAATGTTGGTGAGGAACATAGGAGAAATAGGAACTCTCATACATTGCTGGTGGGAATGTAAAGCGGTAAAACCACTCTGAAATATAGTTTGGCAGTTTTATATGTTATTGTTGTTATGTGCCATCTAGTTGAACCCAACTCGTAGAGACCCCTCCTTGGGTTTCCAAGGTGGTATCACTACGGAAGTAGATTGCCTCAACTTTCCTTCCGAGGAGTGGCTGGTGGGTTTGAACCACCAGCCTTCTGGTTAACAGTGGACCAGGAGCAAGAGGCAGAGCTCCCAGCAGTTTATATATAAAACTAAACACACACTTACCATATGACCTAGCTATTGCACTCCTGGGCATTATCCCAGAGAAATGACAACTTATGTCTACAAAAACATATACATGAATGTTCATAGTAGCTTTCTTTGTAATAGTCCCAAACTGGAAGCAACACAAATGGCCTCAATGGGTCAATTGCTAAAAAAAAAAAAAAGTGGTACACCCATACCATGGGAAACAACTCAGCAATAAAAAGGAACAAACTATTGATAAAAGTAACAATTTAGATGGATTTAGAGGGAATTATGCTTAGTTAAAAAAAAGCCAATCACAAAGGCATAATTCCATTTATATAACATTATTGAAATGACAAAATTAGAGGGATAGAGAACAGTTGCCAGGGCTTAAGGATAAGGGAGGGAGGGGAGTGGTGTGCTGTAAAGTGATAGCACAAGCAAGGTCTCTGTGGTGATGAAACAGTTCTGTACTTGATTTTTGATGGTGGTTACAAGAATCTACAAATGATAAAATTACATAGAACTACTGGTGGTTACACAAGTCTACAAGTGATAAAACTGCATAGAACTATACACACATACATGTATATACACAAGTGTATGTAAAACTGGTTGTGGTAGTTAAGGTTGTGTGTCAATTTGGATGGGCCTGGTTTTGAGTGGCTGGGCAGTTGGGCGTAGTTAGTTATTCCCCATGATGAGACTGGTAATCAATTCCATGGTGGAATCTACTATGAGCAGCTGAGTAGCTGCCTTAGGGATGTGGTCTGCTTACAGAATACAAGAAGCTTTGAGGAAGGTCTCTAGCTTTTGGCACATCGGATCCTGCATTTGGCTGAGCCTTCTCTGGTAGCATAGTGCCTAAGGCATTTGGCTGCTAACTAGAAAGCTGGTGGTTCAAACACACCAGCCACTCCTTGGAAGGAAGGTTGGGCAATCTACCTCCGTAGTGATACTGGCTTGGAAACCCAAGGAGGGGTTGCTATGAATCGGGTTCGACTCAATGGCAGTGAGTTTTTTGGTTTTTCTTTTTCATCTCAATGGCCTGCCATGTTGTCTGCCGATCTTGAGACGGCTAATGAACTTGAATGAGTGGTCTGCTGTATTGCTTGATAATCTTGGGACTGTTCCATTTTACTGTTGACCTTGGGTTTGTCAGCCTCAGCAGCCAGCAGCTGCCTGAGTTAAGAGACAACTCCAGTTTCAAGGGACCAGGAGTAAGAGGCAGAGCTGAAGCCGAAGGTTGAGGGGGTTTCATCCAGTCTGTAGAGCTGCCACTTTGAACTCTTGACTTGTAGACTCCTAAACTGTAAGGGAATAAATCCCTGTTTGTTCAAGCCATATATTTGTGGTATTTCCTGTTAGAGTGGCACTAGAGGACCAAAACACTGGTGAAATCAGTGGACTGTACCAATGTCAAATTCCTAGTTTTGTACATGTTACCACTGAGTTAAACTAAGGGTACATAGGACTTTCTGTACTATTTTTGCAATTTCCTATAATTATTTTAACATAAAAAGTAAAAACACACATACACAAACGTCTGTGGAAAATTGTATAAAGGCTCAACATTACCTAATGAAAAGCCTCTTATATTTGGCTGAAATCCTGTTAAGTTAACTAAGGTATGGTAGTGTTGGTAGTAGGTCATTTTGGTGATCTCCTGCCTTCCTATAAGAAACTCTACCTGGACAAACTACAAATTTACCTGGCTCATGGTGCACATTTATTGCCTCATAGTACAATCTCTCAAACCTCCAAACCCACTGCCGTCGAGTTGATTCCAACTCATAGTGACTCTCAAAGGGTTTCCAAAGCTGTAATTTTTTAAAAAAAATTTATTGTGATTTGGGCAAGAGTTTACAGAGCAAGTTCATCTTCCATACAGCGGTTCACATACTTTGTGTCATGACATTTATTACAATTTCCCACAATGCAACAGCTCTCTTCCCACTTCCTCCCCATAGTTACCTCTTCCCTGTCTTTCTTTCCCATGTACTCCAACCCCCCCCCCCGCTGTCTCCCTGTGCATACACAGCCCTTCTATTCTCCCATGATTGCTCTCTCCAAGGAGTGTATGCACCTAATGTAAATGTTCAGCTCATATGCCTGTGTTTTGTTTGGCTGGAAGCCACAGGAGTGGGTTCAATTCCAGACCTAAAAGACAGCTATGGGCCATAGTCTTAGGGGTTCCACCAGACTCTATCCAGCAAACCTGGTTCCCCCCCCCCCTTTTTTTTTAAAGGATTTTGAGTTTTGTTCCACATTGTTCTCCTTCTCTATCCAGGGTCTCCTACATAGATCCCCCTCTGAGTGGTTGACAGGGGTAGCTGGGCACCATCTATTTCTTCTGGTCTCATAGTAGTATAGGCTGAGGATCGCATGGTGTACCAGTCACTTGGACTAATTGTTTCCACGCATCTTTGGTTTTCTTCATTCTTCTTTGCTCTGGATGAGGAGAGACCCATCACTGCTTCCAGATGGCTGCTTACAAGCTTTTAAGATCCCAATTGATACTCACTAAAGTAGGATGTGGAACAATGTTTTGTGTAGTATGTTATGCCAATTGAGCTTGATGTCCCCTGTGACCATGGTCCTGACAAGGCTGTAAATTTTTATGGAAGTAGACTGTCTCATCTTCTGTGAAGCGGATGGTGGGTTCGAACCATCAACTTTTTGGTTAGCAGCCAAATACCTTAACTACCATACCACTAGAGCGCCTTCATAGTACAATCTAAACCAAACCAAACCAAACTCACTGCCATTGAGTCAGATCTGACTCATAGAGACCCCTCCTTGGGTTTCCGAGGCAGTATCATTTTTCACTCCTCCCTGCCAGCTACCCCCAAATCTCATTGTTTTCCAATATGCCAGCCTTTCACCTCTGTGTGCTTTGCCAGTGCCTGCTGTTCTCTCTGCTTGGAAGAGCACACACATTTCTTGAGGGTCTACCATGTGCTAAATTGTCTATCATGAGACCTTTTTTCTGTGTTTTTGAGTATAAAACTTAATACTTTTTTGTAGTTCCCCTGAGGAAACTGAAGCTGAGAGAGGGGAGATGACTTGCCCAAGGTCCCAGAGGCAACAAGTAGCAGAATTCAGATCCAGGTCTGTTTCCTACTTTTTGCCCTTGAATCACAATCACACTCACAGTTGCTGCTAGTTGCTGTCAACCTAACTATGACTTGGGGCAATGAAACATACGACAACAAAACACTGCTTAGTCCTGCACCATCTTCGTGATCTTTGGTGTGCTTGAGTCCACTGTTGCAGCTGCTGTATTTTGAGTATATTCTGAGTACCTTCCAATCTAGGGGACTCACCTTCCAGTTTTATATCAGACAATATTCTATTGTGATACATAGGGTCGGTTGGTTTTTGAGGAAGATCGCCAGGGCTTTCTTGCTAATCTGCTTAGCCTGGAAGCTCTGCTGAACATTGTCCACCATGAGTGAGACTGCTAGTGGCATGTTGTTATTAGGTGATGTTGAGTGAGTTGGCTTTGACTTTTAGTGACCCTATGTACAACAGAACAAAACACTGCCTGGTCCAGTGTCAGCCTCACAATCCTTGCTATACTTGAGCCCATTTACAGCCACTGTGTCAATCCATCTCATTGAGGGCCTTCCCCTTCCTTGACCCTCCACTTTAACATGCATAATATATTTCTCCAGGGAATGGTCCCTTCTAACAACATGACCAAAATACGTGAGATGAAGTCTGGCCACTCTTCCTTCCAAGGAGCATTCCAGCTGCACTTTGCCCATGACAGATGTTTGTTCTTCTGGCAGTCCATGGTACTTTCAGTATTCTTCTCCACCACCACAGCTCAAAAGCATCAACTCTTCTTTGGTCTTCCATTCATCGTCCAGCTATCAGATGCATATGAGGTGACTGAATATGCCATGGCTTGGGTGAGGCACACCTTAGTCTTCAAAGAGACATCTTTGCTCTTCATCACTTGAAAGAGGTCTTGTGCACATTTGCCCAGTGCAATACATTATCTGAGCTCTTGACTGTTGCTTCCAATGGTGTTTATTGTGGAATCAAGTAATATGAAATCTTTGACAACTTCAATCTTTTTCTCCATTTATCATGATGTTGCTTATTGGTCCAGTTGTGAGGATTTTCATTTTCTTTATGCTGAGGTGTAATCCATACTGCATACTGTAGTCTTCAATCTTTATCAGTACGTGCTTCATGTCATCTTAACTTTCAGCAAGCAAGGTTGTGTAGTCTGTATATTGCAGGTTGTTAAGTTTGTTAATGAGTCTTCCTCCAATCCTGATGCTGCGTTCTTCTTCATATAGTCCAGTTTCTCAGATTATTTGCTCAGCATGAAGATTGAATAAGTCTGGTGAAAGGATTCACCCAAATGCATTCCCTAATGTTACACTGTGCAGTATCCCCTCATTCTATTCAAACGACAGCATCTTGGTCTATGTACAGGCTCCACATAAGCATAATTAAGTGTTCTGAAATTCCCATTCTTTTTAATATTATCCATAATTTGTTATGATCCACACAGTCAAATGCTTTTGCATAGTCAATAAAACACAAATAAACATCTTTCTGGTATTCTTTGCTTTCAGCCAAGATCCATCTGTCATCAGCAATGATATCCCTTATTCCATGTCCCCTTCTGAATCCAGCTTGCATTTTTGGAAGTTCCATGTCAATATACTGATGCAACCATTTTTGAATTATCTTCAGCAAGATTTTACTTGGATGTGATATTAATGATATCTGTAATTTCCACATTCTGTGGGATCACCTTTCTCTGGAACGGGTACACATATGGATCTCTTTCAGTCTGTTGGCCAGGTAGCTGTCTTCTAAATTTCTTGACATAGACGAATAACTGCCTTCAGTGCAGCATCTGTTTGTTTAAACATTTCAGTGGGCACTCCATCAATTCCTGGAGCCTTGTTTTTCCCCCATTCCTTCAGTGCAACTTTGATTTCTTCCTTCAATACCATTGGTTCTTGATCATATGTGACCTCCTGAAATGGATGAACATCAACCAATTCTTTTTTGTACAGTGAGTCTGCATATTCCTTCCATCTTCTTTTGATGTTTTCTCCATCATTCATTATTTTGCCATAGAATCATTCAATATTGTGGTAGTTGTCTGTGTGTCAACTTGGCTGGGCCTGGTTGAATGGCTGGGCAGCTAGCTGGTGGCAGTTATTCCCCATGATGAGACTGGCAATGAATTCCATGGTGGGATCTACCACAAGCAGTTGAGTAGCTGTCTTTGGGATGTGGTCTGCTTCCTGCATATAAGGAGAAGCCCTGGGAATGGTTTCTGGCATATGGCGCACTTGGACCCTGCAGGTAGTAGCCATGTTGTTGCTCAGCAGCCTGCTATGCTCTGCCGACCTTGGAACTTACAATGGACTTAAGTTAATGGCCTGCCATGTGGTTTGGTAACATCAGGACTGTGCCTTTTTACTTGTCAACCCTGGGGCTTCTCAGCCTCAGCAGCCAGCAGCTGTCTGAGTGAAGAAACACTCTAGCTCCAATGGGCCAGTAGCAGGAGTAAGAGCTGGACCCCAAGGTTGAGGGGCTTTCACCCAACTCCTAGAACTTGGCACTTTGAACTTGGACTTAAAGCCTCCAAATTATAAGAATAAACTCCTGTTTGTTAAGGCCATCCCATTTGTGGTATATTTCTTGTCAGAGCAGCACTAGGTAACCAGAACAAATATTGTCACTGGAGGCTTGTTTTCTTCAGTTCTTTCAGCTTGAGAAATGCTGAGCGTGTTCTTTCCTTTTGCTTTTCTAACTCCAGGTCTTCACACATTTCATTATAATAATTGACCTTTTCTTCTCAAGCTGCTCTTTGAAGTTTTCTGTTCAGTTCTTTTATCTTTTATCTTGTACCTTTAGCTACTTACTCTCTGTTTGAGAGCAAGTTTCAGTCTCTTCTGACATCCATTTTGGTCTTTTCTTCCTTTTCAGTCTTTTTAATGACCTTTTGCTTTCTTCATGGATGATGTTCTTGATGTCATCCCACAATTCATCTGGTTTTCGGTCACTGGTGTTCAATGCATCAAATCTGTTCTTTAGATGGTCTCTAAATTCAGGAAAGATATAATCAAGGTCATACTGTGGCTCTCATGGATTTGTTTTGTCTTCAACTTCAACTTGAATTTGCAAATGAGCAGTTGATGGTCTGTTCCACAATCAGCTTCTGGCCTTGTTTTGGCTGAAGATACTGAGCTTCTCTAGGAGCTCTGGTAGCATAATGTCTAAAGCACTTGACTGCTAACCAGAAGGCTGGTGGTTCAAACCCACCAGTGACTCCTCAGAAGGAAGGTTGGGCAATCTACTTCCGTAGCGATACTGCCTTGGCAACCCAAGGAGGGGTCGCTATGAGTCGGGTCTGACTTGATGGCACATAACAACAACAACATTGAGCTTCTCTATTGCCTCTTTCCACAGATGTAGTCAATCTGATTCCTGTTATTAATGGATGTTTGCAGCTGTTTCTTCCCATTTTGAGTTGTGCCACATCAGCTAATGGAGGTCCCCAAAGCTTTACTCCATCCACATCATTAAGGTTGACTCTACTTTGAGGAGGCAGCTCTTCCCCACTCGTTATTTTGAGTGCTTTCCGACCTGAGGGGCTCATCTTCCTGTACTATGTTGGACAACATTTCAGGGCTATTCATAATGTTTTCCAGTAATGTATCAGACAGCATTTCACTGCTATTCATAAAGTTTTCACCAGCCAATTCTTTGAGAAGTGGATGGGCCCTTCTTTCTTCTTAGTCTGAAAGCTCTGCTGAAACCTGTCCACCATGGGTGACCCTGCTGGTATGTGAAATACTGGTGGTATAACCTCCAGCCTCACAGCCACACACAAGCCACCACAGTAGAATAAACTGACAAACAGTGGGCTGGTTGCATAGCTTTCAGCATCATAGCAACACACACACCACCAAAGTACAACAAACTGTTGGGTGGTGGTACAACCACACTACATTGCCTCAAATGATTTAATGTTTCTTCTCCTTTGGGTAAGTCATGCTCATTTTCCAAAGCTCAACTCCAATGCCTGCTCAAGTTCGCTTCCCTCCAATTCTCCCTCAGTCAAATGCAGACTCCATTTCTAGCTGGGTTTCCATGGTCCTTGGTGCAGGTATCTCCTCAGCTACCATTCATCATGTTATCACATCACTGTTTCACTAGGCTGAGGATCACCATGGTCATCATATTCCCAGTCCTAGAAAAAGTCAAGGACACAGTGGGCAATGGTATTTTCTGAATGGGTGACTGAGCAGAGAACAAATGTGAGTTACTAGGAGGGTAAGTGTGTAGGGAGTAGACCTTTTTCCCAGGGCCCAGGTGATCTTACACAAGCCCTGCCTCTCTTATGCCCACTCTCTTATTTCTAATTATTTTTGTCTACAGTGATGACTCCTCATACCCCCAATCTCACAGTTCTGACAAGCTGGAATTAACCCATCATCCTGTGCTGCAGTTTCTACCTCAGATAAAGTCCCTGCCAGAGAAGTGCATTCTGGAAGGGACCATTGTAGAGGACTCACTACCGCTCAGTGCTATACACAGTGGCATGTCTGCCTGAGGGGCTGGCAGAGGAGCTCTGCTTAGCAAGTAATTAGCCACATCTGCTGAGCACAAATGGATTCACTTTAGCACATGCAGAAGCATTTTATGTGATTTTAACCAAGATATATCCACAGAAAAAAAGCTGGAAGCAAATATACCAAAATATTAATCATTTTCGGTGATGGGAATGTGAATATTGGTATTATTTTTTATTTTTTAAAAGAAAAGCCTCTGCTTCATTGTATGGAGTGCAACCCTGCACAGCAGCCTCCATTTGCTTGAGGATGATGTTTCTCCACCCCGGAGGTGAAGACCCTGAAAAACCTGTCCTCTAGCTCTGGCAACCCCTCCCCTACAGCACCCTGGTCCCACTGTCTTGATCCTCTAGTGCTGCCACAACAGAAATACCACAAGTAGATGGTTTTAACAAACAGGTATTTATTCTCTTACAGTTTAGGAGGTTTGAAGTTTGAGTTGAAAGTGTCAGCTCTAGGGGTTGGGTGAAGGCCCCTCGACCTTGGGCTTCAGATCTGCCTCCTGTTCTAGGCCTACTGGAGCTGGAGGCTTTTTCTCACTCAACCAGCTGCTGGTTGCTGAAGCTGAAGAACCCAAGATTGACAGGTAAAATGGCATAAACCCAAGATCAGCAGAAAATATGGCAAGCGACTGAGACAAAGACGTGGCCAAATGCTGGATCCAGATGTGTCAAAAAGCTAGAGACCTTTCTCAAGTTTCTCCTTATATACTGGAAGCAGGCTGTACCCTAAAGGCAACTACTTAGGTGCTCACAGCAGATTTCCACCATGGAAGTGATTACAATCTCACCATGGGAAGTAACTACACCCAGCTGCCCACTCAAAACCATAGCCCAGCCAAGTTGACACACAACCTTAACTACCAAACACCCTTTCGGAGGTTTTAATTAATCTTCCACTCTTCCTTAGGTTAATCAGAGCAGGCTTCCTATTTGTTGCTTGCTTTTGTAGGCATGGAAAGGTAACACCTGTAAACACCTGTGTCTGAGAGGGGATATCCAGGTGTGTGCAGAGTTTGTATCTGAATTGGTTTACCAGACCAAATATGACAACTTATACCTACTCTCTTTGCCAGTATCTGGAATGGACTGAACCCAGAGTTAAGCTTGAGTCTTGTACGTGTATTATGGGAAGACCAGAACAATGTGGCCCAGGCACTTGATGTGCTGGCATCTGATTTAATCAATGAATACAGCTAAGAGAAGTTTGAGAAATTACCAGCATATTCTTTAAGCCATGAATATTATTGTCTCCTAGCTTTAGGCAGGAAAGCATATGGTGTGTTTGAGCGATAATCAAGAGATCAGTGTGGCAGCTTAGTGTGACTACATGGAAGGAAAGGAAAAACGGGGCTGTCAAGTTCAGCCAGGGCCCTGACCTCTTAGATGCTGGACTTGTGGCCGGGAAGCTGGACTCTCACCTTGGGCAAAGGTAGGGAGTGGGGCACTGAGAGCTCTGAACAACCGTCTGCGACCTGTTTTCAGAAACAAACTGTTGATAGGAAGGAAGGTAGGCCGGTAACAAGTTAGGAGGCTACGAAAATAGTTCAGGAGAAGACTCCATGATCCATCTCCTCTTGGGAACCTCAACCCTCTTGCTGCACTCTTCTGCTGCAGCTGCTTGCCAAAGCTCCAGTCTCATGCCAATCCCAGAGCCTACTTTTCGTGCCCACTCCCACCTATGTCTTCATGATCCCAATCTCACCTGGGCACTCACGATGTCAGGATTGTCCTGAAAGCCCTCCAAGTCTTCCTACACTCTTACTCTCAAATCTTCCCTACTCTTGTTAGACCTCTGACCCCCTCATCTTCCCCTAAAATTGATAGAAAACAGATTCCATTACATGGCAACACTCTCAACTTATGCATTCAAACCTGCAAATGCACCCACTCCTGCTCTCATTCATTTCTCCATCTTTCCTCCTGAATCCACCCCCTCCAATCGTCCCAGAGACCTTTCTTTTTCGTTCCTCTGTGCATTTTCAACCTCTTCCTCTAAAATCCCCTTGCTTTCAGCATTTAGACATGACAATCTCCTTCATCTTAAAATAAGGAGGCCAGCTTGTGCAGTGGTTAAGCACTGGGCTGCTAACTCAAAGGCTGATGGTTCAAATCCACCAGCCACTCTGTGGGAGAAAGATGTAGCAGTCCTATAGGACTGTCCTATAGGGTTGCTATAAGTAGGAATTTGACTCAATGAAAAGGGAATCTTAAAGTAAACCACCACACCTTCCTCAACCCTGACTTCTGTCCTGTATCTCACTCCTTCACTGATAACTTTGAGTTGCTACACATTCAATCTTTACACTTCCTCACCTCCCACACCTTCCTCAACCCTGACTTCTCTCTGGCTCCTGTCCTATATCTCACTCCTTCACTGACAATTTTCTTGATTTGCCTACATTCAATCTTTACACTTCCTCACCTCCCTTTCATTACTTCTGTCCTTTGACTCCTTACTACACTGAAATAGCTGTCAGGGCCATCAGTGCCCCCTTTATTCCTAAATTCAGTAGTTCCAATCAGAAACTGGGGCATCATCCTCAATTCCTCACTCTCCTTCACCTGAAATCAGCCTCCAAATCCTGTCATTGTGCTTTGTAAACAGCTGCCACATCCACCTCAACTCCATGACTTCCCTCAGTCCGAAACTCCATCAATGATCTCATCTCTTGACCCTCCCTACTGTCTGGCCCCATCCAGTCTTCCCAATGTGACAGAATCATCTAAAACTCAAACCTGATGACTCTCTTGCTTAAAGCCCTTTAATGGCCCCTTATTGCCTTCAGGACAAAGTGGAATTTCCTTAACCTAGCTTCCATCATCTGACCCCCAACCTATGGGAACAGAAACAAGGAGGCACAGGTAAATGCCTACTTTACCAGGCACCAGCTGAGAAATTTTACAGACAGGTCCTGTAAGAGGACAATGAGAATAGTAATTAGGAAGTCCCAGGTGATGGTAAGAAGAGGGGTCAGTGGAGATCAAAGTTCAATTATAGGAAGTTAAGAAGGAAGTAGAGGCTGTTTGTGTAAACTATCTTGGCAGACAGTGTAGCCATAAAGGGAAGACAAGGTGGTGATCTGTGGGTAAAGCAAGATTAAGGTTTTGTAAAGGAGGTGATGCCAAACCGTTTTAGATGAAAAAGATTCAAGAAATTCAAATGGGATAGTTGTTGGTAAGGGTAATGGAAATGGTGAGTAGGGTACTGAAGATGAGACAGTATACACTACTGTTAGGAGTAGAAATAACTTTTCTCGACTGCAATTTGGAGATAACACAAACCTATGTGTATATATACATGTATGTGTTTATATTGTTGCATATATATAAAGTAAAATTTTCCGTTCATTTTTGACTCTATTTCACTTGTAGGATTCTCTCCCCCTCCTTGAGAAAACAAGCATGGATGTGCACGTTTAATTACAGGGATCTTTATCAATCTGCTGTTTATTAAAAAAAAAAAAATTAAATGTCCCAAGTTTGATCTATTTATGGTACATCCTATTCAGCAAAATGCTGTGCAGCCATTAAAAAGGACATAGAATGTGTGAAACTGAGATAATACAGCACTCCCAATCTTATCCCATTTCTGTAAAAAAAAAAAAAAAAATTTAATACGCAAGGACAGATCCAGGAAGATACACACCAAAGTATTAACAACAGACAGCTCTGGTCAGTGCGGTGCTATGGGTTTTCCTTTATTCGCACTTCTCTGCATTTCCTAAATTATCCTACCATGAATAAGAATTATTTGAATGAGGAAAACAATTTATAAAACTACACAAACTGTGAATTCATTTATGAAGAGGAAAAATGACTCCTATCATGACAGAAGTCAGAATGATGGTTACCTCTAAGGAGATAATGACTAAAAGGAAGCACAAGGGAACTTTCTGGGGGCGACAGAAATTTTCTGATGTCGATGGTGGTTACATGGTGTATACCCACTGCCGTTGATTTCAACTCACAATGACCCTACAGGTCAGGGTAGAATTCCCTACAGGGCTTCCAAGACTGTGAATCTTTATGGAAGGAGACTGCCACATCTTTCTCCATTGGACTGGCTGCTAGGTTTGAACTGCCGCCCTTGTGGTTAGTAGCTGACGGCTTAAGCTCTGTCCCCAGGGCTCCTTACGTGGGGTATATATAGGTAAAATTTCAAGCTGTACATGTTAATGTATGATATTTTACTCTAAGTTGTATCTTGATTAAAATACACACCCAAGACAGAAGGCAAAGAAGTGAGTGATACTAAGGAGCAATTTTGAGGTGAAAAAGGTCGATGACAAAGTTCTGTGACAAGACCTCAATTTTCTTAGGAGGTTGTAGTTCTAATGGGATTAGAGTGAGGAGGATGCAGACGGACTGGGATTTGAGAAAGGGGGAAACCTTGGATCAGTCCCTGTGAGGCAGGAAGGCATGGAGCGTTTCCTAGAGCAGGATGAAAGGAGTGGGCACCAAAATCCAGGATTCATCAGTTTACTGTGATGTACACTAGGATTTTGCAGATTACGAAGCAAGAGAGAAACCAAATGCTGCATTTATTTGGGTAACAGGGGCAGTCAGTACTGGCTTACCTTGGAGAGGGGAATGAAGCAGGGCAAGTTCTGGTAAGGAGACCTGAGAGGAGTGGAGAAGGCTTTGAGGAGAGAGTAGTGACAGTGAGAGCTGGAGAAAGGCTGTGGCCACAGGAAATAGTTCTGTCTAAGGTCTTGAGGGTGAAGTAGTTCCAAGTGAAGGACATGTTCGTTCAGAGCATGGTGCTGCTAGGGGAGGAGCAGAGGGAAGGAAGGTAACATTTGTTGAGCATCCACCAGCAACACCAGGCACTTCAAGGCTCTCAGCTCATCAAACGGGCACCACAACCTTCCAAGAATGTAGTCCTGTGCTGTTTAGAGATGAAGAAGCAGAGGTCAGTAAGTTGCCCTCAGATAACACAAGAGGTAGAGCAGCTTTAAATCCAGATTTGATTTCAAAGCCTTTTTCCACCATACTCAGGTGCCATCCAACTTGAATCAGCAACCAAAAAAACAATCAAATCTGTTGCAGTCCGGTCCACTCATGGTGATCCCATGTGTTGCAGAGTAGAGCTGCACTCCATAGGCTTTTCATGGCTGTGTTCTTTTGGAAGATGATCACCAGGTCTTTCTTCCAAGGTGCCTCAGTTCAAACTGCCAACCTTTCAGTGAGTAGTCTAGCACTTAACCATTTGCACCATCCAAAAAAACCCAAACCAAACTCACTGCTGTCAAGTCAGATCCGACTCACAGCGACCCCTCCTTGGGGTTTCTGAGGAGGTATCAGTATGCAAGGATATCGCCCAATCTTCCCTCTGAGGAGTGGCCAGTGGGTTTTAACTGCCAGGATTCTGGTTAGTAGTCAAGTGCCTTAGACACTACACCACCAGAGCTCCCATTTTGTACCATCCAGAGACCATCATTTTTGGGAAACCTTATCCATAGATATGGGAGTCATCTAGGTTGCTGGTGGAATTGAAAATGCTAACAGTTGTCAGCGTTTGGAGAGATACCCTAGGGAAGTGTCCTAGGGAATGGGATAGCATACTCCAAGCAGATGCTGTGTGCCTTAAGAGCAAGACAGGGAACAATGAAAGTGGAAGAAAAATAGAGCTCCTACTCTATTTGTGGGCAACATGATTTGTTGGCAAATAAACAACCTCTGCTTAAGAGGTTTTTGAAGTAAATGATGAATTTAAGGGAAAACCAAGTTTCAACATAAGGGGAGGAAATCTTCCAGGAAAACGCAGAGTTCAAGGGAGTTTTCTTACTTCATTCTGTTGTTGTTGTTGTTTTGCCCTCGAGTCAGCCCTGACTCATAGCAACCCCTCCTTGGGTTTCTGAGGCAGTATCCCTACGGAAGTAGGATTGCCCAACCTTCCTTCCGAGGAGTGGCTGGTGGGTTTGAACCGCCAGCCTTCTGGTTAGCAGTCAAGTGCCTTAGGCACTATGCTACCAGAGCATTCTAGCAGTCAGCAAGAGGGGCACGGCTGTGGAAAGTGGGAGAGGCTCAGCACCAAGGGGCAGCTGAGCTCACTGGTGTGAGGAAGAGACTCAGGTTCCATTGGAGTACAAGTACATATGGAGTTCCAACTGCATCACCAGTTGGGAGTCCAGAAAATAAAAAAGTGCCAGGCACCATCTGCCAATAAGCACTGCCTAAACCTATGCTTCCCGGAAGGAAAGTTGGGCAATCCTAATTCCGTAGTGATACTGCCTCGGAAACCCAAGGAGGGGTCGCTATGAGTCAGGGCCGACTGGAAGGCACATAACAACAACAACAAACCTATGCTTATCCCCATCCTTCTTTTCCTTCCCTTATCCACCTCCAGGGTAAACCTTTAGCAGGCATGTAGACTTTAGACCACCTTTTGAACTTTAACAGAACTATTAACACCACTGTGCTAGGTACTCCACAACAGCAATTCATTTAATCTTCACAGCAATGCTATAACCAGCCCCATTTTACAGCTGATAAAACTGAAGCTGAGAGAGTTGATATCACTAAGTCTGCCAAGACCTTGGCTAGAGCCAGGATCTGAAAGCAAGCATTTCTGGCATTAGAATTTGAATCTTCCTTGACCCTGTGTTAATTGATGGCAAATGTAAGCTTCACAATCAATTTTGAAATATTCATTTTTAGTAGCCTCTGCCCTAAGGTAAACATATTCTTCTTGCAGACTTACTAGAACTGTTGCTGTTAGGTGCTGCTGAGCTGGTTCCCACTCATAGTAAGCCCCAGGTAACAGAGCAGAAGAACCACACCATAGTTTTCTAAGAGGCTATATTTTACAGAAGTTGATTACCAGGTCTTTATCTGAAACCATAAAACCTATCAAAGAAAAAATGGACAAATTTAGGGGTCCTAATTCATGGTTGGGCAATCCTACTTCCGTAGTGATACTGCCTCGGAAACCCAAGGAGGGGTCGCTATGAGTCAGGGCTGACTTGACGGCACATAACAACAACAACAACAATTCATGGCATAAATACACCATTGAACATAACTAAAAATACACAAACACCAGAAGATAAAATAGATGACTGGGGCCTCCTAAAAATTAAGACACTTAATGTCCATAAAAAACTTTCACTGAAAAAAATATAAAGAGTATCTATACAATGGGACAAAGTTTTTGGCCATAACATATTGGACAAGGGGCTAATCTTTCAAATTTATGGAAAATTTCAACACCTTACAACAAAAAGGCATATAATACAATTTTTAAAATGGGCAGAGGACATGAACAGACACTTCACCAAAAACGACATTCAGGGCACTAACAAACACATGAAGAGATACTCGTGATCATTAGCTATTAAACCCAAACTCACTGCTACTCAGTTGATTCCAACTCATAGCAACACCCAATGAGTTTCCAAGGCTGTAAATCTTTACCAGAGTAGACTGCCTCATCTTCCTTCTATGGAGAAGCTGGTGTGTTTCAACAGCCAAATGCAAATCAAAACAAGATAACATCTCCCCCCAGCAGTAACAGCAAAGTTAAAAAAAAAAAATCAACAAAACAGAAAACAAATGATGGCAAGGATGCAGAGAGATTGAAACCCTCATACATTGTTGGTGGTATTGTAAAATGGTACAACCACTGTAGAAAACAGTATGGTGCTTCCTTAAAAAGCTGGAAATAGAAATAACGTATTATTCAGCAATCCCACTACTAGGTATATATCCTAGAATAATAAGAGCTATGGCACATATATATGCATATCCATGTTCACTGTAGCACTATTTGTAATAGCAAAAAGATGAAAACAACCTAAATGCCCATCAATAGAGGAATGGCTCAACAAACTAAGGTATGTACACACAATGGAATATTATGCAACTTTAAAGAACAATGATGAATCTCTGAAACATGTCATAATAGGATGAAATTAAAGGACATTACACTAAGTGCAATTAATCACAAAAGGACAAATATTGTGAGAGACCACTATTATAAAAAGTCAAGAAAATGGTTTGACACAAAAAGTAGTATTCTTTGATGGTTAACCAGGGGTGGATGGGAAAGGGAGGGTAAACCACTAACCAGAGGGAAGAGACATATTAACTTGGGTAAAGGAGAAGGCAAAATAAAGAAAATAATCTGTCTTACATAATTCAATAAACAGTAAGTATTTTATCTAGCTCCCAATTCCCAAATAAGAATGGAGCCCATGTTCTCCAGCTCAAAAAACAAAAAAATCTCCTATGGGGGAGGGGTACAAGCACTTAATGAAATCTCTTGTGTCTGGTGCTTCTTACACTTATTTTAGTTCAAAAACTTATTCTGAGGCAGATGGCATTACCTTCATCTACAGTTGGGGAAACTAAAGTTCAGGGGAAGCTGAAAAACTTCCCTGAGGTCACAAAGTTGACAAATGGCAAAGCACAAATTGGAACCCAGACACCACACTGCTTAAGTTGCTGTTCTCCACAGGAACACACATTAACTCTCTTGTTCTTGATTTCAAGTCCCTGGGTGGTGCAACGTGTCAACATGTTCAACTGCTAATGGAAAGGTTGGAGGTTCAAGCCTACCCAGAGGTACCTAAGAAGAAAGGCCTGCTGATCTGGCTCAAAAAAATTAGCCACTGAAAACCCTATGGTGCTCTGACACACACAGGGTTGCCATAACTCAGCACCAACTTGATGGCAACTAGTTAACTGGTTTCTTGATACTCCTCTGCTTCTTGAATATGCCATAACATTTTCCCTCCCCCATTGTTTTCCACCTTTTCCTTCACACAAAGAAAAACATCTACCACATCTCTCCTAGACAGAAAAGAACCACAGCTTATTATGTATTTTTTGTTATAAAACATTTAATGTTAACCTACAATACAATGTAAACTTTTATGAAAAAAATTTAAAGTACACTAGATTTCTTCCATAAATGATCACAGAACTATTCAGGTGCAGTACAAGTTGGGTCACTGCATCCTTTGTGGATGGATTTCCCGTTGCTGCATTCTTCGCGAGTCCTAAAAAAAATCAGTCGTAAAGTGGAGCTCCTTGTTCAAGCACCAGGTAATTCTCCCCTGATAAGACATTAAGGGAGGGGGGTGTCATCACTCCTTCCCAAAGTCATCTTCTGAAACTCCTTCCTTGGTCTTGGCACCATTAGCAATTTTATAATGACTGCTCAGTTGAAGATCCCAGGTTCTTTTTAAACTGTTTAGTTTTTCAAGGAGATAAATATCTCCTCTGGACATCTCTTATCCAAATATCATAGTAGAGGCAAGCAAGGAGAAAGAATAATTTGCTGTAGGAAATTCTGTAGAAAAAGACCAGAAGGGTCCAACTGAGGCTGTGACTGTTCAACTGACTTCAATAGGGTATCTCTGCTTGGTCACTGCCCGTGGTTATGCAGTGGAATCTACAACTTCAGTTTTGGAAGTGTAGAACAAAATTGGAAACAGCAGCTGAAAAATCCTCGAGGTGACTTGGAAATAAGAGCAACTGCTCACAGACCACCAGCTCCTCAGTGTTTCCTCCCTTGTGCTCTCAGGTCCCCTTATGCTCCCTGGGAGTAACATACAGATTGTACTGGAATTAAGTGACAAATGTGCAGCCTGTCTTTCCTGCGGGAGACCAGACCACACCTAGGTAGCAGCACTAGGGTCAGCAAGAAGGCAGGAGTGGGGTCCAAGTAAAGCAGAACTGTTTCAAACTGGTCTGGGAAGGAGCATGAGCTTCAGGAGAATCCTCTGGAGACCTAAAGAAAAAGGGTAGGCTGTCCCAAGAGCTGTACTGACACAAGCAGAGAATTTTCTTAATATTCTGACATAAGACCTTCTTCACTGAACAACTGTTATCAAAAGGCAAGAGACATAAAGGGCACACTGTAAAACAAAATGCAGATCGATTAAGGAAAAACAAAACTGATTCCCCAAAGAGGTGTGGGCAAGATGCTGACAGAGAACATGCAGCCTTTAATGAGAACAAGAATGAAGGTCCTTATCCTCCCACTGTGCACTACCAGGGAAACAGCTGGGAAGCCCGACAGAAGCAGGCTCCCAGTTGCATGGATGTCAGCAGGAAGTAGACTTCAGAGGGCCGAGTGGAGAATGGTTTACTCACTCCAGGTATACCTTTAATAATTATTCAGAAAGCACATTCCTTCTCATCTGGCCTAGGGACAGCAGGAAACAAAGGGGAAGAACAGGTGGCCAAGAGCAGAATTCAATTTCCCTAGAGATGGTGTACTAAGACACCTGTAGCAAGGCCACTGGGGAATTCTCTTCTTTCCAGGTGACAACCTGCAGCTCCTCACCTGGCCTATGGCATTTACCCCAGATGAGGGCTGCAAAGAACATAGCCACATGACTGGTACTTAAAAGAGCAGTTCTTAGGTTTCAGTTACATGAGAGAAAGCCTTTGGAGACTACAAATCTAGCAAGTTATGCACTACCTCCATCTGCACACTTTGGCCTCGCGAGGTGCTAGGAACTACAGTAACTTCAGTAGGTTGCAGTGTTACAATAGGTCTGCACCTGTCTAGCTAGTGAACACTTTGGAATACTTGTCAGCTCACACTGGCATGTGTTAATACATGGCCTGACCCATGTACCCATTACCATAAACTCAACCACAGATGAGACATCCAGAGGTTTAAAAACCCTATTACTTCAACACAGCAATAGAGGGAGAGGATAAAAACTGCCTCCAGCAGGTGGCTACATCAGAAATTGAAACATGCCTTCCAACAGTTTACACAGGCTGGGAGTCCTGTTATGGTTCCTTCAAGGCCTCTGGTCCTTTCTATCCTTAAAGGGGAAAAGAAAACAAAAACCACACACACACACACACACACAGACAGACACTGGCAGGGCACTCTCCTGTGGCTCTGCTGACTCCACCACAGGCCCTGCTGGTCCTTGGGAAAGGCACCCAGCTTGGCAATTCAGGAGAGCTGAGGGCTGGGAGGAGCAGCATGCACATTATCAGATGAGGAATGGAGGAGAGCTGCTATCCTTTGGTTCAGACCCCATTAAGAACCACCTTGTACAGATCCCAAGGAAAAGTTAAAGTTGTGTTTGTAGGTGAGTATACACACCGCATAGATAGGTATCTGTACAGGTGTAGCCTTTGTGGGGCTACACACCCACATTTTCCTCTGACTGCTCCAAATTGGGTGCATCAGTGGCAAACAAGGACAGCAAGATTTGGACCAAGAAGAATGGCCTCTCTGGGAACTTGAGAGGGACAATGACAGAAATAAGCACAAACCAACCCAGGCACCTTAATTACACTCCTGGGGGCCAAGGAGCTGGGCATGAACTCATGGGTTTAAGAACTGACTCTTTATCAAAGAAAGAAAGAAAAAACAAAAACAAAAAACCACCTACATCAGCCTCATTCCTTTGGTCATTATAAAGCAACAGAAAAAAACCAAGTTGCTCATAAATTGCTGGAAGTTCAAGGACAGTTGTTTTGTCCCTTCTTTTCCTTTCTTCTCCAGAGGCAGGAGAAGCAAGTCCTCAGAGGATGCTGTAGTAGCTGGTTCATGGAGGTTTTTCATTTTTATTTTCCATAAACTAAGAATGAATGAAAATTGGTGGGCATGTCCCCTTCCCCAGTCCTGACAATGGGTGGGTGGCAAGTGAAGAGACTCCTTTTGGTAGCAGATGCATGGTACGGAGGCAGGCGGAAGGGGGCTTGCCGAGTGGGTCTGTTCGTTGCTAACCTCTCTCTCACACACACAGGCTGTGACTCTTGCAGGCAGCATAGTTTCTGACCCTTCTTTAGGATGCAGCAGTCTTTTAAAAAAAATATTGTATTATAATAATAATAATATGAATTTCTCTCTCTCTCTCTTTTTTTTTTTTTTCCATTTCTTTTAGGGATTGGGGTAGGGGGGGAGAGGAAGAAAAAGTGTCATTCATCTGTTAGGTCCTGAACAAAGAGAACTTCTGTGTGGCTGAGTCCGGCCTCCTGCAGCGTAGGGGGGTTGGGCCACTCCTCTGAGGGGATGCAGGGCAGCACCCGTCGGGGGAAGTTGGCTTCAATCTGAAACTTTTCAGGGCTTTCCTTCAAGGAGAATAAGAAGTCGTGGATTACCTGCAAAGGTCATGTAGGAAAAAAAAGGCCAGTGAGAAAAAGACACATACATAGAAAGGATTAAGAAGTCAAAATGCTCCCTAGGTCTCCTCAGGGATGACTCTAGGATATGAAGTGATCACATTACATGGAATTCTACGTATGGGTATTCACAGGTGAGGCAGCCCTTTTAAAACATATTTATTACAAAGACCCAATGCCAGTTCTACCTTCAACTGACTCATTCAACTGTTCTTTCACTGACAACTTTTTGTTACAAAGCTATATATTTTTTAGCTAGAAATAATCATAAAGCTACAGAAAAGTTGGAAGTATATGACAGAATTTTTTCCCCCTCAAATCAGTTGAGAGCAAGTTGCCAACCTGAAATTCCATCACCCTAGAATATTTGAGGATATATGCCTTAGAAACAAGAAATAACCAAATACAACCCTCATAATCAGGAAATTAACACTGATCCATTATTAGTTCCCTCTTAGTCTGTAACAGATCATATAAGACTATTCAATTTCACTGGCTGTCTTCCATAGCACAAGAATCCAGTTTAGAATATGTATTACATTTAGTTGTCAAGTCTCTTTAGTCCCCTCTTAGTTTGTAACAGATACCCAATCTTTCACGACTTCAACACTATAATTCTGGAGAATGTTTCCTCAATTTGTAGATTCATGTCAGGGCATCTTTGGCAGGAATAGCACACAAGTGGTGCTGTGTTCTACCCACTGCACCCTATTCAGGTGGAGCTTAATTTCAACTTGTCTCATTACTTGTGATGTTTTACTTTGATCACTTGAATGAGGTGGTCTCTGCCAGGCTTCTCCATTATAAGTTAATCTTTTTTCCCCCTTTGTAATTAATTAACATTTTATGGGGGAGTACTTTGAAACTATGGCAATATTATCTTCAAATTTTCAATTTATTCATTTATTTCTATCAACATGGACTCATGGTTTCCTATTTGATGGGATATAATATTAAAATCATGATTTATTTTAATGTTCAAATTGTTCTAGATGGAGTCAGAAGGAGCCCATTCAAGCTGATGTGTCCTTCTGCCATGCCTCCAGTCAAGAACTTCCTTGCTTTCTAGTACAAGATGCTCCAGACTTATCTGGTATTTTCCTGCCCTAGCCCTAAATCAGGAGCTCTGTTAGCGTAGTACCTAAGGCACTTGACTGCTAACCAGAAGGCTGGCAGTTCAAACTCACCAGCCATTCCTCAGAAAGAAGGCTGGGCAATCTACTTCCGTAGTGATACTGCCTCGGAAACCGAAGGAGGGGTCGTTATGAGTTAGGTCTGACTCGATGGCACATACAACAACAACAACAGCCCTAAATCAGCCATTTCTCCAACAACAGAATTTAGAAACCAAGATCTGGGTGCTAGGTATGCTCACTGCTATTGGAGTATTGCTGCTTCCAGGCACTCTGGGAACAGAGGTAGTGAATGTATGTATGCATGCACACATACATACATACACATATACATAACACACACCTTAATTTCCATATACATCTACATGGAAAACTATGAGTTCATCTTCTAGAATTTAGGGAGTAAATCCACATTCTTTTCATCTAATCCATGCTTTTATAAACTTCTCATATTTCAGTCTCCTATCAGCCTTAATCATTCTCTCTCTTTGCAATGTTTGTAACGCTCACTTTCCTTTTCTTGAGACACATCAATTTGACTTGTACAAAGTATTCTTGATATGAACCCAACGTGAATTTTATATGTTCTTGTTATGTGTCACTGAGTTGGACCCAAGTTAATACAGAAGTAGATTGCCCAACCCTCCTTCTGAGGAGTGGCTGGTGAGTTTGAATCGCCTGCCTTCACGTTAGCAGTCAAGTGTCTTACGCACTATGTTACCAGAGCTCCCGAATTTTATATAAGGATGAAGTAATATTTTGTTTGCTTTTTAATCACTGTTAGAGAATACCCAACATTCAAAGCTGGCATTTTTTGTTTGCCACTGACAAGAGGCTAGTATTTTCAATTAACAGGTTGTATCACCCTAAGAGGCTCCTTTTGATTCGTAATGGATAGAAACATTAGTATAATTTGGACCCTTTTTCATATGCATTAATTCAAAAGAAAATTAGTTGCCACATTCCCGCCCACTCATAAAACTTGGGGAGATTTTCCTATAGTTTATCCTTTTTTGTTTTAGCATTTCACCATTATCAAGAGCTGACTAACATCTGCAAATTACATGTTTCACTGCACACTGCTCCCTTGAGGTTATTTCTGGTGGGAAGAGTTCACAGGAAGATAATGGCCTAATGTCTGTGAGAATACTGAAGAACTGTTTTATTATTTGGTTATGTTATGATCTCTATGAGTAGTAAAGGCCAGCTCTGCTCCCACAGTACTCCTCCTTCACACTTCTTTCCCAGCTCTGAGCCTGATCACTTAGTCTCAGGTTGTTCCCTCTGCCCCCCATAGTTTTTTTTTTTGTGAGGAGCTATTTAAATGTCTTCAAGGATTCAATAGTGAGCCAACAGATTTTAATGGCCACAAACCCATTCTGTTCCACAATTCTACTAGATTTGTCCTTAAAAACTCTCAGGAGAGTGAATTTTGGTTAGATTTTCACCTATGAGAGCTCTGGAGGTAGAAGTTCCATAGAACTCAGGTGCATGTGGCTATTCCCCAAAGCTGGGACAGGGAGCTGCTAATAAACACAGCTGCAACAATCTATATGCAAACCACCTGGCTTTTCTAACCATTGGTTTACATATAGATTTTATGAAAGGGGATTAATATTTAGTGATCGATCACCTGTTGTTGTTATGTGCCGTGGAGTCAGACCTGACTCATAGTGACCCCTCCTTGGGTTTCTGAGGCAGTATCACTATGGAAGTAGATTGCCCAACCTTCCTTCCGAGGAGTGGCTGGTGGGTTTGAACCATCAGCCTTCTGGTTAGCAGTCAAGTGCTTTAGACATTATGCTACCAGAGCTCCAGTGATCACATAGTACATGCTAAATGCCTGGTGAGGCACATTCTTATTCCATTAAAAAAAAAATTCCAAAGATAGAGAGGTGAGTACTGCCCCCTACCAATAAATGCATAAATGAGATGAACATGAGAAATGAGAAAACTATTTGCTTTTCTGTCACTAGGATGTTCACAGGAGTTCTGGTGGTGTAGTGCCTAAGGCATCTGACTGCTAACCAGAAGGCTGGCAGTTCAAACCCATCAGCCACTCCTCAGAAGGAAGACTGGACAATTTACTTCCATCAAATACTGCCTCGGAAACCCAAGGAGGGGTTGTGTGAGTTGAAATTGACTTGATGGCAGTGAGTTTTTTGAGGATGTCTCATAACTTTTTACCGTGTACTAGCTATTTGAGTCTTACATTCATTCCCTACTGGCCAGAACTATGTCTTATT
>NW_006921953.1:103799-133393 GCF_000298275.1 Orycteropus afer afer | reverse complement strand
TAGATTGCCCAACCTTCCTTCCAAGGAGTGGCTGGTGGGTTTGAACCTCCAGCCTCCTGGTTAGCAGTCAAGTACCTTAGGCACTATGCTACCAGAGCTCCTCCCAAGGCTACAGTGCATCCTCATTTCTATTATGCAATTTACTCTTATCTTGAGTGATCAGGGAAATGGAAGAATCTACAACTGTAAATTTGGGAAAGGCAGCATACCAACTCTCAATGTAAACAGAAACTTTCTTTTGGTTATGAGGAAACTGAGGATAATGGATTAAGTAAACTGATCAAGAACACACATCTAGTAGCCTTGAAGAACCAAAATTTCATCCCCATTCTGTGAGACTCTAAGAATCTTTGCTTTTAAGTACTTCTCATTCCTTTCAAGAGAAAGGGGAAGACTATGGAAAGAAAAATACCAGTAACCTATGGATACCAAGGAGTCCCTGGGTAGTGCCATGAATACGTGATCAACAAGTAACTGAAAAGTTGGTGTTTTAAACCTAAACAGCAGAGGGACTCAGAAGAAAGACCTGGTGATCTGCTTTTGAAAGGACACAGTGCAGTTCTACTCTGCAACACACTGGGTTGCTATAGGTTAAAAGTGATTCAATGACAACTAGTTTCTTGTGATTTTTCTGACAGGTATCAAATATGTAAAGTAGCTTTAGGAACTGACCATGGTTAGACAGAAAGGGAGAGTGACACGTGCATCCAAACTGCATGTATACTTATATTCAGATGTATAATTCAGATGTTTCTAGGTAACTAGAGGTAGCACTTTCTCTATAGAGCAAGAAGTTCTGGTAGGATTCTGAAACTAGTGCAAGAGTAGCACGGAAGAGTCTCTTACCCTCAATCATGTAAGTCTTTTGTGCAGAGTTCAAACATCAAGATGGATGGAATAACTGCTTTGAGTTGGCAGCTAGACCTGAAGGAACCTATAAATAATTCATTGCATTCCTCCTGGTGTCCACTGACATCATACCCATCTGTCTGTCTGTCTCTCTGTTCTTCCCTGTTCACCAAGACAACACCACTAGACAGTTTGTGAAAGTCTCCAAATCCACAGCCCAGACTCTACATATAGTCCACACAACTTAGGTGGCCCTTACTGTTAGAGACTGTGAAAAGTGGAATCGTCTCTCTACTCGAGAATCATTGGGTAATTTGAAAATGATCTTGACACTTTCAGGGTCATCAGGGGAAGGCTCAGGGGGCAGGCACTCCAACTTCTTTTCCTTTTCCTCCTGTAAATTCTGGGGAGACACAAAACAAAGGTGAGGCTGTGGATCCAATAGAGAAACAGGAAATAAGAAATACAATGATCAAGTAGGTTTGTTATGCAGTTAGGATAAAAATGGCAAATCACCATAACCTCTTGGCAAGAGTCAGAACCTACCTGGTTCAAAGTATTACTTCATCACATATATTACTTACTGACTATGTTTTGGCAGTTAACTATTTAAAAAGGGAATGGCTAAAAGACACTTCCTGTCATCAACTGGGGGAGCTCTGGTAGCATAGTGCCTAAGGCACTTGACTGCTAACCAGAAGGCTGGCGGTTCAAACCCACCAGCCACTCCTCGGAAGGAAGGTTGGGCAATCTACTTTTGTAGTGACATCACCTCAGAAACCCAAGGAGAGGTTGCTAAGAGTTGGAGCCGACTCAACAGTACATAACAACAACATCAAGTGATAATTACATAATAAAATAAGATCATGAATGAAATGCCAGTCAGACAACAACAGAGCTAAGAATAAATACTTTAAAACTACTGCTGTGAATTGACAGCATTAACAGCATTTTGAACTGCTTATATTTACTATACAGGCATACCTCAGAGATATTGTGGGTTTGGTTCCAGAACACCTCAATAAAGCGAATACCACAATTAAATCACGTGAATTTTTTGTTTTCCCACACTACAATGTAAAGTTAACTTTATACTATACTGCAGTCTATTAAGTGTGCAATAACAGCACTATTAGAAAGGTTGAAATACTGTGAAAATTACCAAAATATGACACAGAAGCATGAAGTGAGCACATGCTGTTGGAAAAATGGTACCAGCAGTCTTACTTGATGCATGGTTGCCACAAATCTTCAATATGTAAAAAATGCAGTACTTACGAATCACAATAAAACAAAGCACAATAACATGAGTTTTGTCTGTATTTGGTTTTCACAGAACACGGCCATTCTACCTGACTTTCACTCACTGTTTTATTTTTTCCTAAATGATTTTTTTTGTGTGTGTGCAAATGTAGAAAATATAAAAATGTTAAAAGAATGACTCATACTTCCTTCATCTTCTAGTTTTTTTTTTTTTCTCTCTCCCCTTTCACACATAAGACATGCCGATACATAAGACATGTGCCCTACAAGTTGCAGATCACAAGGAGTCAAGACAAGGCCTGTTACCCGTCGCCGTCTCTCCTCTGCCAACTTTTGCTGCTGCACCTCTTCTTCCTTCCGCCGCTTGCGTTCCCGCTCCTCCCGTTTCTTTCTTTCTTTCTCCTGGTCAGCCCTGAGAGAGGCCAGGTATGCCTCATCCTGCTGCTGTCTCAGCACCTGGGTCTGGTTTCTTTCTTCCCTGTGGACAGATCAAAAGCAAACAAGGAAAACAGCAATCTTACAAAGTTTTGTGTTTTCTTATATTGAAAAATTTTTTTAGGGGCTAACCTAAACTAAAAGCAGATGACCATTTCATGCTACCATAAGGGATTCCAAGAGCAGAGTATACAAAAGCAAAAATCAAACTCACTGCTGTTGAGTCAGATCCAACTCACAGCGACCCCTCCTTGGGTTTCCAAGGTGGTATCACTATGGAAGTAGATTGCCAAATTTTCCTTCCAAGGAGTGGCTGGTGGGCCTGACCCGCCAGCCTTCTGGTTAGCAGTCAGATGCCTTAGGCATTATGCAGCAGAGTATAGCAGAATCTAAATGAACCATCTTGTCTCTCAATTTAGTAGAAAAAAGAATGGCAAACTTCCGTTTTTTAACTTTTAAACTAAAAGTTTATCTTACTGTAACAAAAGTAACACTCTCATACTGTCATGAAAAGATCAATAAGATTATAGGTAAATACCTTTTGAGTTATTGCATTTTGGTACTACTTTCTTTTATAAAATTAAAAAAACTACACACATGCCCACACACACATTGTAGAAGATCTGAAAAATGTAAACACATATGTTAATCAAAGACAAAACTTTGTAGCATTTTCATATATTTACTATTTTCTCTCCTATAGTTCTTTTTCTTTTAGCAGAACAATACCTTGGACAATCAGATTGCTTCAACAGATAAACATTCTTTACTATTTTCTAGGTTTTCTTTTTAAAGCTGTATCAAAAGCCTTAAATATATTTTATCTAAGGAAATCATCACAAATTGTAAAAGAAATTTTGATCAATGCTATTTATGATAGTAAAATACTGAAAACAATCTAAAAAGTCCACCAAGAGTGGCTTGGTTAAATTATAGTGTATTTAGACAATGGAATGGTACACAACAATTAAAAACAACATGGCAGGATAATATATAATGAATGGGGGAAATGCTTTATTATTATTACATGAAAAAGGTTTATAATGTAGTAGTATCTCAATTTGCTGAAAAATATACATGCATATTAGAGCTGTGCATGTATGCATGTCTATAAAATGTTAAAATTAAAAGAAAAAATAGCCCAGAATAGCAGAAGTTGTGATTAGGATGATGAATGATTTTTAATTTCTTCTTTGTGCTTTTTCTATATTTCATGTACATTATTTGTGGAATACTGGGGGGAGTCATTACCATTCCACACTTTTTACATTTAAGCTCTTTTTAGTCTCTATTTGGAATCATACCTCTAGGGAAAGATTATCTAGTATCTAATTTACATCAATAATTTAATATTAAACAGGCAAGGCTTTTAAAGTTGCCTAAGATAAGAAAGAAGTCAGTATTTGTGAAGCACAGGTTAGCCAACCAAATCTATAGCTTGTCTCTCAGTTCCAAAAAGGAACTAACTTGTACCTTTCTAGGCGTTCTGACACCAGGTAAGTCTGGTTTGCGTCCATGATAAATGTCAGTTGGTTAATGAGGTCATCAGGTTGAATGAGGCCTTCTAACCGTCCCACCACAGTCATTCTCCGATCCTTTAGCATAATCATGGCCAGGAATGGATATGTGTTTTCTCGCAAAGCCTGGGATACTGACAGAAAGAAGACCCAAGAGATCAAGGGCAGGACTGGGAGTAAAACAGATTAACCCTTAACCTCCCCACAGCAAGCAAGACAGAATTGCTGTAACCCCAGTTGGGAAAGAAGAAGGGGTCATTTATTCTCTGCCTATCTTTTTTCCTCCTGGTTTCTTCATTGTTTTTTGCTATATATTTGTCTCTATCCCCAGGTCATTGACTGGAATAGGAAAGCCTTTTCTGGTAGGGGTTGCAATGAAGATGCTGGGGAAAGCTGTAAAATTCTGGGATAACATCTACTTGATGATAGAAAAAGGATTTATAAAGAATCTGACTATTGTTTAGCATATTTTGTCTCCACATGGGGAGCTGCAGCCTAGCTATTATTGCTGATCTCTACCATCTTTCTTTTATTTTCTTCCTCTTGCCTAAATCGCTTCCATACCCCTTTTCTCATGTCTTTCCCCCTTCCTAAAAATTGTTAGCTTTTCTCCTCCAAAGGAATCTAAAAATAAAAAGTTGGTCTCCAAATAACCAAGATTTTATCATAATGTAGTTTTTACTGGTTTTTCTTACTGTTTAAAAGAAGATTTTTAAACAGCTTCTATGAAAAACATCCTTGCTTCCCTTCTCTCTATCCCACCCAAAGCCATGTTGGAATGGCAAAAACACAGGCTGCAGGAACTTATAAGATACTAAAAGAAATTAGGAGTAAAGATTCACATAACAGGATGCAGGGAAAATACCTGCTCACTTTGGATTTCCAGGGTCTGGCAGAGTATCTGGCATGCTAGGGTATGTTCAAAGGCTGAAAAATAGTAGCTGCAAAGTGACTATATTTTTCTTCACTGGATGTCTTTATATTAACTTCTGAAAATACCTATCTTCAGGTAAGAGTTATTATCAGCTAAGATCCGAACTTTCTCAATTCAATTTTAGTACTCAAGGTTGTTCAAACAACTCATTGTGTAAGAAGTTCTGTTAGAATTGCTGATGAAGAGAACACACTCTCCAGTAAAAAGCCGATTCAGATGAAAGGGAAACTGCTGGCCACGGTGTTTTCAAAAATAAAACAAACCCTGGCAATGGATAACTGTAAAGAATGGGTTTTGGAGTCAGACATACTTGTGCTTGCTCGAAAACTTGCTGTGATCTTGGGCCAATGGCTTAAATGATCTGAGCCTGCTTCCTAATCCATCAAGCGGAGGTAATATAACTCTTATCTCTTAGGACTGATGAGGATTAAATGAGATAATGTATAAATAGCAACTAGCATTATGTCTACCACTAAATAGTCATGCAAAAATGGCCTATCTGTCCAGACCACTCTAAAGACACCCAACAATCTCAGGCAAAAGAAACACAACTTACCCCTGTATCCCTCAGGTTTGTTTGTGGAGCATGCCCAGAAGAGCATCCTAGTGTTAATGAGTGAAATAACTTCAGGTGCACAGAGTGTGTTGCTGTGGAAAGGGATGGAAAGGACATAAGAACAACTTGCTTGCAGACAAGAGCTGAAAAGAAAAGGAAATGGGTCATTCCACTTACCGACAGAACTCATCAGAGTCCTGGTGATCATCACCATGAAGATAAACCAATAGAAAGCGAAGCTCCCGCTTGGCATCATTAAGTGCCTGTGAGAAACAGAAGGCAATTAATTATCATGATGACTGAGCCTTGAGCTTTTAATTAGGGTGAGGCCCTAATGGATATAGCTATGTGTTTAGTAACAAAACAAAGAAATAAGAAATAAAAGTGAAAAAGAAACCAGAAAACTCCCAGAAGGCTACCTTCACACCCTGACATTTTTCTCCCCATAGACAGTCCACACTAACAAGCTTTAATGAAAAGGTTTTAGTGCTGTTACAAGATTTACACTGCATCAGGCACATGAGAATACATAGGGTGACAAACATAAGACCCCAATGAACCACAGAAAAGTCAGCTGTTCCCCAAGTCTAAAGGAAGGAAAAAAAAGAAAAAAGAAAAAAAAAAACCTAGGAGAATCTGACACATGAAAACGGGGGTGAAAATTTTGCCACTTCACAGCTATAGCATCCTTGTAAATAAAAAACAACTGGGAAGATGAGCCTGATGCCAGGCCATATACCAAGTGAGGATGAGGGACTGTAGGACCCAAAGGCATTCTGAAGAGCACAGGTTTTAAAAGATCTTAAAAGACAAGGCTAGTGTCCAAGAGTTCTGTGTATGCTTTTGTGTATGCATAACCCAGAGCACATTAGTCTTCAATGAAGATTTCCTGAATGACCAATCGTGGCCTACCCTCAGGATTACAGCAAAGAGGGTGCAGGAGAAATCCCCATCTATTTATCTCCATATTTCTATCACTGAGTACAGTGCCTGGCATATAGTAGATATTTAATGTTTGTTGAATGGGATGGGAGCAGCCAGTGAGGAGACTGTAAGAAAAACCAAGTTTGGGAGAATCAAAGCAAAAAGCAAGAAAAAACACTGCTCTTTCTCTAGAAAGATAAAGGAACCATGGAGACTGCAAATGGAACCATATTTTGCCTCTGCCCACAAAGGTATTTCCACATTTTTCTTTGGCAAACTTGGGAAAAGTCTAAAACTATGGGGCTCTAATTCCCCCTATACTCTAAGAAATAATAGTACAATCAAAGGTGTCTATGGCTTGAGTTGAATATAATGTACCACCTTGAGTCTATGGTCTATGTTTCATTCAATTCTGTGAGGGATAAGAGTCTGGCCTTGCCTTCAAGGGCTTACAGTTCTAATAAAGGAGGTAAGACATAAATACAATAATTATAATATAAGGAAGAATGTGAAATTGCTCTAAGTTAAAAAAGAAAAAAAAGGCTGTAGGAGAACAAAAGGAAAGATTACTATTTTAGATTGCAAGGTAAGCTAGAGTAGGGCCTAACAATCAGGAGAGGCTGTAGAAGGGAAGTGACATGAGCTGGCTGAAGAATGTGCAAGATTCAAATTTGCAAAAATGTGAAGAAGGCATTTCAGGTGAAGGGAACAGCAAAAGCAAAGGCACAGAGGTGGGAAAGCACAGAGTATGCCAGGGAATGATTTAGCTGGAACCGAGGGTATGAGAAACAAGTCATGCAAGAAGAGACATCTAAGGTAGGTTGGTGTTAGATCAGGGAGGGCCCAGCTAAAAGGTTTGATCGTTTTGTTTCTATAAGCAGTGAAGAGCTACTTAAGATCAATGCTAGGCTATGTTGCCCTCTGAGGATAGAACTGTTATCAATAAACTGGCTATATGGTTTGTGGCACTAACCTGGCTGTACGTTCCCTGGTAGAAGACAGGGTGTGCCCGCCCATATTTCTCTTCAAAAGAGTGCATAAATGAAACAATGTCCCCAACGGGGTCAGTGACCCGGCTGCGAGGGTCAGGCCGTATAAAACGAAGAGCAAACCTGGGGAAGAAGGAATAAATATCACATGAATCCAGCTTATTGTAGTGCATATGGAGTGGGCCAGTTTGTAAAGATTCTATAACAGGGCCAGAGGCATGGCAGCAAAACGAGGTGAACAGCCTGTAAGTGGACTACAAATCTGAGGGTAGAGTCTGGCTCAAAAGCTGCAAAGCAGGAAGTGTCATTCCACTGCCTGTTCAAGAAACTAGCAGGACTACAAATGCCAACATTGGCCTAAACAAATCCTGAGTGCTTTTCTCTGAAAAATTTATTGCTAGAAATAATGGAAAAGGAAGACAGTATCCAAAAAGATCATGGGACAGGCTGTGTTCCAGACTTTCTACAATGGCACTAATACAGTGGCCACTAGCCACATGTGGTTAGCTAATTTCATTAAAATTAAATATAATTAAAATTTCAGTCCTCAGTTACATTACCACATTTTAAGTGCTCAATTGCCACATGACTAGTGGCTTCTATGATGGACAGGACAAGAACATTCCCCTCACCTCAGAAAATTCCATCAGACAGCATTGCTCTAGAATAGAGATGCCTCTTCCTGGTTGTTCTACTTGCCTTTCTCTCTTCCTTTCCATACTCCCGGGATTTTGAATTTTTAGTTCATATTCCAAAGCTATTCAAATTATGGACAGGAATTTCAAACTAAATTTTTAGTCATGATTCACTTGCTTTTCAAAGGGGCAAGAAACTTCTTGATGATATATGGTTCCTGGCATCCATGAAGGAAGCTGTAAAACTGATCCAGAGAACGTCTGGCAGAACTGGAGTACTGGCAATTATTGTAAGGTTAAGGATGATGGTTTCATTCATCTTTTCGTAAAGAGCTCATCCTATTACATCTATGTAGCCTCATTTTTTTTTAATCCTTTGAGTTTCCATAGGAGGCAATGATAAGCCAGTGTGCTACATGACATAAAACAAGTTGCTTGGATGACACAGTTGCATTAAAATTAGTAACACATGCCATGCATATTTTTCCAAGAAAAGCAAAGAATATTCATTTATTTGAAGAATTTTTTAGTATAGAAAATGTTTAAAGTATGATATTTTCCTTACTAAATTTTGAGCCAATTCCTTACTCCCTCAATAAATTCCCCATCTGTATATAATTCTACTTGGAATTTCTCCTGAGTAATCAAATCAAATGTATTGACACAAACATTCCAGAGCAAATTAAAACCACAAAATTTAAGAGGTTGTGTATGTGGGGGAGGAACTCTGGTAAAACAGTGCCTAACTCACTTGACTGATAACCAGAAGGCTGGCAGTTCAAACCCACTAGCCACTCCTTGGAAGGAAGGTTGGGCAATCTACTTTCGTAGTGATACTGCCTTGGAAACCCAAGAAGGGGTCGCTATGAGTCGTGTTCGACTCAACGGCAAATAACAACAACAGTATGTGGGAGAGTGGTTAGAAATCTTTTAAGAGATTGCTATTTTGATTATTATCAGCAGATTCTAATTAATTCCCCTGAAATTAAGTATTTTAGGATTATCATATTATTAAGTATTCTTGATGAATGGATAAAGGCTTTTAACTATTTTGCTTCTCATTACAATATATTCCCAGGGCCAATTAGCTTTTCTAAAAAATAGGCTTGTCAACTCAGTCTTCATGATTTAAAAGGATCGACTACCCATTCTTGAATAAAGATGGATGGAAAGAGTACTAATTGGATCATTAAGAACTATGCTAGAGAAGGAAACTATTAAACAGGAAGCCTCAGGAAACACCAAAGGGTCAAAGGTAAAAGGTTCTGATCTGGCTCTTGTACTTAGCAGCTGCTGAGCCCTCATTTCCAGTCTCTGCTCCCTCATATTTGGAGACAGGTACAGGTTGCCTTGTATGCTAGGTCTAGGGCACATATTCTAGCTCTGTCTATTAGCTTGCATGCCCCATAAACATTCTTATTCCCATTAAAGCGTAAGTATGGGTTCAACTAATACTTAGCTCTTGATCAGATTATCCAAAGCCTGATATGGCAGCTAGTTGGGCCCCACTCAACATTTTCTAGCTTCCAATGATGAGCTCTTTGAATGGCACATGAAAGAAGCTAGAAGAAATATGAACTATGAAGCAAGTGGGTATATACATGGAAGGGTTCCAGTGTCAGCAACCTATGGGTTGCCAGGGCAGAGTGAAATGTATAGAAGGGGTGTTTAGAGAGGTGAGACTGGTGTGGGAAGAAACGAGGGAGAAGTAGGTAATCTCAGATCAAGAGAATTTGTTGTGGTTATGAGAAGTCAGATGGAATAGAAGTGGTTTAGAGTCAAAGTTATTAAGAGTGTGAAGCTAGAATATAACAGTGGTTAGATTGGAAAAGGTATGAGAAGATTAACTAGGGAATGTAAAGGTTACAAACATAGTGGGGGGTACTGATAAATGTAGGTAGAAAATTATAGGCAAATCTAATTTAAAACAATTTCATTTTACAACACTTGTCATTAAGTTTGAACAATTTCAAACATCTACAGAGTAGGGAGCTCTGGTGGCATAGTGCCTAAGGCATCTGACTGCTAACCAGAAGGCTGGCAGTTCAAATTCTCCAGCTACTCTTCAGAAGGAAGGTTGGGCAATCTACTTCTTTAGTGACAGCACCTGGGAAATCCAAGGAGGGGTTGCTATGGGTCAGATCCGACTTGACAGCAATGAGTTTGGTTTTTTGGTTTGGTATATAAAAGAAGCTCAGGAAGAACATTCAATCTGATAACAAACTGGCAAGTCCAAATTGATAGTGCATAAACCTGATTCTGAGCTGAGTTCCAAAATCTACTCTAACATATAAATATAAAGGTACGTACCTAAATATATCAAGTATTGTGTAATAAGTAAACCGGAATGGAAGCATTATCAAGTAATAACCCCATCCAAGCAGCCCCTGAAATTCCAAAAACAAAGTTAGGTAACATTCTCTCAATTGCTAATACTTGACAAAATGTCTAGTTCAGATGTGTACACTCTTTGTTGTCCTTTCACATTATTTCTTCCTTTGCAAAATAGTTTACTCTTCTTGGCTACTTCAGCCTTCTTACAGACCAATTTCTATTGATCTCATTTTATCTAATACTATCATATTTTCTTTTTTTCACATATTTTATTTTCATACTAAATCTGCTTTGGTACTTTTTCTGTAACTACTTATACTAGTCATCAAATTTAATTTCAAGTTAAGCCCCCAAAATGAAATCTACTCTTTCAAGATTTATGCATCAAAGTGTGGTATACAGAAATAGCAAAAAAGGTAAGCACTACTACTATCTTGAGCTTGTGTATATAAATGATGAATAATCATATTAAACACAATTACAAACCTCCATATAGCTGTTAACCTTAGTAAAAATGCTAATTATAAATCATAATTTCCTTTAACAATGTTGGTAATACTGACTATTACTATTGCTACTAATTATAAACAGGCATCATGGGGCTCTATATTTTACAAGGTACTTTTTTATAAATAACATGTTAACCTGGGACCCTCTATGACATTAGGGTCCCAAATATCAAATAAAACCCAAAACAAACTGAAGAAATATTAGGCACAGGCAGAACTATACATGAATCATACAACTGCTCTAGGAATCTGTGCTCATCTATTAAGATTACCCTGAACAATCACTTAGAAACTCCATTTCTAAATGTTGGCAAGTACTTCACAAAAAGATATGGTAAATTCTAACTGGTGCAACACCAAAGGGAGTGCTTTCTTGGGATTCCAAATGCAAATACAGCAGGTGCGTATAACCCCTGGGTAACGAAGAAGAACTCCAAGAAATTTTTTGGAGCTCATTACCTGTATAACAACTGAATTGTAGACTATGAACAATTTGAGGGGAAGAAGACTGGCTCTTAATTAATCTCTGTATCTCCAACAACAAAACACTAGATACAACAGAACACTCTTAAACACCTGCTGAATTGAACTGAACTGCTGCTTTGCCCTATGACTAATTTCAAAGATGTGGCTAAGGTTTCCCACAAAGATTCCAAGGACTTCCTCAGAAGTAGCTTAAAATTAAGTAAACTGGAGCAACAGAGAAATGAGTAAACAGATTCTAACTTAAAAGTGGGAAATGAATTACATATGTAGCAAATATTTTTGCACATGTAAATAAATTTACTGTGTACTCACAGAAACCACTCCCCACATAATTGGCCAAGTATAGAAAAAACTGATGGTTTCTGTATCAATTCATTAAAGAATCAAGGATACCCAGTAATTTTACCAAGGAGTCTGGGATATTCAACAGGTTTACATTTAGAGTATTTTTTTTTTTCTGTTATCATACAGCAAAATAATGAATAATGAATAAACCTGTAAAATAAAACTGGGGGAAATTTCATCAGCAAAATAACTTGCCCTTGGTTGTGGTCTTGAGACAACATAGCTGTAGATCCTGTGGTCTGCTGTATTAACTTGCAGGGGTCGAGAAGGAGGTGGGTTGAAAACACTTGGTACACCCTCTTGCTCATTCAATCTGTCCTGTACGGCAGCCTGAGATAGAAGAAAAATTATCAAGAGTTTCACTGATGCTCAGAACAACCTAGAATGGACGAACTATTACTTCATGTTTTAAAATATGATAAACATTAATACACCAAAAGGTCACCTGAGGAGTGTATCTTCATAGACCTTTTAATCAACTCAACTTCAATAAACACATCTGCTGTAGTGGGAGGCAGCATGCAGTGACAGCTCCAGAATTCATACAGAGCAGAGAGATGAGGAACTGCCTGGAAGCTACATTTATGCAGCAAGCACACTGCTTTTATTCAATGGTTCATGAGATTGAAGGTGGCTGGCACAGGGTGCTTCACTGCACAGGCTCATGAAAGCCTAGAATAAAATGTGGATGGTGTCTTTGGTGTTGTGAAAAGGAGCAGTCCTGATGGGATGGTGCTTGATGGAGGTCTTTGGAGCAGAGAAATTTAGATATGATTCCCAGCTCCATTACTCAGAAGAATCTTTTGGCTTATGATTCTCAATTTTCACTACATTCACAGTATATATGCACTGGTCTGTATTCTTAGGAGTCTCTCATAATATAGTGGAAAAAATAGAGGTGGCTCATGTACCACAGATTTACCAATATTAAAAAAGAAAAAACAAACAAAACAAAACAAAAATGGGGCTAGGAAAAATAGGAGGAAAAAGAGAAGAGGGCTACAAACAGAAGATTAACTTGTAAATCTAAAAGTTATGGGAAATTAACCTTTCTGAAATACAACTCTCAGACACTCCACTCATATGGGCTTTTCATTAGTGCCCCAGTAGCTATAGAATGAAACAACATAACCAGGCCCAATCTATCTGTTAAATCTTATTTTAAAAAGTAGGTAATATATTCATACGGGAGCTCTGGTAGCATAGTGGCTAAGGCACTTGACTGCTAACCAGAAGGCTGGCGGTTCAAACCCACCAGCCACTCCTCGGAAGGAAGGTTGGGCAATCCTACTTCCGTAGTGATACTGCCTCGGAAACCCAAGGAGGGGTCGCTATGAGTCAGGGCTGACTCGACGGCACATAACAACAACAACAACAATATTCATACAGTACAAATAGGATGCAGTAAAAGTCTTCCTCCTACCCTTGTTACTTTAGCTAGCCAGTTCTTCCTCTCCAGTTTATTGTACAACCATCTAAAAATATCATATGTATTCAGAAGCAAATTTGTATTATTACCACCTCTCATTTTCCCACATACCTGTATGGTGGTGCAAACAGTACATACCTGACTATAAACCTAAAGGGTAGTGGTCTGGACCCACCCAAATAGCACTGTGGAAGAAAGGCCTGGTGATCTGCTTCCTTAAGAAAAACCCTATGAAGCAGTTCTAATCTGTAATACACAGGGTCATCATAAGTCAGAAATGACTTGATGGCAACCAGTTTTGTTTTGTATACTCTACAAACTGTTCTTTTTTAGTGACCACTTCTTTCCAATCTTGTTATTAAAAGAAAATGCAATAAACAGCTTTACATGCATTTTGCATGTAGCAACAGCCAACAATGACATTTTACCTCTCTGATCAAACAAATAGCCTGCAATTACCTCTCAGCCTAAAAAAATGAGAAAATTTGATAATATTCACTGTTGGAAAGGGTATGAAAAATTAGACACTCTTGTATACTGTTGTTGGTAGTTTACTCTGAGCAACTTTTGGGAAAGCAGTTTAACAAAATCTATCAAATCTTAAAATTAGCATCGTATGTCAAGACAAGTTTTCTTAACACCTTTTAACCAGTTATTCCACTTCTAGGAATTATTCTTGAGAAAAACCCATAAGTACCCAGATATATGAAAAAGTGTGTTCTTAGCAGAAATGGTTATTAACCAAACATCTAAATGTGTCCAACTGGACAGGGATCAATGAGATGACATAGTCAGGAGGTACGTGGGTGGAGAGGACATGGACAATCTGAATAACTGCATCTTGAGACAGTCAGACAATTCAATGCAGACATGCAAGCTTAAAAAACTTTTATCTGCCACCATAAACTCGATAGTTCCCAATACTTTTCTGATCAGTTTGGTGGTGCTGTTAATGAATATTATATAATAAAATATGTCAACATTTGGAAGCACTGCACTCACTTGTTGTTGTTGTTGTTAAGTGCCGTTGAGTCGTTTCCGACTCATAGCGACCCCATGCACAGCAGAACGAAACACTGCCTGATCCCGCGCCAGCCCCACAATCCCTGCTATACTTGAGCCCATCATCGCAGCCACCGTATCAATCCATCTCGTTGAAGGCCTCCCCCTCTTTCGTCGACCCTCCACCCTACCAAGCATGACATCCTTCTCCAGGGAATGGTCCCTTCTGACAACATGACCAAAATAGGTGAGACGAAGTCTGGCCATTCTTGCTTCCAAGGAACATTCTGGTTGCACTTCCTCCAGGACAGATCTGTTAGTTCTTTTAGCAGTCCATGGTACTTTCAGCATTCTCCGCCAGCATCACAACTCAAAAGCATCAACTCTTCTTCGGTCTTCCTCATTCATTGTCCAGCTCTCACATGCATACCAGGCAATTGGAAATATCATGGCTTGTGTCAGGCACACCTTAGTCCTCAAGGAGATATCCTTGCTCCTCAGCACTTGAAATAGTTCCTTCGCAGTTGACTTTCCCAATGCTACACGTCGTCTAATGTCCTGACTGCTGCTTCCGTTGGCATCGATTGTAGAACCAAGCAACGTGAATTCCTTGACAACCTCAATCTTCTCTCCATTTATTGTGATGCTGCTCATTGGTCCAGTTGTGAGGATTTTTGTTTTCTTTATGTTGAGATGTAATCCATACTGCAGACTGTATTCTTCAACCTTCATCAGTAGGTGCCTTAAGTCATCCTCACTTTCAGCAAGCAAAGTTGTATCACCTGCATATCTCAGGTTGTTAATGATTCTTCCTCCAGTTCTGGTACCATGCTTTTCTTCATATAGTCCAGCTTCTCGGATTATTTGCTCAGCATATAGATTGAGTAAGTGTGGAGAAAGAATATAACCCTGATGCACTCCCTTCTTGATTTTAAACCATGTAGTGTCCCCTTGTTCTGTTCCAACGACAGCCTCCTGGTCAAGGTACAGATTCCTCATGATTACAATCAAGTGCTCAGGGATTCCCATTCTTCTCAATGTTATCCATAATTTGTCATGATCCACACACTCAAATGCCTTTGCATAGTCAATAAAACACAAGTAAACATCTTTCTGGTATTCCCTGCCTTGAGCCAAGATCCATCTGACAACAGCTATGATATCCCTTGTTCCACGTCCTCTTCTAAATCCGGCTTGAACCTCTGGAAGTTCTCTATCAATATACTGCTGCAAACGTTTCTGAATTATCTTCAGTAAGATCTTACTTGCATGTGATATTAATGATATTGTTCTATAATTTCTACATTCTGTGGGATCACCTTTCTTTGGAATGGGCACTCACTTAGCAAACTGATATTTTCCAAATAACCAACATATGAAGTTACAAGGTTACATATTTGTGAAATATCTTTTCAAAGTACATACAAGATACACCAATGATTTTAATGTAATAAAAGAGGAAAAGTCCAATGATAATAATTTCAAATTCCACATTGCAAATAACCGTTAAGAAACTAACCCTTGTCACAACCCAATTAAAAATGGGCAAGGGACATGAACAGACACTTCACTATAGAAGATATACTGGTGCCCAACAAACACATGAGGAAATGCTCATAAATCATTAGCCATTAAACGAAAAACCAAATGCACTGCTGTGAAGTTGGATCCAACTCATAGCGACCCCTCCTTGGGTTTCCGAGGTGGTGTTACTATGGAAGTAGATTGCCCAACCTTCCTTTCAAGGAGTGGCTGGTGGGTTTGAACTGCCAGCCTTCTGGTTAGCAGTCAAATGCCTTAGGCACTATGCCACCAGAGTTCCTCATTAGCCATTAGAGAGATGCAAATCAAAACAACAATGAGACATCATGTCAACCCAACAATAATAGCAAGTTCAACAAGACAGAAAACAACAAATGCTGGCAAGGTTTTGGAGAGATTGGAACTCTCATACACTGCTGGTGGGACTGCAGAATGGTACAACCATTATGGAAAATAGTATGGTGTTTCCTTAAAAAACTGAAAACAGAAATACCATTTGATCCAGCAATTCCATTACTAGGAATATATCCTAAAGGGGTGAGAGACAGCACATGAACAGACATATGCATACCCATGTTCATCACAGCACAATTCAGTATAGCAAAGAGATGGAAACAACCTAAATGCCATCAACAGATGAATGGATAACCAAACTATGGTACATTCACACAATGGAATACTATGCAACATTAAAGAGTAATGAAGAATACATGAATCATTTCACAATGTGGATGAATTTGAAGGACATTAGGCTGAATGAAATAAGTCAATTACAGAAGGACAAACATTGTATGAGCCCATTATTGTGAACAGTCAAGGAAAGATTTACTCAGGGATGTAAATTTACTTTGTCGGTTACTGGGGACAGGAGGGAAGGGGAAGGAAAATTTCAGACTAGTTGGGGGTCACATGTTGATTTGGGTGAGGGGAGCGATGGTATGGAAAGAGTCTGTGACCAGCATGTTGACACTGGGGAAAGGAAGTACACTGAAACATGCACATAAGATAGACAACAGGGGCAAATATTATTACATGCACAATACTACATCGCCACTATCACCAAACCCAGACTACGGACAAATGCATAGCAGGGTGGGAAGATCAAGTGGGGGAGGCAAATAGGAATATACCCTAGACTCAGGATAGATCTGGCTGAAGATAATCTTCCATATATACTTGTGCTACAAAATTAGCCATATACATTACAGAAGCAACAGAAGACAGAGTTGGAGTAACTTCTCAGAGACAACCAAACACACCTTGAGAGAATCACTGGGCCTGCGGAATTGGGATCACATTCTTGGGGGATATCATGCTCAATTGGCACTCAATGACACAGTACATAAAAATCTTGTTCTACAACCTACTTTGGTGAGTAGTGACTGGGGTCATAAACGGAGCTCTGGTGGCATAGTGCCTAAGGCATTTTGACTGCCAATCAGAAGGCTGGCGGTTCAAACCCACCAGCCACTCCTCGGAAGGAAGGATGGGCAATCTACTTCTGTAGTGATACCATCTCGGAAACCCAAGGAGGGGTCACTATGAGTTGGATCCAACAACTAAGATGCAACTATCGGTCTCCTCTCATCTGAAGCAAAGAAGAGTGAAGCAAATCAAAGGCATCTGGAAATAATTAGTCCAAGGATAAGATGGACCATGAAGACCTCAGCCTTCATTACCCTGAGACCAGAAGAACTAGATTGTGCCCAGCTACCAATGCCAACCACTTGGGAAGGGATCAGAAATGGAGATCCTGGAAAAAGTGGGAGGAAAAATGTGGAAGAAAATTAAAAAACACAATAATAACCAGAATTACTGGTCAGATGAAATGTAGTGGGACCCCCAAGACTATGGCCCTGAAATATCTTTCAGGATAGGACTTATGCCTAAGGATTGGTTCTCAGCCCAACAGCAGAAAGACTTACAATCAGAACACCCAACGGAGGGTGATCCACCCACCTACTCTACACGGAGATACACTGCTTGGAGCAATTGGCCATGGGGTACCAGAGGGGCAGCATTCACATGGAGGGAAAGCTGGACAAACAGGAGTACGTAGTTAAGAAGGGCACATGAAGGGGGGGGCGGTCACAGGAAAGGGAGGAAAGGAGAGTGAGTTATGGTTGGGGATGGTAATAGGGGCATGAAATCAAATGTACACAAACTGTTGAACGTAAAATAAATTTTGCTCTATAAATCTGCACCCAGAGCACAATCTAAAAAAAAAAGAAAGAAAAGAAAAGAAACTGTGTTTTCAGTAATGGAAGTCATTTAGAGTGAAATGAAAATAATTTTTTGAAGTAAAATGGATTTTGATACAAAAAAAAAAGAGAGAGAGAAAAAAGAAACCAATACTTGTCTGCTCAAAGAAGACTATCCTGTTATCCGAAAAGGCTATTAAAATAGTCTTACCATTTCCAACTTATCTTTGTGAAGTCAGAGTTCCTTCACATATGTCAACTAAAACTACACATCACAAGACTGAATTCAAGAAGCAGACATGAAAATCCAGGGGTTTTCTATTATTATTTTTATACATTAGAGACTTATGAGTATTATTTTAAAAAAATAATTAACAAATGAAAATGAGTTAAAAAATAAAAATGAATTAACAAACATTTTGTTAGTTTTAATTTCTAATATGGTAATAAATATATAAATAGATAAACCCATAGAAACAAAGTTCTTTGGAGGTTCTCAATAATTCTCAAGAGTGTAAAGGAGTCCTAAGACCAAAAAGTTTCAGAACCTGTGGCCTATTATATATGAATGTATAGGACAGTTCCATTTATATGGGGCAAAATATACATACATACATACTTATTTCTAGATAGGCATAAAGAAATCTTAAAATTCAAAAGAAATTGTTAATAGTGGCTACTTTGAGGAAGAAGGTCTGGGAAATAGTGGTAAGGAAGTGGTTTGGGATATTTTTCATATTTCACTTAGAATTTGAATTAAAAAAAACCATGCATTTTTTGTTAAAGTAGATATATGTGAAAAAGCTATTTAGTATAATTTCATTTGTATAAGAAAATTATAAGTAATACATATCTATATAACCATATACATGAAAATATTAAAAAATATACACAAAAACAGTAGCTATCCATGAAGTAAGGAGTCCTGGTGGCACACTTGCCTGCTAAATAAAAGGTCAGCAGTCCAAACCTGCACAAAATGTAAGTAACGGTCCAAACCCACCCAGTGGAAAAGACATGGTAATCTGCTCCTATAAAAATTTGTTGTTAGGTACTGTTGATTTAGTTTCAGTTCTGACTCACAGTGACCTTATTCACAATAGAATGAAAGAATGCCCAGTCCTGTGCCACCCTCATAAAAGTTATATTTGAGCCCATTGTTGCAAAATCTGTCTCACTGAGGGTTTTCCTATCTTTCAATGACTCTCTACTTTACCAAACATGATGTCATTCTCCAGGGACTGTCCCTCCTGAAAACATGTCCAAAGTATGTGAGAAGAAATCTTGCTACCTCATTTCTAAGGAGCATTCTGGGTATACCTCTTCCAAGATAGATTTGTTTGTTCTTCTGGCAGTCCATGGTATATTCATTATTCTTTGCTAGCATCATAATTCAAAGAAATAAATTCTTATCCAGTCTTCCTTATTCACTGTACAGCTTTTGCATGCATACAAGGCAAATGAAAACACCATGGCTTGGGTCAGATGCACCTCAGTCCTCAAGGTGACATCTTTGCTTTTTAAATAGGTCTTTTGCAGACTTCCCCAATGCAATACATCATTTGATTTCTTAACTGCTGCTTCCACAGCACTGCTTGTGGATCCAAGGAAAATGAAATCCTTTCCAACTTCACTCTTTTCTGTTCATCACAATGCTGCTTATTGGTTCAGCTGTGTGGATCTTTTTATGTTGAGGTATAATCCATACTGAAGGCTGTTTAGTATTTGATCTTGATCAGTAAAGGACCTTCTTCTTTGTTTTCAGCAAGCAAGGTTGTGCCATCTATATATTACAGGTTGTTAATGAATCTTCCTCCAATCCTGATACCATGTTTTCCATACAGTCCAGCATTTCAGATTATTTGCTCAGCACATATATCCAATAAGTATCGTAAAAGGATACTATCTTGATGCACACCTTTCCTGATTTAAACATGTAAATAGCCCCTTGTTCTATTCCAATGACTGCCTCTTGGTCTATGTACAGGTTCCTTATGAGCACAATTAAGTGTTCTGGAGTATTCTCTGGTTTCAGCCAAGGCAGAGCTAACATAAGGAATGATATCTCTTGTTCTATGTCCTCTTCTGAATCCAACTCAAATTTCTGGCAGTTCTCTGTCAACATACTGCTGCAACCATTTTTGAATTATCTTCAGCAAAATTTACTTGGTGTCACATTAACAACATTAATATTGTTCAGTAATTTCCACATTCTGTTGGATCATCTTTCCTTGAAATGGGCACAAAAATGGATCTTCTCCAGTCATGTGGCCATGTAGAAGTCTTCCAAATATCTTGGCACAGACAAAGTGAATGCTTCCAGCCTTACATCAATTTGCTAAAAATCTCAATTAGTATTCCATCAATTCCTGAGGTCTTGTTTTTCCCCAATGCCTTCAGCATAGCTTGGACTTCTTCAATACCATTGGTTCTTGATCATATGCTATCTCCTGACATTGTTGAACACTGACCAGTTCTTTTTGGTTTAGTAATTCCATGTAGTCCTTTCATCTTCTTTTGATGTTTCTTGCGCCATTAATATTTTGCCCATAGAATCTTCAATAGTGCAACTCAAGGCTTGAATTTTTTCTTCAGTTCTTTCACCTTGAGAAGTACCAAGTCTGTTCTTCCCCTTTTGGTTTTCTAAATGCAGGTCTTTGTACATTTCATTGTAATACTTTCTTTTATCTTCTCAAGCCACAATGAAATCTTCTGTTCAGCTCTTTTACTTCCTTATTTCTTCCAAATCCTTTAGCTACTCTAAGTTCAAGAGCAAGCTTTAGCCTAGGAAATCCTACAAGGCAGCTCTACTATATCCTACAGGGTCACTGTTAGTCAGAATTGACTCAATGGCACACAACAATAACATCTATGAAGTGGAGGGATTAAGCGTGGTCATTTTCTTTTTTATGCTGTTTGGAATTCTTTGCATGTGTAGGTAGAGTCGGTAGAGTCATGTACAATCGGTGTTTTTGCAATTAGTGTCTATAAATCATTTCTTATGAGATGGTAACAATATCAGATAACTATAAACAATAAATAAATATAGCAAGGATGACTATATTTAAATCAAAACAATTCAAAGCACAAAGCATTATGTGATATTAATGATAGTTGTTAGTATCAGATATAAGTATGTGTCAAATAAAATAACTCACTTACATAAAAATTAGAAAGTGTTTCAAAAAAAACCCCAAAGTTTATTAATGTCTTTTATTTACACTACATAGTGTCTTTCCACAGCATGCACAAAAAGCATTCTCTTTGATGTATTTGTTATTAATATCTGAAATGTATGCATGTATTATTGGTACACTACTAAGTTATGTATCTGGAAGTATGTATAATATAACATAAAACCAAATGTGGTTATCTGAAGAAAGCATGATTACTAAGAACTTTCACTTTCCATTTTATAAACTCTTGTGTTTTAAAATTTTTACAGATGTATTATTTTTTCAAGCACACACACACACACACACACACACAAAACCCAAAGACATTGCCATTGGGAAATAAATCTTCACGTCAAGTAGTCTCGTCAAGTATACATAAAAAAAAGGTTGCAGATTTTAATTATATATTTAATAAGCTTGACTGAATACAGACATCAAATTTTCATCCCACCAAAACACACACCTCGATAAACACCTAACTGTAAACAACGATCATTTCTGGGAAAGAAGAAAAAGAACAAGGAATTGGGGAACACGCAATTGATTTACATGGGGCCTTGATTTTAGCCATTAATATTTGTTTTAAAGAAATCTGAAACAAGGATTGCAAAATGTTTGGCTTTAAGGAGCTAGGTGGTAGGTATATGCTTGTTCTCTTTGCTCTCATTCTGTAAATCTGAAATATGTAATTTAAAAACATAATACAAATATTTCATAATGTTAATGGAACATTAAATCACAAAAGATACCTCAATAGATACCTAAATAAAATAAAACTAAAGGTCAATACGAAAAGGATAAAAAAAATAAAAATAAATAAATAAAACTACCAGGAATACTAGCATTTTTCCTAAATAAATCTTGGGCTAAAGAAAATATTTAAAAATATGTTTTAAGAAGAAAATTCACTGCCTTAAGTGCAAGAAAAAAAAATACAAATAAATAAGGCATAAAACACAAAGAGCTATTAAAAAACTGTAAGCCTAAAAAGGGTAAAATTGAAATATATTAAAGATAAAGATATTTTCTTAATAAATAAGGAAACAAAAAAGAACTGATAAATATAAGAGCTTTTTATAAATAGAACAAATAATAAGTCAGTTTCTAGCAAGTCTCATTTTTTTTAAAGGAGGAAAACAAACATAATAAAAAGAATGAGAAGAGGGGATGACAACAGCACAGGCATAGAAAGAGTAAAACATATGCTACTCTTTATAATTCTGTGCTAAAAAACTTGAACATCTCTACCTTAACAACTGTGCCACAAGAACTCCTTTACTCAGAGGCCTTATATAAAAATTACTTGGCAGTGGCAGCATCAGACCTCCTTGTCCAATTTCTTACAGGGGAGGACAGAGAATAAAAATCAACATCAGCTTAATGCTGATTCCTACGAAGTGGTGGTCAAACATACCTCCACCCTCCTACCTTTTTACCAATTTTGATACCAGTTGTCCCTCCCACAACATTCTCTATTTCTCTGCTGGGTTCATTAATTCACTGCAATGGCCACATACAACTCACAGACTATACTCTCAGTTTTGGGGTTTATTAGGGAAGTAACAGGTTACAACTTGTGATCACAATCAATTGGCTATATAACATGGAATCAGGATCAGGAAACATATAGGTGAAGTCTGCCTTTGCTTCAAGGGCTGGGAAGCTCATGTGCCATCTCATGTTGGTCTTCTGCTCCTGCTGCCACAATTTCTCTGCTGTTACTTCTTACCATCTTGTACCATCTCTCTGGTGTTAGCTCTGTCTCCTGGGTCTAGGAGGTTCTCAGCACAGGGGTCCTGGGTCCAAAGGACACAGTCTACCCAAGCCTCTTCTTTCTTGGTGGTAGTGAGGTCTCCTCTCTGTTCTGGGATTGGCTTTCTTTTTAAGCCTAGTGGAATGACAAAACTTACCAATCCCTTTGTTAGATTCTATATACCTTACCTGCATGGTTCCACCTCCACATGTCCCATGCACCTTATTTGCATTATTAGCAAGCTGTCCAATCCACCTAATGGAACACAAGCACCTTATTGATATAGTTCCACAAAATCATTTTGTGGAAGTCACAAAGATCATGCATGACTTACAAAAAAAGGCCATTTTAAGTGATTCACTGGACTTTCTGGCTTTTTCAGCCATGGTTCTTTCAGGTCTGCTGATCTCATCAGGTTCTCTAAAAGTCATCTCATCACCACCATTTTTGGCCTCTCATAAAATTTAACTGAGGTATCAGCACAGCAAAACCTTTAAAGGACTTTAGGTTTTAGCCATTATACTCCAGTCCAGAAATGCCTCCCCTTTAGTTTACTCTTTCACAGCTATAGCTTCTACAATTACAATTTTTATAATCATAATTATCCCTGTTAACAATCGACACAACTGAATCATATAATCCTACTGGCATTTCCCCTCACCCTCTCTTCCCCATATCCATCAGAAAAATAGGTATCTATTCAGTGGGGATCCTCCCCTGTCCCTCTCATTTTGAATGTAAGCATACCCACAAAGGCATGTAAACCAGCCCCTTCTAGCCTTTATTTCCCCCCCCCCATGTTAAACAACCAATTTCTAAATTGCCCATCCCTATCAAACCAATACTTGGAGGAGATAAGCATGTTCCATAAGCTGAAGAATTTTTTGTTCTGGTTAGAACTTTGAGCTACTACATCCATAAGCAAAGTCCAGTCCAGAGAAAAAAGCCATCAAATAGTACCAATCTACACCAGCTAACAATGTCAAACATCTCTCTCTCTTTTCATTTGGTTGGCTCCTCCTTAGCCCCCAGGGGCCAGGTCAAGAGGTATCAGCTGTGGGCGCAGAAGTCCATGCACCTCCCTGCATTTCTGACCAGTTAGCCTCTTTTCTCGTTCTCATCCCTAGCCTCCATTTCTCTGTTGCGGTTTCATGATGTCTGGAGTGTTAAGCTCTGTCTGTCTCCTGGGTCTAAGGAGATTTTCAGTGTAAGTACCCTGGGTTCAAAGATGTGTTCTACTTCTGAATCTTCTTTCTTGATGGCAGTGTGGTCCCCCCTCTGCTCTGGGACCGACTCTCTTTTTAAGCCTAACAGCATGGAAAAACTTACCAATCCCCTTCTTAGGGTTCTATATACCTTATTTGCACGGTCCCATTCCCAGAAGTATCCCATGCACCTTACTGGTATTACTAGCAAGCTGTCCAATTCCCCTGGTGGATCACAAGCACTCTATTTGCCTAATCCCACCCATTTTATGGTAGTCACAAAGATCATGCATGGCTAAAAGGCCATATTAAGTAATTTACTGCACAACTTACCTGACCACCCTATTTGAAATAGATCTTCAGATCCTGTTACATTTCCTACACTCATCTTTTTTTTATATATTTATAGGGAGTCCCAGGTTATGAATGTCCACCTTACATATAACTCATAGTTAAAAACCAACTCCCTATAAAACTTATTAGATTAAAATTCCGAGGAACACACAATGGGTGCTACTTTGTGATATATTAAAACACTTTTTTATTATTATGCTAAAAATGTTTTAGTGTCTCTGGAAGTGTTTCTTTAATGTTTTAAGCACAAAGGTTATAGTATAAGGTATATTTTGCTGTTGTTGTTATGTGCCGTGGAGTCGGCCCTGACTCATAGCAACCCCTCCTTGGATTTCCGAGGCAGTATCACTACGGAAGTAGACTGCCCCATCTTCCTTCTGAGGAGTGGTTGGTGGGTTTGAACCGCCAGCCTTCTGGTTAGTAGTCAAGTGCTTTAGCCACTATGCTACCAGAGCTCCTATAAGGTATATAGTATACCATATATTCTAAGATAAACATTAACTAACTGACATTAGATATTAACCACACCTAACTATTCTGGAAGCAAGAATGGCCACACTTCATCTCACCTATTTTGGTCATGTTGTAAGAAGGGACCATTCCCTGGAGAAGGATGTCATGCTTGGTAGGGTGGAGGGTCAACGAAAGAGGGGGAGGCCTTCAACAAGATGGATTGATACGGTGGCTGCGATGATGGGCTCAAGTATAGCAGGGATTGTGGGGCTGGCGCGGGATCGGGCAGTGTTTCGTTCTGCTGTGCATGGGGTCGCTATGAGTTGGAAACGACTCGACGGCACTTAACAACAACAACAACAACTATTCTGACTTATGTACAAATTCAACTTAAGGACAGCCTTAAGGAGGGAAACTTGTTCATAATCTGAGGACTGCCTATAGTACACATGGAAATTATTTATTTGTTTGCTTATTTATTTAGTCTTCCCACCCAGGGACTCCTCATATATACTATTAAACTCATTGCCACTGAGTTGATGCTGACTCATAGTGACCCAACTTTGGGTTTCTGAGGCAGTAAATCTTTATGGAAGTAGACTGTCCAGTCTTCCTTCCGTAGAGTGGCTGGTGGGTTTGAACCACCAACCTAGTTAGCAGTCAAATGCCTTAGGCACTATGCCACTAGAGCTCCTATATAAATTATTAGTAAACCAAAAACAGAAGAACAGTTAACAAACATTTACTGAGCGCTCTAGATGCTAACACAGCAGTTAACAAAATTGGAAAAAGTCTCTGCTCTCATGGCACTTATACTTTAGTATGTATATTTCAAAGCAACAGCCAATGTCACACTGGATAATAATACCAGAAGCATTAAAGTGAGGACAATATGTTTGCTATTGCTACCAGACATGGTTCTGAAGTTCTCATCAACTCAATGGTTAAGTAATAAGAACAACAAAAAAATATATCCATACTGGGGGAAAAAAAAAAAATCATGATTTGCAGAAGACATGACTACCTAAAAGCCCAATAGAACAGACTATAAAATATGTAATAAAGAAGTTCATAACAAAGTATCTGGTTACAAACTAAATATACAAAACTCCACTGTTTTTCTAAAGAGCCATTAAGAAACAATAAAGAGGGGAGGGCAGCTATTTGGAGGGATTTGGACACCTTAATATTTTATATGATTTTTTTTAACCTCTCATCACATTCTCTACCTTTCCTACACTTTTATTTTATAAAAACAAAAGACACTTTTTTTTGAGGGGAAAAAGGTCTACTAAAGAGAAAGACTCCTGTTATGATGAAATATTTATCTTTGCTTTTTCACCAGGCCAGGGAAAAAGAAATATTTAAGGTCAGAATTAATTCCATCATATACCTCTATGTTCCAGTTATGCTGTTCCAAGGTATGCCGACACTGATCCATAGATTCTATGCCAGTCAGATCCTGAAAAGAGGAAAAAACCAAAAAATTACTTATGGAAAAAACCAAAGTACATTTGTGAATATTTTCATCCTAAGCCTAATGTCTATGGCACTTGACTGCTAACCAGAAGGCTGGCGGTGCAAACCCACCAGGCACTCCTTGGAAGGATGGCTGGGCAATCTACTTTCGTAGTGATACTACCTTGGAAACCCAAGGAGGGGTCACTATGAGTTGGGTCCGACTCCACGGCACATAACAACAACAACAATAAAATGAATACTGCTAGGAAACATTTAACTGTTTAAGGTAAATGTTAAAGTATAGTAAAACTCCACTAATTCAGAACTTACCTAGTCAGCTGTACAGATATAATTTATACAGAATAAAAAGTGAAAATCTCTTTTGTTTTACAACTTCAAGGCTTTCAATGAAGACAACTACTGATTAAAATCAGTATCCTCTGCTTAAATTCAAGGTAAAAAATTAAAGATTTCTTTACGATGCTTCAACTTCTACATATACTATATACTCACTGCTGTCAAGCTGATTCAACTCAGAGACCCCTCCTTGGGTTTCCAAGGCAGTATCTCTACAGAAGTAAATTGCCCAATCTTCCTTCTGAGGAGTGGCTGGTGGTGGGTTTTAACTGCTAGCCTCCTGGCTAGCAATCAAATGCCTTAGCCTCTACACCACCTGAGTTCCCACTCCAGCAAAATATTCTTTAATGCTAAAGATTAATTTTATTTGAAATAAATAATGATGTAACACAGATGTCTGGCAAAATGTAATGCCTTTCATTAATTAACCAGTATCATTTTACCTATTGTCTTATAACTCAGCATATAACATGAACTGTGTAAAACTTTTTATTAAAAACAATCCTTTAATTCAGATAGTTCTCTACGTATTTTCCCATTTTCTTCTCCTTGGGCTGTTCTTGGTTTCCCTTTGTCTCTGACCAAACTTCCTTCTCTGGAAATTATTCTGTTTAATCTGTGCAGAACACATATCTCACATTTAGTTTCAGTATCCTAATCAACATTTCTACCTAGATATATTATCAACCCCCAAAAAACCCCAAAACCTGCCATCAAGCTGACTCCAACTCACAGTACCTCAAATTTATCATTTAAAACTGCTAATTTAGGGACTTTTGGAAGGATGGCAGGATGGACAGACAAGCTACCTAGATCCTCTACAACAAAGAAACAAGAAACCAACTGAAACAAGTACAGAGGATAATCTGAACACTGAGCTTTGAAGGGAAGGAAAAAGAAGTGGATTAAATATCAACTAAAAGAAGAAAATGAATGAAAACAGCAACTAAGGAGACAAATAGCATTGTGGACTGGGCTGGCTTGATGGTGTGGCCATTTTCAATATTTGCAACTGGTGTTCTGATTGGAGCAACAACCTGATAATCAGGTCCACTTGCTGAGGACTGCACAGGCAACAATACTGGCAACCAGAAAGGTGGGAGGCAGCAACCATACCGACATGACCCAACCAGATCTGTACCTCCTGCATTACCATTCATTCACTGGCCATGGATGACCATCTGCTTCTGCACCAAAGGATCAATGATAGATTGTAGCCAATACCAGTCCAACCCACCCTCAGTTGCTCTACATGAACAGATAACAAGAGATCTGTGCACATATTCACATCCTCTATTACACCCACCAGGAGACAGGTGATGAGTGCCTAACTGCTGCCAAACTAGAGAACAGAGTAGCACACCAGCCCTATTCCTTCAGACACATCAAAACAAAAACCTGAGTGATTCATATAAACACACAAGCACCTTTCACACTGAAACAAAAAGGAATAGAAAGCAGTACAAACAAGGGACCAGAATACAGAACCAGAAAACTTCCTGAGGAGTAAGTGGCTATGGAACTACTTGATAATTAATTCAAAAGAATTGCATTTAGGTATCTTCAGTGGCTTGACAGATCAAGGAAAGCACTGACAAAATCAAGGAAAACACTATTAAGGGAAACACAGACAAAAAAATCCAGAAGAACTTATGGAAATAACAGAAGAATAAACTGACAAAATAAATGAAAAAATTAGAAACTATACAAAAAACAGGAAATCCAGAAGATTAAAACTAAGGTTTCACAAATAGATAATACATTGAAAAGGGCAAAAGAGTAGAACTGAATCAATGGAAGACAAAATTAGTGAGATTGAAGACAAAGCTCTTAATAGTACTTTGTGAAGGGTACAACACGAAAAAAAAAAAAAAAAATAGAGAGAGTCTTATGTGGCACATGATCAAAAGGAACAACTTACTGTGATCGGAATTATAGAACAGGGAAGAGACAAATCCACAGAGAAAACTGTTAAAAATTTCTTGGGAAGAAAACTTCCTTAAAATGATTAAAGATGAGAAAATATGCATTGAAGAAGTTTAGCAAACCCCAAACAACATAGATCCCAAAAGAAAATCACCAAGACATATCATAATCAAACTTTCCAAAACCAAAAACATAGAAAGAATCCTGAAAGCAGCTCAGGAAAAATGGAAAGTTGTCTACAAAGGGCAACCTTTAAGACTAAGCTCTGATTTCTTGGCAGAGGCCATGCAGGTGAAAAGGCAATGGAATGACATATACAAACCCCCCCTCCAAAAAAACCCACCCAATTTATGTACCCAGCAAAACTGTCCCTCAAATATGATGGCAAAATTAGGATACTTCCAGATAAACAGAAATTAAGGGAAATTGTAAAAACCAGACTAACATTACAAGAGATGGTAAAGGGAGTCGTCCTTCAGAAAGAGGGCCAACAACAGCAGACAACACCTGTGATTCACACACATTGACAACATAACCTAGAGAGCAACCAACATACAGAAGTAGTCAAAGTAAAATAAACTTATAAAACTGAAAACAGGGATCCAGAGACATCAATTTATAAATGAGGACAACTACAAAGGAAAAAAGAGGAAATACATAGTGTAGTTATAGAACTTCCAAATGGAGAGGAAGTCAAGACAATTTTGAGATAAAACACACTGTTTTAAACTTGAGGAGAAAATACTAAATCACGAAGTAACCTCAAAGAAAACACTGTTGTTGTTATGTGCCGTCGAGTCAGCCCCGACTCATAGCGACCCCTCCTTGGGTTTCCGAGGCAGTATCACTGCGGAAGTAGGATTGCCCAACCTTCCTTCGGAGGAGTGGCTGGTGGGTTTGAACCGCCAGCCTTCTGGTTAGCAGTCAAGTGCTTTAGCCACTATGCTACCAGAGCTCCT
>NW_006921953.1:101173-103699 GCF_000298275.1 Orycteropus afer afer | reverse complement strand
AAAAAAAAAAAGAGGAAAGGCACAAATATTAAAACAACAGCAATCAAGGAAACGTTAAAAAAAAAAATGAGTTCAACACAGAAAATTTTATGGAAGAAAATAGCAACACCACAAAACACAGGCGCACACACACCTTACAAAATGACAGCAATAAATTCGTACTTGTTAATAATTACCCTGTGTGTAAATGGATTACATGTATCAATCAAGAGAGAGCCAATTGTAGAATGGTAAGAAAATAGGACCCATCAAGGTCTCTCCTTGTCTAGAGCAAGGAAGAATGAAGAAAACCAAAGATGTATGGAAACAATAGTCCAAGCGACTGGTACCCCATGTGGTCCTAAGCCTGTATGACCATGAGACCAGAAGAACTAACTAGATGGTGCCCAGCTACCACTGTCACACTGTCAACCATTAGGAGGGGGATCTGTGTAGGAGATCCTGGACAGAGTGGGAGAACAATGTGGAACAAAACGCAAAATTATATGCGTGCGCGTGCACACACACACACACACACACACATATGCTGTTGCTGTTATTGTTTTGTGTGGCTGAACTGGACCCCACTGATAGCAACCTCTCCTTGGGTTTCCAAGGTGGTCATCACTATGGAAGTAGATTGCCCAACCTTCCTTCCGAGAAGTGGCTGGTGGGTTTGAACCTCCAGCCTTCTGGTTAACAGTCAAGTGCCTTAGGCACTACGCTACCAGAGCTCCTACATATACATATATATGTAAGACCAGGTTTGCTGGTATGATAGAGCCTGGTGAAACCCCTGAGTCTATGGCCCCTTCAAGTCTGGAAATGAACTCACTCTTGTGGCTTCCAGCCAAATAAAAGACTGGTCTGTGGGCTAAACATTTACACCAGGTAGATACACTCCTTGGAAAAATCTATCACGGGAGAATAGAAGAGCAGTGTATGCACAGGGAGACTGCTCAGGGCACAGGAGTACATGGAAAGGAGGGACACAGGGAAGAGGTAACTATGGGGAGGAAGTGGGAAGAGAGCTGTTACACTGTGGGAAATTGCAGTCAATGTCATGAGACAAAATGTGCATAAACTGCTGTATGGAAAATGAATTTGCTCTGTAAACTTCCACCCAAATCACAAAAATTAAAAAAAAAAAAAAGACCCATCAGTTTGCTGTCTACAAGAGATACATCTTAGACAAAAATTAAAAAATAGACTAAATATCAAAGGTTGGGAAAAAAATACACCAAGAAAATGACAATTAAAAAACAGCAAAGGTGGCATTATAAATTTCTGATAAAATAGACTTTAAGACAAAAATCACCCCAAGAAACAAAGAAGGACATTATGTAACGATTAAAGGATCAATTGCTCAAGAGGACATACCATAACAACATCTTTCTGGTATTCTTTGCTTTCAGCCAAGATCCATATAAATTAACATCAGCAATGATATCCCTTGTCCCACACCTTCTTATAAATCCAGTTTGAACTTTCCTGCTAATATAACTGTTTCTGAATTATCTTCAGTGAAATTTTACTTGCATGGGATATTAATAATATTGTTAAATAATTTCCACATCCTGTTGGATCACTTTTCTTTGGAATGGACATAAATATGGATCTCTTCCACTCAAGTTGGCCAGGTAGCTAGCTGTCCTCCAAATCTGTCATAAACCAGTGAGCTTTCAAAACTACTCAAATGAACTGTCAAAACAATTTAACTTCTCTTTTTTTTTTTAATTAGGATTTGGGTAAAGATTTACAGAGTAAATTCACTTTTCATACAGCAGTTCACATATACTTTGTCTCATGTCATTGACCAAAATTTACAATGCAGCAGCTCCCCTCCCACTTCCTCCCCATAGTTACCTCCTCCCAGTGTCCATCCCTTCAATTTAACTTCTCTTCTTTCTTCTTATTTTATTATGTGTTACACTTCACTACTCGAGGCCTTTCAGCTGACTGTACACACTATTTCAAAATCCTTAGCCAGGCATTCAAGTGTTTCCATAATGTGGCTCCAAACTACCTTTTTAACATTATTTTCTCACAATTTTTCTTCAAGTGCCCAATACTCAACAAATCTAATTGTTCACTATGTAGCTCTTATGCCCAGAATCTCCACATAACTAAATCCCAGCCTTCCTTCAAGATCCAATGCAAAGGCCAAATTCATCATTCATTTGACCCCTCCTTTTATTCAATAAATGACTACAGCATGCCAATTCTATGCTCTAACCACTATGTCCAAGGGATATACAGATTGATAAGATACAGTCTCTACTGTCAAGAAAGTCCTCTCATCAACCAGCATTAGGAGTCAACCAGAATGTAGTGGCACTATACTGATAAATCAGAAGACTCAGGCTCTTTCCTTGTTCTGTACCCTGTGACCATGAACCAGGCATATTTTAATTCTAGAATTTTGTTTCCTATTTGTAAAAGATAAGGAAATTATTTTGGATTAGATACCTTTAAAAAAAAAAAAAATCCTTCCAAGAGCTTAAAAAACAAAAACTGAAGTTGACTGGACACTTTAGTTATATAGCT
>NW_006921953.1:99734-101073 GCF_000298275.1 Orycteropus afer afer | reverse complement strand
CTATAATGATAATTTAAAAAAATGTTTAAAGTATTATAAAAATTTCAAACAAAAGCTTCTTAACAATAACCAAACACCTTGAAGGAATGAATCACTGGACTTAGAGGCTCAAGACCATATAGTCTCAGGGAGCACCAAAGTCAACTGGCATAATATAATCCACAATGTTCTATATCCTACTTGGATAGGCAGTAACTGGGGTCTTAAAAGCTTGGGAGTGGCGATGTAAAGTGCAACTATCGGTCTCTCCCCATCCAGAGGAAAGAAGAATGAAGAAAATCAAAGACACATGGAAACAATTACTCCAAAGAACAAACTACACAAACCTCAATCTCCATGACCTTGAGACCAAGAGAACTAGATGGTGCCCGGCTACCATTGCTGACCATCCTGAAAGGAATCACAACAGAAAGGCCTGGATAGGGTGGAATAAAAATGTAGAAAAAAACTCAAAATCATTAAAAAAAAAAAAAGAAAAAATCATACTTACTGTCTGACAGAGACTGGTAGAACCCTTAAGACTATGGGCCCTAGTTATCCTTCAAGCTTGAAACAGAACCCATTGCTGTGGCTCAACTTATAACCAAATAAAAGGGCTGTAAGGTGAAATTTAATACCAGGGAGGTATGTACTCCTTAGAACAATCAACCATATAATATCAAAAGGACAGCATTTGTCCAGGGATAAACTTCAGAAGGCAGGAAGGGACAGAAAAGAAGGATGAATTAAAAAAACAAAACAAAAAAACCCATTCCCATGAGTCAATTTCAACTCACAGTGACCCTTTAGGCCAGAGTAGAACTGCCCCATAGAGTTTCCAAGGCTGTAAATCATTACGGAAACAGATCGCATCATCTTTCTCTTACAGAGCAGCTGGTGGGTTCAAACTGCCTACTTCTGGGTTAGCAGCTGAATGGAAATGGCAAATAGAGGAAGGAAGTGGGAATGGTGCTGTTAGCACTGACAGGATTGCAATCAATGTCACAAAACAAAATGTGGACAAATTGCTAAATGGAAAACCAATTTGCTGTAGAAACTTTCACCCAGATCACAATAAAGTTATAAAAAAACCAAAAACAAAAAGTTGAAAAAAAAAAATTCAAACAAAACTGATATATATATAGAGAGAGAGACTCAAATTAAGAGTTTCTCTTACCCTCAGTGGTGTAGTAAATTACTTAGTGTGGCTTTTCTACCCTTAAGTCTTTGTAAAGTCCAAGGTGGGATTTTCTATGAGCAACTGAGGAGCTCCTGATTGCTGAAGTTGTCCACCTGGAGTATTTCTGTTGGGAGTGGAACAAAACAATGTTCTGAGAGATGCCCACTTTCTCTCAGGTGC
>NW_006921953.1:98490-99284 GCF_000298275.1 Orycteropus afer afer | reverse complement strand
GTGCTTTGGGAGGAACAGTTGGTGAAAGGGCTGGAGGGAGGCAGCATGTCTGGCCTTGCAGTAATAGGCCTTGGGTCACTGCTGGTAGTCCTGTTTTCCTCTTGTGGGATTAGAGGAGGTCAGAAGATGTGGCCTCCTTGCCGTTTTTGCACCCTCCCACTCCATTCCTTATAGGCAACCCCACTATTTTTTGTGTTGCTATTTTAAAAACTATCATATAATAAAATTGACTTTTTTTTTGTATAGTTCGACAGATTTTTGTTAAAAGAACAAATGGATAGGTGCATGTAACCACAACCATAATCAGAATACAGAATAGTTCTATTAACCTCCAAAACACTCCTTTGAGCTACCCCTTTATAGTTACACTGGGTTATTTAAAAACAACAAACTTTTATTCCAGAAATAGTACATGGGAACTGTTGAAAATTAGAAAATACAGACAAGCAAGCCTTTAAAATTTCAATCTACCATCCAGATTACCACTGTGAGGCCTTAGTACATACGTATCGTTCTGGATGTCTCTGTGTGCATGTGTGTGCTTTTTAAAACTAAAATGAAATCACTGTATGATACTATCTACAATCTGCAGCTTTCAATCAGTGGGTACTTTCCCATTCCAGTAATTTTCCATCTCATTCAATACTCAGATATAACCAAAGTTCCTCCTATAAACTGCAAGTATTTTAGACTTCATAGACTATACAGTCTCTCATAACTACTACAACTGCAACTGCAGTGCAAAACCACCATTTGTTGTTGTTGTTAAGTGCTGTCGAGTCATTTCCGACTCA
>NW_006921953.1:91794-95375 GCF_000298275.1 Orycteropus afer afer | reverse complement strand
GAATTGAACCCATACCTGTGGCTTCCAGCCAAACAAAAGACAGGCATATGAGTTGAACATGTACCTGAGGTAGATACACTCCTTGGAAAGAACAATCATGGGAGAAAGAAGGGCTGTTTATGCACAGGGAGACAGCTCAGGGGGCAGGGGTGATTAGAGGAATGGACACAGAAGAGGTGACTGTCAGGAGGAAGTGGGAGGGGAGATGCTGCATTGTGGTCAATGTCATGAGACAAAGTGTATGTGAACTGCTGTATGGAAAGTGAATTTGCTCTGTAAATTTTCACCCAAAACACAATTAAAAAAAAAAAGAAAGAAAGAAAAGAAAAGGCTCTTCCCGTAGAGCTAACAGAAAAATTAGGGCTTTGCCATCATACTGAATTTGGACATCTACTGTGAGAAAGGCGACCAAGACAGAGCCACGGAAAGCCAGGTAAGGGCAGGCAGAAAGGCCCCACACACAGATGCGGGAGGCAGTGAGTGGAGGAGGCAGGGCCGAGACAGAGCTGCAGGAACCAGGTAAGGGCAGGCAGACAGGTCCAACACCCAGGACCAAGACAGCTGCAAGAACCCAGGTAAGGGCAGGCAGAGAGGCCTAACACCCAGATGCAGGAGGCAGCGGAGGAGCCAGGGCCAAGAGAGAACTACAGGAACCTCGGTATGGGTAGGCAAACATGCCTCACACCCAGAAGCGGGAGGTGGGAGAGGAGCCAAGGCCAAGACAGAGCCACTGGGAACCTAGGTAAGGGCAGGTGGACAGGTCCCACACCCAGATATGTGAGGTGGGGGAGGAGCCAGGGCTGAGAAAGAGCTGCAGGATCCAGGTAAGGGGATGCAGACAGGCCACACACCCAAGAGGCAGGAAAGGGGGAAAACCCAGAAGACGACAGAGCCGCAGGACCCAGGTAAGGGGATGGAGACAGGTCACACACCCAAGAGGCAGAAAGCGGGGTGAAAGCCAGGGACAAGAGAGCCATGGGATCCAAGTAAGGGGAGGGTGGAGAGGTTTTGAACAGCTAAGGAAAGCAAACTTGTCTATCAGTTTGTCATTCTGTGGCTTGCATGTTGCTATGAGGCTTGAGGCTTTACCACTGGTGTCTCAAATGCCAGCAGGGTTGCACATGGTTCACAGGTTTCAATGTAGCTTACAGACTGAGACAGATTAGGAAGAAGGAAAAGGCCATCCACTTTTCAAAGAACTAGACCAGGAAAACCTTATGAATTGCAGAGAAACACTGACACATTACTGGGCAAATTTATGAATAGCCTGGAAACACTGTCCAATACAGTGCAGGAAGACCAGACCCTTAGTTCAGAATGTACTCAAAATATGAGTAGGAAAGAGCTGCATCATCAGAGTAGAACCAACCTTAATGATATGGATAAAATAAAGTTTTCAGGACCTCCATTTGCTGACATGGCACGACTCAATTTGAGAAGAAACAGATGCAAACATCCATTAATAATCAGAACATAGAATGTACGAAGTATGAACCTAGGAACATTGAAAGTTGTCAAAAATGAAACGGAACGCATAAAGATTGATATCCTAGGTATTAGTGAGCTGCAATGGACCAGTTTTGGCCATTTTGAATCAGACAACCATATGATCCACTATACCAGGAATTTGAAGTTTGAAGAGGAACGGTGTGTCATTCATCATCACAAAGGATGTCTCAAGATCTGTCCTGAAGTACAATGCTGTCAGTGATAGGATAATATCCATACACCTACAAGGAAGACCAGTTAATACTACGATTATTCAAATTTACGCACCAATCACCAAAGTCAAAAATGAAGAAATTGAAGATTTTTTTTTATCAACTTCTGTAGTCTGAAAGTGACCAAACATGCAATCAAGATGTGTTGATTATCACTGGTGACTGGAACGCAAAAGTGGGAAAGAAAGAATTACTGGTAGTTGGAAAATTGGCTTTGGTGACAGAAATAATGCTGGACACTGTATGACAGAATTCTGCAAGACCAACGACTTATTCATTGCAAATACCTTTTTGCAACAACACAAACGGCAGCTATACACGTGGACTTCACCAGGTGGAGTAAACAGGAATCAGATTGACTACATCTGTAGCAAGAAGCGATGGAAAAGCTCAATATATTCAGGCAAAACCAGGCCAGGAGCTAACTGTGGAGCAGACCATCAACTGTTCATATGCAAGTTCAAGTTAAAGCTGAAGAAAATTAAAACAAGCCCATGAGAGCCAAAATATGACAATGAATATCTCTCTCCTGAATTTAGAGACCATCTAAAGAATAGATTTGATGCCTTGAACGTCAATGACCAAAAACCAGAACTATGGGATGACATCAAGAACACCATCTATGAAGATACAGCAAGAGGTCATTAAAAAGACGAGAAAGAAAGAAAAAAACCAAAATGGATGTCAGAAGAGACTCTAAAACTTGCCCTTGAGTGGAGAGTAGCTTGGCATTTCTCAAGCTAAGGGAACTGAGGAAAAAATTTAAGCCTCAAGTTGCAATACTGAAAGATTCTATGGGCAAAATATTGAATGATGCAGGAAGTATTAAAAGATGACGGAAGGAATACACAGTCACTGTACCAAAAAGACCTGGTCGATCTTCATCCATTTCAGGAGGTGGCATATGATCAAGAACCAATGGTACTGAAGGAAGAAGATGAACGGAATACCCACTGAGATGTTTCAACAAACTGATGCCCTGCTGGAGGCACTCACTCGTTATGCCAAGATATTTGGAAGACAACTACCTGTCCAACTGACCAGAAGAGATACACATTCATACCCATTCCATAGATAACCGATCCCACAGAATGTGGAAATTATCAAACAATATCATTAATATCACACACATGTAAAATCTTACTGAAGATAATTCAAATGTTACAGCAGTATGTTGACAGAGAACTTCCAGAAATGCAAGCTGGATTCAGAAGAGGATGTGGATCAAGGCACATCATTGCTGATGTCAGATGGATCTTGGCTGAAAGCAAAGAATACCAGAAAGATGTTTACTTATGTTTTATTGACTATGCAGAGGCATTTGATTGTGTGGATCATAACAAATTACGGGTAACACTAAGAAGAATGGGAATTCCAGAACACTTAACTATACTCATGAAGAACCTGTATGTAGATCAGGAGGCTGTCGTTTGAATAGAAAAAGGGGCCACTACATGGTTTAAAATGAAGAAGGGAGTGTGTCAGGGTTGTATCCTTTCACCGTACTTATTTAATCTATATGCTGAGCAAATAATCCAAAAAGCTGGACTATATGAAGAAGAACGTGGCATCAGGATTGGAGGAAGAATCATGAACAACCTGTGATATGCTGACAACACAACTTTGCTTGCTGAAAGTAGGGATGACTTGAAGCACTTACTAATGAAGACTAACGGATACAGTTTGCAGTACGGATTACATCTCAATAAAAAGAAAACAAAAATCCTCACAAATGGACCTATAAGCAGCATCATGATAAATGGAGAAAAGATTGAAATTGTCAAAGACTTCACATTGCTTGGTTCTACAATAGACACCAATGGAAGCAGCAGTCAGGACATCAGACAACATGTTGTTGTT
>NW_006921953.1:88894-90684 GCF_000298275.1 Orycteropus afer afer | reverse complement strand
TGAAAGTCCCAAGGTCAACAGAGCATGGCAGGCTGCTGAACAACGATTTGGCTACATGCAGGGTTCAAGTGTGCCATAAGCTAGAGACCATTCCCAAAGCTGTTTCTTAAATACAGGAAGCAAACCACCTCCGTAAAGCAGTTACTCAGCTGCCTGTTGTAGGTCTTACCATAGAGCTGACTGCCAGTGTCTTCATGAGGAATAACTACCACCAGCTGCCCAGCCACTCAACCAGGCCCAGCCAAGTTGACAAACTTAACTACCACAGAAGGGAAGGCCCTCAACAAGACTGATTGACACAGTGGCTGCAGTGATGGGCTCAAGTATAGCAAGGATCGTGGAGCTGGTGCAGGACCGGGCAGTGTTTCGTTCTGCTGTGCATAGAGTCACTGTGAGTCAGAAACGACTTGATGGCACCTAACAACAACACTGTGAGAAAATAAATTCCTGTTCTCTAAAGCCACCCACTTTGTAGTGTTTTTATTACAGCACCCCTAGGAATCTAAGACACGCCCCTCCCCCCAAAATCTGCTGGATTTGGCCCACGGGCTATAGTCTGTCAACCTCTGAACAAGGCAACTGGAAAGACTGAAGAATAGTGAAGAGGGAATACCTTCCCACCATGTGAGTCAATAAGGAGCTCTGGTGGCATAATGCCTAAGGCATTTGACTACTAACAAGAAAGTTGGCAGTTCAAACCCACCACCTACTCTGCGGAAGAAACACTAGGTGTGATAGTTGGAGAAGCTGTGTGTCAATTTGGCTGGACCACAAGTCTGTGTGGTTTAAGCAATTGTGATGTGGGTTATTCCCATGATGGGACTGGATGTATATATTTTGAGCAGCCAATCCATTGAAAGTGAGTTTCCCTAGGGGTGTGGCCTGCTTCCAATATATTTATGGACATTCTGGGAAAAGAGACATTCTTCTATGGATTGGGATCCTATTGTATTGCCCACAACTGTCTGTGAGCAAACAATCCACCATTCGGCCTGGAAATCTAGGATTTGTCTTTTGCTGAGTCAACAGCCGATATACTGCCTGCCAACCTTGAGCTCATCAGCCCCTGCCACTGTGAGTCGGGAAAAGCCTCCAGCTTGACATCTGATTCAAGAACTTGGGACTTGCCAGCTTCTAGAAGCGTGTGAGCCATTTTCTTAAGATAAATTTATCTTTATATGTATATATAAAAGCTTTACTGGTTTTGCTTCTCTAGAGAACCCAGCCTAACACACTGGACAATCTATTTCCGTAAAGATTTAGCACCTCAGAAATCCAAAGGGGGTCGCTATGAATCAGAATCAACTAGATGGTAGTGAATTTGATTTTTGGTTTGATGTGAATCAATAAGGAGCCGAAAAGTTGGCAGTTCAAACTGACTAGTTGCTCTGCGGGAGAAAGATGTGGCAGGATGCTTCTGTAAAAATTACAGCCTTGGAAACTCTATGGGGCAGTTCTACCCTGTCCTACAGGTAAGGCAAGGGGTGAGCGCCCAGGCAGCAGGAAGCAGTGGCAGACAGGGCCATAAGCTGGAGCAGGTAAGGCAGGGGGAGAGCCCCAGACGGGAGGAAGCAGTGGCAGACAGGGCCAGTGGCCAGAACAGGTAGGGGGAAGCCCAGGAATTGAGTGGAGTGCTTGGAACAGCTAAGGAAAACAAACTTGTCTGTCAGTTTGTTGTACTGTGGTGGCTTGCATGTTGCTATGAAGCTGGAGGCTGTGCCAGCAGGGGTGCCCATGGTGGGCCAGTTTTGATGGAGCTTCCAGACTGAGACAGACTCAGAAGAAGGAGG
>NW_006921953.1:59361-88259 GCF_000298275.1 Orycteropus afer afer | reverse complement strand
GGAAACAAAGAAGAAACACCGGTAGCTGGAAAATTTGGCCTTGGAGATAGAAAGAATGCTGGAGATCACATGATAGAATTTTGCAAGACCAATGACTTACTCATTGCAAACACCTTTTTTCAACAACACAAACAGCGGCTATACACCTGGAGTTCGCCAGATGGAGACCACAGGAATCAGAATGATTATATCTGTGCCAAGAGGCGATGAAGAAGCACAGTATCTTCAGTCAAAAAAAGGCCAGGAGCTGACTGTAGAAACAACCATCTACTGCTCGTATGCAAGTTGACGATGAAGTTGAAGACAATTTAACCAAGTCCACAAAAGCCAAAATATGACCTTGATAATGTCTCTTCTGAATTTAGAGATCATTTAAAGAATAGATTTGATGCTCTGAACATTAATGACTGAAAACCAGATGAACTGTGGGATGACATCAAGAATATCATCCATGAAGAAAGCAAAAGGTCATTAAAAAGAAAGGAAAGGAAGAAAAGACCAAAATGGGTATCAGAAGAGACTCTGAAATTTGTCCATGAATGAGAGTAGCTAAAGCAAATGGAAGAAACGACAAGGTAAAGGAGCTAAACAGAAGACTTCAAAAAGCAGCCCAAGAAAACAAAAGTCAATTATTATAACGAAATATGCAAAGACATGGAGTTGGAAAGCCAAAAGAGAACAGGCTTGGTATTTCTCAAACTGAAAGAACTGAAGAAAAAATTTAAGCCTTGAGTTGCAATACTGAAAGATTCTAGGGCAAAATACTGAGTGATGCAGGAAACATCAAAAGAAGTTGGAAGGAATACACAGTCACTGTACCAAAAAGACCTGGTAGCTCTTCAACCATTTCAGGAGGTGGCATATGATCAAGAACCAATGGAAGGAAGAAGTCGAAGCTACACTGAAGGAAGTGGCAAAAACAAGGCTCCAGAAATTGACGGGATACCCATTGAGATGTTTCAACAAATGGATGCTGCACTGGAGGCACTCACTTGGTTATGCCAAGAAAGTTGGAAGACAGCTACCTGGCTAACTGACTGGAAGAGATCCATATGTGTACCCATTCCAAAGAAAGGTGATCCCACAGAATGTGGAAATTATTTAACAATATCATTAATATCACACGCAAGTAAAATCTTACTGATTTTACAGCAGTATGTAAACAGAGAATTTCCAGAAATGCAAGCTGGATTCAGAAGAGGACACGAACAAGGGATATTATTGCTGATGTCAGATGGATCTCAGCTCAAAGCAAAGAATACCAGAAAGATGTTTACTTGTGTTTTATTGACTATGCTAAAGCATTTGATTGTGTGGATCATAACAAATTATGGATAACATTGAGAAGAATGGGAATTCCGGAACACTTAATTTTGCTCATGAGGAATTTGTACATAGAGCAGGAGGCTGCTGTTTGAAGAGAACAAGGGGACACTGCATGGTTTAAGAGCAAGAAGGGAGTGTGTCAGGGTTGTATCCTTTCACCATACTTATTCAATCTGTATGCTGAACAAATAATCCGAGAAGCTGGACTATAAGAAGAACGTGGCATCAGGATTGGAGGAAGACTCATTAATAACCTGCGTTATGCAGATGACACAACTTTACTTGGTGAAAGTGAGGATGACGTGAAACACTTAGTGATGAAGACTGAAGACTACAGTATGTAGTATGGATTTTACCTCAATATAAAGAAAATAAAAATATTCACAATAGGACCAATAAGCAGCACCATAATAAATGATGAAAAGATTGAAGTTGTAAAAGACTTCATATTACTTGGTTCTACAATCAACAGCAGTGGAATCAGCAGTCAAGATATTAGATGTTGTATAGCATTGGGCAAATCTGCTGCAAAGGACCTCTTTCAAGTGCTGAAGAGCAAAGATATTTCCTTGAAGACTAAGGTGCGCTTGATGCAGGCCATGGTATTTTCTACTGCCTCACATGCATGCAAGAACTGGACGATGAAAAAGGAAGACCAAAGAAGAGTCGATGCTTTCAAGTTGTGGTGTTGGTGAACAATGCTGAAAGTACCATGGAGTGCTAAAAGAATTAATGAATCTGTCCTGGAAGAGGTGCAGCAGGAATGCTCCTTGGAAGCAAGAATGGCTAGACTTCATTTCACCTACTTTGGTCATATTATAAGAAGAGACCATTTCCTGGAGGAACATCGAAAAAGGGGAAGGCCCTCAATGAGACTGACTGACACAGTGGCTGCAACAATGGGCTGAGGTATAGCAAAGATCATGGTGTTGGCACAGGACCAGGCAGTGTTTCGTTCTGCTGTATATGAGGTCGCTATGAGTCGAAGGGGAGCTCTGGTAGCATAGTGGCTAAGACACTTGCCTGCTAACCAGACGGCTGGCAGTTCAAACCCACCAGCCACTCCTCGGAAGGAAGGTTGGGCAATCCTACTTCCGTAGTGATACTGCCTCGGAAACCCAAGGAGGGGTCGCTATGAGTCAGGTTTGACTCGATGGCACATAACAACAATAACAACAACATGAGTCGAAGATGATTTCATGGCACCTAACCACAACAACACAGGGTTGCTATGAGCCTGAAATCAACTTGACCTCAATGGGTCTGTTTGGTTTATGTGGGTCAGTATTATCAGAGACCATGAATACTAATAGTACTTAACACTATCTCAACTACCACTTCCTAGAACTCTTAAGAACCACTGGCTGTGAAAGCTCTGACAGTCTGACAGTCCCTGACCATTCCAGGCCTCTTTCCATTTTGGCTATTGCCTGGCTTGTCAATAGGTTTCCCTTCACTTCTAATATAGTCCGCCACAGAGGACTAGAATGCCTCTGGTTCCTCCTCCTCTATGTGCATTCTCTTTAAGATCTAGACTCTATTCTTACCCTCTTTCTCGAGGTGCAATTAACACTCCCCTCCTTTGGAGCAGCGGTTAAGTGCTCAACTGCTAACCAAATCTTAGGGGGGCAGTTCTGCTCTGTTCCATAGGGTTGTGATGAGTCAGAATCAACCTGACAGCACAAAACAACGACATGTTGTTGTTGTTATGTGCCATCAAATCGCCTCTAACTCATACTGACCCTATGCATAGCAGAACAAAACACTGCCCAGTCCCGTGCGAGTTCCACAATTCCCGCTATACTTGATCCCACAGCCGCAGCCCATGTCAATCCATCTCATTGAGGGCCTTCCCCTCCCTCGTCAGCCCTCCACCTTACCAAGCATGACATCCTTCTCCAGGGAATGGTCCCTTCTGACAACATGGTGACATTCTGACAGAGTAGGTGAGACAAAGTCTGGCCATTCTTGCTTCCAAGAAGCATTCTGGCTGCACTCCCTCCAGGACAGATCTGTTAGTTTTTAGCAGTCCATGGTACTTCCAGCATTCTTCACCAGCACCACATCTCAAAAACATCAATTCTTCTTCGGTCTTCCTTATTCACTGTCCAGCTCTCACATGCATACGAGGCGACTGAAAATATCATGGCTTATGTCAGGCGCACCTCAGTCTTCAAGGAGACATCTCTGCTCCTCAGCACTTGAAAGAGGTCCCTTGCAGCATACTTGCCCAGTGTTATATGTCATCTGATAGCCTGACTGCTGCTTCCATTGGTGTCAATTGTAGAACCAAGCAATGTGAACTCTTTGACAACTTCAATGTTTTCTCCACTTATCATGCTGCTGCTTATAGGTCCAGTTGTGAGAATTTTTGTTTGTTTTCTTTATAATGAGATGTAATCCATGCTGCAGGCTGTATTCTTCAATCTTCATCAGTAAGTGCTTCAAGTCATCCTCACTTTCAACAAGCAAAGTTGTGTCATCAGCGTATCACAGGTTGTTAATGAACATCCCTCCAATCCTGATGTCACGTTCTTCTTCATATAGTCCAGCTTCTCGGATTTACTGTTGCCTTTGAAATGACTTATCAGGTACGTATTTCCTACTTTCTATTACAATTGTTTACATTCATTCTACTGTCAACTCAGAGACTGTAGGTTCCTTGAGAGCAGTGTCTGTGATTCGTCTATAATGCTCCCTAGCACCTACCACACAGTAAGGCTTAAATATGCATAGGAAAACATAGTTCAAGTAAAAAGACCTTTATGTATAAACTTTAATAAACAGAGCTACAAGCTGAAATCCTCTAGGCATTATCACAAAATCTCATTGTACATTGGTACAGTAAGGTTTTTCAACTCCAAATGCTTTGATAAATGCCAGGCTGGCTGTTAAAAATGCAAATTTGCAGAATCTTCCTGGAGAACAGTAAGTCAGGGGTGGAGCCTAGAAATAGTTTTTTTTAAAAAACTTCCTCAGCTGATTCTAATGTATAGCCAGGTTGGGAAGACAACAGCATTAATGTGCAATAAGTGGAGCAGATATTGTAAATCACTTATTAAAATGACCTTTTAAAAAGGGTTATGAACAGTGTCACTGCTGTCGAGTTGGATCTGACTCATAGCAATCCTTTCCAAGAGAGCATTATTATGGAAGTAGATTGCCCAACCTTCCTTCCGAGGAGTGGCTGGTGGGTTTGAACCACTAGCCTTATGGTTAGTAGTCAAATGCCTTAGGCACTGCGCTACCAGAGCTCCTATAAACAGTGTAGGAGAGAACAATCAGAGCACACTTTCAATATACTGAAATACTAAATTTGTAAGCAAAACTGTTTTGTAAACACTGGAGAAGGGTAAGTTGGAAGCCTAATTAAAACCATGAACTAGAACAAGCAATGCTGGACACACCTAAACCAAAAAACCAAACTCACTGCCCTTGAGTTGGTCTCGACTCATAACAACCTCTCCTTGGGTTTCCGAGGCGGGTATCACTATGGAAGTAGACTGCCCAACCTTCCTTCCAAGGGATAGGATTATTCATTCACATATCAGCAAATATTCACTGACCTGGTATTCTAAGTATCCAGAACACAGATCTGCTCTCATTAAGTCCAATATCCTCCCAAACAAAGTAAATAAATGAACAATATTTTCTTTTACATTGGGTGTTCAGGGAAGACCTCGGTAAGGATCTTCAGCAGCGATACAAATGAAAGGGGCCAGCCGTGTGAAAATCTGTGGGACGAGTACTCCAAATAGGACAACAAATGCAGAAACTGAAACTACAGAGATGTGACACTATGCATTTGACAAAACCCATGGTACTTTAGAGCAAAGTGATGTAAAGTATGTAAACTTTTAAAAATCATTTAGGAAGTCAGAGAATTCCAGGATGGAACACAGACTGGGAGAAGAGTCTAACTGTATCACAAATGTATGAAAACAGCTTCACTAAAGGGAGTGGGGAAAGTGAAAGTGCTGACCCAAGAAACTTTGGAAATGAGTGGAGTCTGTAAGACTAAAGGCAAAAGAAACTGCACCAAAAGTACTGTTTTCCAGTTAATAAAGTTGTTTCCTATTGGGGCACATGTTAACAATTCAGAAGCCCCTAAAACATACTGGAATAGAACAATTAACTTGGAAGGTGGGTGGGAGCCAGGTTTCTCAGTTTTGGAGTGGGAGGCTAAAGATAACCACAAGGAGAGGCTAGAATATCTATGCAGTAATGAATTAGGGTTGGAGACATCAGTATCAACTCATGTTTCATTTAATATAGATATAGATGGTTACATACAAAAGTACTTAAGTTAGTACACTCACATGAGTCCCTGTTCTGTCAGCTGAGAAGGCCTAGGAGCAACACCACCTCAGTAGCAAGCACATCTATGCTCAGACCTTGGTTTCTAACACCATTCTCCAACAAAGAAACCAGGACTCCTTAGAGAAATGGCTGATTCTAGTATGGGGGCAGAAAACATACAAGATGATGAAAGCATGTTGTTATTGTCATGTGCCGCTGAGTTGGAGCCGACTCATAGCGACCCCTCCTTGGGTTTCTGAGGCAGTATCATTACAGAAGTAGATTGTCCCATCTTCCTTCCAAGGAGTGGCTGGTGGGTTTGAACCGCCAGCCTTCTGGTTAGCAGTCAAGTGTCTTAGGCACTATACTACCAGAGCTCCTTGATGAAAGCATACAAATGCCAAAAAGTAAAGAAGTGCTCAAAACAAAACAAATATCCCAACAATGATGAGCTATGTCAAAGGGACACAGGAATGAACTGAAAGTTCACAATGGCCAAATCTGGAATAATTTGAGCAATAAAATAAAACACTAAAGGATTATAACTCTAAGTACAAAATAAGTATTCATGAGTTCATACAGATATGAACAAACACATCACTGAATAAATAAATGGAGAAAAGACAAATCTCATGTAGAAGTATTACAAATGATGTATGTAGATACTTCACCATCAAGGAGGTGAAGCACAACTCCTCACTTCATGAAGGTAGGCTGCAGAGTAACTTTGCTCTAAAATGTACAGTATGGAAAAGGTGGTCTTACTTCCAAAAATCAATTACCCCAGTCTAATCATAAGAAAAATATCAGCCAAATTCCAGGTGTGGGGTATCCTATCAAATACTTGATTAGTACTCTTCTAAACTGCCAAGATCATCAAAAACTTTGTTTTTCTGAGAAATGTCAGTCAAGAGAAATCTAAAAACACACGTGAGTACCAAATGTTTTATGGTATCCTGGGTGAGATCCTGAAAATCTAAGGATATCAGAATAATGTATGAACTTTACTTAATAATAATGTATCAATTATTTGTTCATTAATTGTGACAAATGTACCATACTAACAATGCAAGATGTTATTAATAGGGCTAATAATAGGAGCACTGAGTACATGGGAATTTTCCACACTATCTTTGTACATTTTCTGTAAATCTCAATCTATTCTGAAATTAAGTTTATTTAAAAAGTAAAAAAAATTAACTAACTTGGGATGAAACCTCTGAGACAGAACAAGTCTGGCACGTTGGCTGATAAGGTAAGAGACACAGCAGGGGAGAGATCATTCATCTACAACAATGTTTCTTAAAGTCAAGTGCATAGGAGAAGCACCTGAGTTGGCTTAAAACAACAAAAAAAAAACCCCTATAGATGCCTATACCTCTCCCAATGTAATTTAATCAGCTTGTTTATTTATTTATTCATGGGAGGGGTGGCTTCTAGGTAATTCTAATGTGCAGCTAGGGCTGAGAATCACTAATCTAGAACCTTAATTCTAAATTTAGTAGTTTGTTTTTGGAAGGTTTCAGGGAGGTTAGTGACATGATCATATATGCATTTTGTAAGAAGTCTTCTGGCTACTGTGGGAAGTATTAATTGTAGAGGGTATAGGAGAGAGCAAGACACAGCAAGGAAATATAGAAAAGTCCAAGGGGAAGAGAATGGTGGCTTAGAACAGGACAGCAGTGAAGAGGAAAGAAGTGAGCAGAACTGAGACATATTCTGGAGGTAGAACCAAAAGGATCAGATGGTGTTATTAATATGTGGAAGTGAAGAAGAGATATATTAAGGTGGACTCAAATGCTTGAGCAAATGAGATTACAGTATCATTTATTAAGAATGGGGAAAGCTGTTGAAATAATTTTGCTTATCTTTGTGAGAAACATTATTTACAGTAAGAAGAGAGTACTTAAAAATAAGGGGAAGTGGAAAAAGACTGCCAAAAAAAGATGAATGTAAAGATTTATGATGTCACAATGTTAAACACATTGCATGGGAATGGACCGTCTGACCTGAGTGTTAGCCAGCAGGATGGCTTCTAGTGATCGATCCAAAGGTCAAATGAACAAGTACTGAACTCACTTGGCATCAGCTTTCTGAAAATGGTTGCCTCCAAAACCAGACAGGTTCCCTACCTGGGTTTTCTCTCAGTTTTATATTTTGTAAACCTACTATTAAAGAAAATTTAAATACTAGAGAAAGATAAGGGATGTGGGGATTCCTTATGGTCCTAATCACTATTCATACAACTAATTGGCATTTTAGTTTATTTCCTTCCACTTCCCCACCTTCCAAGTAAAGGATTTAGGGTTTTGATTCAAACCCCTCCCCCAGTCCCTGATACTTTTTTTTTTTTTTAAATTGTAGGAGATAGGCTTTCTTTCTTTCTAGAATCCATCTTTGCTTTATGACCTTTGTAAGAATCTTCTGGTATTTTCTTTTCTGGCTTGGGAACCAACTCCTCTTTCTACCCAACCCTTCCCAATGCCAGCCCACCTTCCTCTATCACTGCATACAGGCAGGTGTGGGGAACCTTCTCTATTTTTTCTTCTCTGTAAGACTGCTCTCTCTTAGATGTGCACAATGTTGAACACTCCTAATGATTATATGAAGTATTTCTTTATGCATTAGTCTTTATAACCATTTTAATGGTTACACAATATTCCAACTGGTTATAAGAATTTCTATATAGATATTACAATTGCTTCCAACTTTTCACTATGAAAACAGCAATTTTATGAACATCTCTGTTTAAAGTTTCCCTATATTTAAGATTTTTTTCCTCAGGATTCAGTTAGAATTCTGGGTCAAGGAATATGCATATTTTTAAAGTTCTTGATACATATTGCCAAAATACATTTCAAAAGTAATGGATTCACTTCTCAAGTTTACACCGGATAGGGCTAGTTTCAATGTGAGTCAAAAGCTAAATTATGTCTCAAGTCAATTTTCATTCCCATTCCAATGCCACCATAACTTTTTCAATGCCAGTGCTGTTCAGAAAGAAAAAATATTGCAGTTTTGGCTGGAGATATTGCATTAGCCTTGCTACCAATTCTTTTCTTGGCAATAACATGTCTGGCTATCAGCACTTCTGGAAGAGAGATAAAAAAAATAGACAATGTTAGACTTAAAAACTTCTGTCATAGGTTTCAAGCTCCTCTCAAATTATCATTATTATTTTTAGAACTCAACAAATTCTAATGGTCTTTTAAAATGATTTTTCTTTTGAGGAGTAGATCTATTTCTCTCTATATCCCCAAGACCTAGTGCAGTGTCTAGCATACAGTAGGAAATATCTGAGATAGAGATTGCTATTTTGCCCATTTTCAATTGAGAATACTGAGGATCTCTAAAATGAAGTATGTAGAAGAACCCCCATACCAATTCAAGTACCTAGTAGGTGATCAATAAAAGGTTAGCTGAATTTACAATCTGTCCTAATTTGTTTGCTCTTTAGAACTGTGGTTTACATTTAGACCTACTGACATCTGAGATGACTTGAGATGGCACTAGGCAAAAAAGTTGCAATGGATGTAAAGGTTACTTTGGCACCTCCTTTACTCTCTAATCTCTCAGGGCAAGTATTTAATGTCATCAACTGCTACCACAAATCCTCCACTGGGTAGGTCCTTCCTTCCAGTCTGTCTTATCCTTTGCTCCAAGATTATCTCTGGCCCCTTCCTTATCTCATCAGAAGGAACGCCCCTTCCAAAAACTGCCCTCCTAAGGATTTAGGAAAGTACTATATTTGGCTAGGAGCTGTGGTGGTATAGTGAGTAAGTGATTGGCTGCTAACCAAAAAGCTAAAACTTCGAGCCCACCAGTGGCTCTGTGGGAGAAAGACGTGGTACTTTGCTCCTGTAAAGACTACAGTCTTGGAAACCCTATGGGATTGTTCTACTTTGGCCTATAAACTCAAACTCACTGCCACTGAGTCGGATCCAACTCACAGTGAACCCTCCTGGAGTTTCGGAAATAGATGGCTCAATCTTCCTTCCTAGGAGTGGCTGGTGGGGTTGAACCACCAGTCTTCTGGTAAATAGTCAAATGCCTTAGGCATTACACCACCAAAACTCCTACTCAGCCCTATAGGGTAGCTATAAATCAGAACAGACTTGAAAGCAATAGGTATGTGGTTACAGCCATTTACACAAGCGTGTGACTGACTAATAGCATTAGTGGGAAAAGCACTATTTATCTTTAGGACCAAAATACCCTGAATATCAATCAATCTCTAACTAAAATAGAAAATGGAGGAGTGTGTGCGAACTATCCTATACCCCTTCCCTACTCCAGGCTTCTAATCTCCTTCTCGCTTAAGTCAGAAGACTTAAGAAGGTGAACCACTTGGCGGCCTATGTTTGAAATACTGTGATCCCTAGTCTCTCTTGCTGAAGTATAATTCAAAGAAGGTATCACAAACAATAGATGGTGCAGTATTTAATCAGATGTCTCAATCAACTCTTGGATAAGGACTGGATAACTTGGTGTAATCATTTTGCTTTCCTAAGAAGTATTTCTCTTTACAAATACTGCAGGGGTTGGTGTGAAATACCTGCTGAATATAAAATGAATGTGCTCTGTAAAGTTTCACCCAAATCACAAGTAAAAACAAACAAACAAACCAACCCCCCACAACTGAACAAATACTAAACCCCCAAAATAAATAAATGATCTCTTATAAAAACCAAAAACCCAAACTCATTGCTGTTGAGTTGGATCAGGCTCACAGCGACCCCACCTTGGGTTTCCAAGACTGCCTCGAAAACCCAAGGAGGGGTCGCTATGAGTCGGGGCCGACTCGACGGCACATAACAACAACAACAACATCACTACGGAAGTAGATGGTCCAACCTTCCTTCCGACGAGTGGCTGGTGGGTTTGAACTGCCAGCTTTGTACTCTCTATATTCTATTTAGCTTAATGGCTCTAGCTTACTAATTGAGGATGCGTATTTAAGTTTTTGCTTTCAGGTATTTCCAGATAGACACCTGACCAAAAAAAAAAAAAAAAAAAAAAACAACCCAAAGGACCTTTGTTCTCACCTTTCTACCACACAGATGGCTTTGCTTTATGCAACAGGCTCTGGTAGTGGCAGGAGATATTGAAGTTGAAGTCCTCTCAGGAAGTTAAGTGAGCACAGCTAGGCTCTGATCTTTAACCATAACTCTTACATTCTGATCTTTATTATTCACTTTATTATTCATTTAGTTACTAATTTCCAAAATGAAATACTAACAGTTCCCACTTATTAAGCAGTTATTAGCATGTAATACATATTACAAGTGACTCATGGGGCAGTGGTTAAGCACTCAGCTGCTACCTAAAATATTGATTGTTCAAACCCACTAGCAGATCCACAGGAGAAAGATGTGGCAGTCTGCTTCCATGAACATTACAGCCTTGGAAACCCTATGCGGTTGTTCTACTCTGTCCCACTGGGTCACTATGAATCTGAATCAACAACGGCCAATGGGTTTTTTGTTTTATTTTTTTGATTTAAGTATTAAAACCCTCATTTTCATCACACAGATAGCCAAAGATCCAAGAGAATCCTTACATACCTTATTTAAGAATATCCAAATGTTATGTGTGGTCTTTAAGGTTATGTGTCAGCTTGGCTGGGCTCGGTTTTGAGTAGCTGGGCAACTGGATGTAGTTATTCCCCATGGTGAGATTGGTAATTAACTCCATGGTGGAATCCACTGGAGTAGCTGAGTAGCTGCTTTAGGGATGTGGGTTGCTTCCAGTATGTAAGAAGCAACTTTGAGGAAGGTCTCTAACTTATGACATGCTTGAACCCTCAGCAGGCTGCGCATGCTGCCCCGTCAATCTTAGGACTTTTTCTGGACTTGAATCAATGGCCTGCCATGTGGTTTGGTAATAGTGGGACTGTGCCATTCTATTTGTTGACCTTGGGCTCATCAGCCTCAGCAGCCAGCAGCTGCCTGAGTGAAGAAAAGCCTCCAGCTTCAGTGAGCCAGAAGGAAGAGGTAGAGCTGAAGCCCAAGGATGAGGGGCTTTCCAGCCCCTAGAGCATGGCACTTTGAACTTGGACTTCTAGCCTCCCAAACTGTAAGAGAATAAACTCCTGTTTGTTCAAGCCATCCCATTTGTGGTATATCTTCTGTTAGAGCAGCACTAGGTAACCAAAACAGTAAGTGGTGGAGCTGAGACTGAGACTGAGAACTGATTATTCCAAAGAACTAGTGGACTGTGGGAACCTCAGCCTATGTGACCCTGAGACTAGAACTAGATGGTGCCTGGCTACCACAACCATCCACTTGGAAAGGGAGCAAAATATGACATCCTCGATAGAGTGGGAGAAAAAATGTGGAACAAAACTCAAAATTACAAAAAAGACCAGGCCTACCAGTCTAATAGTGACTAACGGAAAGCCCTGACACCATGACCCCTAGTCACCCTTCAGACCTGGAATTGAACTCATTCCCGTGGCTTCCAGCCAAACAACAGGCCTACAAGGTGTACATTCACCCCAGGTGGGTACACTCCTTAGAACAACCAACCATGAGAGATCATAATGGCAGCATTTGAACAGGAAGATAGCTCAGAAGGTAGGAATGCATAGGAAAGAGGGACACGGGAAAAAGGTAATCACAGGGAGGAAGTGGGAAGAGAGGTGCTACATTGTGGGGATTATAATCAATATCATGAAACAAAATGTGTATGAACTGTTGAATGGAAAGTGAATTTGATCTGTAAACTTTCACCCAAATCACAATGTAAATAAATAAACTATAAAAAGAAAAAGAAACCTACAATTGATTCTTTCCGTAGTAGAGGTTCTCGCCTGTGCTGCAATGTTTCCCATCATTACTTGGTTCATACATGTTAGAAAACAAGATGTTTTCAATATATTATGATGATGATAACAATAATAATCATATAACAACAAAAGTAAACAAATCATTAAGTCTTTCAGGGGCTACAGGGAACACATCAAAGTTCTAATATCAAGGCTCTCAGCTGAAAACTAGTGGAAACAGGTGTTTCACAGAAAGGTAAAAGCAAGCATGGAGACATGAGAGAAAATGGCATGTTAAGGGAGCTAAAAAGTACCACTGGACTAGAAATTGGAAAGGTTCAATTATGGGGTTTGACAGTGAAGTTGGGGTCAGATTATGAAGGGCAATGCTTTCATGTGATTCCAGGCAATGCAAAACAAAAACATCTTAAAGAGCAACATGATCAAATCTTTGTTAGAAAGATTATTCTGAAAAAAGTGCAAAGGCTTAATTGAAATCAGGGGCACCATTATTAAAAGCTACTGAAAGAGTCCAGAGAAGTGTAAAAGGGTAGTGGTAATGAAGATAGAGAAGAGGGTTAACTGAGGGGACAGGATTTTCGTTTGGCTTTTATTTCTTTAAATCCAGTGGGAACTTAACAAACATTTTAAAAAATATTCTCTAGACTTTAGCATGAAAGATTTTCTCTTCCACATATATTCCAGGACTGTGAGAAAATTTTCCAAAATTTTTTTGTTGGAAAATCTAAAGCCAACAGTCACTTCAATGTGCATAGTGATTTCAGCTATTTATCACTTCTGGCACCCTCTCAAATGGTAAGTTTAAACACACATACTACCTGAAGAATTAAACATCAAATCTTTATTATTTTACTACTTTATTTTTGATACTCATCTTAAGCAAAAATATTGGAGAAACAGCAACTTGAGTTCTTAAATACACAACGTAATCCTCATTTAGCCCCCAGAATTAAATACATCTTTATCAATACCCACCCGAAAGACTTCTAAAACAATGCAAGACTGAGAGAATTAGAATGTCATCATTTAGCAATGCCTAATAAAATCAAGAAGGCGCTCTGGTGGCACAGTGCCTAAGGCATTTGACTTCTAACCAGAAGACTGGCAGTTCAAACCCACCAGCCACTCCACGGAAGGAAGACTGGGCAATCTACTTCCGTAAAGATTTACTGCCTCGGAAACCCATAGGGGGTCGCTATGAGTTAGAAGCAACTCGATGGCAGTGAGTTTGGTTTTTTTTGGTAATAAAACCAAGGAGTCCCTGGGTGGTATAAGTATTTAATGTACTTGGCTGCTAACCAAAAGGCTGGAGGTTCAAGTCCACCCAGAGGCACCTCAGAAGAAAAGCCTGGCAATCTACTTCTGAAAAACCAGCCACTGAAAACCTTATGAAGCACAGTTTACTCTACATACAAAGTCACCATGAGTTGGAATTGACTCCATGACATTGAAGGCCAAAAGAAATATTTAACACCACATATAAAGCATTTTTGCTCCCTTCCCTCCTTCCACACACAAAAACAACAACAATGGAATGAGATCAAGCCTCTAGAACAACAACAATGGAATGAGATCAAGCCTCTAGGTCTAACTACCAGTTTATGGGAAATATAAAGGAACAGAGGAACACAGTAAATGTCATGTTCATGATGCAATCCACAAAATCCAGTCTGTGGGAAACTGGAACATAAAAACCCATTTCTTCAACAAATGAGTTGCAAGGAGTAAAAGAGAAAAGGAAGTAATGGATTAAATGTTTGAGTTATACTGGCCAGGCAATGAGTTTCTGTTAATGAAGGAGGAACAACTTAGAAAACAAAGGTGAGAATGGTCGCACAACTCAAAGAATGTAACCAATGTCCTTAAATCGTACATGTAAACACTGCTGAATCAGTGTGGGTTTTGCTGTGTATATTCAACAATCACCACAAAATCCACTATATGAAATAGAAAATCAGAACAGAATTAAAGAGAATGCTGACACACTGTGGAAAATGTTACAATGCTCAGTGAACAATTTGTGTAAAAACTGTCAAATGGTATCATAATTTGCTATGTCAACTTTCACTGAAAACACTATACACACACACACACACACACACATATGTATACGTATATGTATATGTATTTGTTGTTATTATGTGCCATCGAGTCAACCTGACTCACAGCGACCCCTCCTTGGGCTGCCGAGGCAGTATCACTACTGGTTGGGAAGTAGATTGCCCAACTTTCCTTCCAAGGAGTGGCTGGTGGGTTTGAACCACCAGCCTTCTGTTTACCAGTCAAGTGCCTTAGGCACTATGCTACCAGAGCTCCTAAACATAGCCATAAATCTTCATAATCTTGGATTAGGCCATGCTTTTGCAGATGTGACACCCAAAGCATAAGCAATAAAAGAAAAAAACAGATAAACTGGACTTCAAAATTAAAAACGTTTGTGCTTCAAAGGATTTCATAGAGAAAATAATTACAGACTCCAACCAGAACATCAACCTATGTACATTTATGCTCATACATTTAATCTTTTCTTTTACTCCAGTTCCAGTTGCTGTAAAGCTGACTCCGACTTCATGGCAACCCCGTGTGTGACAGAGAACTGTGCTCCATAGGATTTTCAAGGGCTGATTTTTCAGAAGCTGAGCACCAGCCAGTCTTCCAAGACACCTCTAGGTGGATTTGAACCTCTAACTTTTCAGTTAGCAGGGGAACATAGTAACATTTTGTGCTACCCAGGACTCCCTCCTTTTGCTATGAAAAAAAGAAACCGTGCTCATAACAAAGGCCAATCCCATCTCCTCTCACCTACTCAAGGGTATCTCAACACAATTCTTCCACCTCATCAAGTTCTCTCTCTAACGCATCTTCCTCATCAGCCTGCCAACATCCTGATAGTCCTTCCAAATTAAAAAAAAAAAAAAAAAATCAATCCCTCTTCTCTTCCAGCTTCTGCCCAATCCTTCCTTTTTACAGCAAAACCTGCTGAAATCTCTAACTTCTCTCTCATCTCATTCTCTCTTGAACTCACTCCAATGAAGTTTTAACTCCCAACATTCCAAAGAAACTTCTATTTAAGGTCACCAATGACCTCTACAATGTAAATCCAAAGGTCTGTTCTCAGTCCTCATGTTACTTCAGTTGATTTCTTGGATGCTTCCTTTCTCACTTGGCAACCATCTCTCCTCATTACACCCTCAGAAAGCTAAACACTGAAGTAACCCGGGCTTAGTCCTCTGATCTTTTCTCTTTTTATCATATGTAATTGTTCCTTAACAGTGCCTACACTAACCGAAGGCTGGTGGTTTGAACCTACCCAGAGGTGCCAGGTCACAGCACTGAAAACTTTATGGAGCAGTTCTACTCTGCATGCATGGGGTTACCATGAGTCAGAGTCAACTCGATGGCAACTAAAAACAAGTGATCTTATATACACTTTCCTATCTTTAAGTATTATCTATACGCTGATGACTCCCAAATTTGTTATCTCTAGCTCAGATCATTCTCTTGTGCTCTAGATTCATATATCTAATTGCCTACTTAACATCTTCACTTGGATATTTAATAGAAATCTCAAACTACACGTGACCAAAACTGAGCTCTTGATCTCACACCCAAACCCAAATGTGTTCCTACCAGTTTTCATCCTTTCAGTTAATGACTCTTCCATCCTTCCAGTTATTTAGGCCAACTGTCTTAGAAATATCCTTAATTTCTCCCTTTCTTTCTCATCCTATATACAATCCCTCAGAATATCCCATCCACTTTGACCATCAAAATATAGCTAAAATTACACTATTACTACCTCCTTCACACTGGTTCTGGATCACTGCAAAAACTGCCCATCTCTCTAAAAAGGCCAAACCAAACTAGTTGTCAGAGTTGATTCGGAATTCAAGACAACCCTAAGTGTTTCAGAGTAGAACTGTGTGTAACAGGGTTTTCAATGGCTATGATCTTTCAAAAACAGATCACCAGGCCTTTCTTCTGAAGCACCTCAGAGTAGACTTGAGCTGCCAACCCTCTGGTTAAGAGCTGAGTGCTTAACCCACCCAGGGTCTCCTAATTAATATCCCTACTTCCTTCCTTATCTCCTTTCAGGCTCTCCTCAAAACAGCTGGAGTGGTCCTATTAAATCAAATCAAGTCGTGTCATTATTTTTACTCAAAATCTCCCATGGTTATATACCTTAACTCAAAGTTAAAGCCAAAAATCCTTACAATGGCTTATGAGACCTTCTACGATCTGGTCCTCCCTTCATTTCTACCTCCTACCACTTTTCTCCTCTCTCTGGCTTCCTTGCCATTCCTGGACTAGGTCACACTTGACCATGGCTCAAGACTTTTGCATGCCCTCTTTCCTAGATATCCACCAGATTTGCTTCCTGATTTCCTTCAGGGTTCACCCAAATGACACTTTCTTAAGGCCTTCTCTTGACTATCCTATTTAATTTAAATTTAAAATCCTCCCTTCCTCAACATTCTCTATATTTTTCTCCAGAGCACTTATTACCATCTAACATATTACATACTTTACTTACTTACTTTGACTCTTATACGTCCCCTTCCACCAGAATGTGAGCTCGATGAGGGTAAGAATTATGTGTAATATACTACTGTATCCTGGGCCTCAAAGTGTAACCACCACATAGTGGGTGTTGAATAAATAAGAGCTGATTGAGAATGGGATAAAACTTTATGTACAAGGATATTACCTATAGTATTATTTGTATAATAATACCAAAATATTGAACTTGATTGTCTATTGTTTAAAAAAACTAGAAAGTAATAATGCTTAACATTCAAGTGCTTAATAATTGCCAGTGCTTTTTATATATTAACATTTTCTTAATTGTGGGAAAAATATATACAATGAAACCCTCACCAATTCAACAATTTCCACATGTATGATTCAGTGACACTGATTATATTCTTCATGTGTGCAACCTTTATTGTTATCCTCTTCTAAATCATTCCACCATCAATATAAACATAAGCAAAAATCCCTCCTTCCTCCTCCCTCCTAATTCTGGTAACCACTAATAATCTTTGGTTTCTATGTTTGCTTATTTCATGTAAGTGGGACCAGATCATACCATATTTGTCTTTTTGCAACTGACTTAATTTGCTCAGCACAGTGTTTTCTAGGATCATCCATGCAGTAGTAGGCATAACAACTTCATTTCTGCTTATGGTGGAGTAAGTATGTGTGTATGCATATACCAAATTGTATTTATCCATTCATCTGTTGATGGGCATTTAGGCTGTTTCCAGCTTTTGGCTATTGTGCAAAGTGCTGCAATGAACAACGGTATACTGATTTCTGTATGAGTTTTTGCTTTCACTTCTCTGGGTATAAACCTAGGATTGGGACTGTTGGGTCATATGCTACTATTATGTTCAGGTTTTTGAAGAACCACCAAATTGTCTTCCACAATGGCTGCATTCCCACCAACCATGAGTTAGGGTTCCAGTTTCTCCACAACCCCACCAATACTTGTTGTTTTCTGTTTTATTTTTTTTTAATCACAGGTCATTATGAGTTGGAATCCACTCGACAGCAGTGAGAGTTTTCTTCTAATGGGGGTAAGGCGGTATCTCACTGTGGTTTTGATTTGAATCTCCCTAAGGAGCTCTGGTAGCATAGTGCCTAAGGCACTTGACTGCTCACCAGAAGGCTGGCGGTTCAAACCCACCAACCACTCCTCGGAAGGAAGGTTGGGCAATCCTACTTCCGTAGTGATACTGCCTTCGAAACCCAAAGAGGGGTCGCTATGAGTCGGGGCCGACTCGACGGCAAACAACAACAACAACAATGGCTAAGGAAAGAGCTAAGGATAGTGCAATGGTTAAAGCATTTGGCTGCTAACCAAAATGTCGGTGGTTTGAACTCATGAGCCAGTCTGTGGGAGAAGATGAAGCAGTCTACTTCCATAAAGATTTGCAGCCCTGGAAACCCCGTGAGGTAGTTATACTTTGTCTTCTAAGTTCGCTATGAGTTTGAATCAACTCGACTGCAATGGTGTTCAATGGCTAATGACATCAAGCATCTTTTCATGTGCCTGTTGGCCATCTGAATATCCTCTTTGGTGAAACAGAGATAATAACATTTAATCATCAAAACAACGCCATGAATAGATCCCCCAAGAAGTGAGAGCCAAGACATGAATAGATATATTCACTGTAGCACTCTTCACAATTGCAGAGATGGAAACAACCTAAGTGCTCATCAGTGTAGGAATGGATAACCAAACTGTGGTTCATAAACACAATGGAATACTATGTAATGCTAAAGAATAATGTAGAAACCACGAAACACCACATAATGTGGATGAACTCAGAAGATATGCTGAGTGAAATAAGTCAATCACAGAAAAGCACACAATTGTATTAGCCCACTATAAAAGTCAAGGAAAGATTTATGTATGGAAGGAAATTTTCTTTATTGGTTACCAGAGATGGAAGGGGTAGGAAGGGAAAATTGCTGGATAATTAAAAAAAAAAAAGAAAAAAAGATTATTAGTCCGACTCCACGGCACATAGCAACAACAACAACAACAACAGGGTTAACAAGGAGGGGGGAAGGGGAAGCTTTTGTTTGTGGAGGCATTGAGTTTATGCAAATGGTGGTGGAATATTTTGGAAAACAATGGCAATAATGGCGGCACAACATGAAAAATATCATCAATGTCCCTGAGCTGTAAATGTGGAAGTTGTTTTGTTGGTGAATACCTTGGTGTTTTTGTTTTCACCACAATAAAGGTAAAATAATAAAAGATTTTTTAAAAGTCGTGATAAAAATGTAATAAATAAATAAATAAATGCATCTCTAGATTACACATGCGCGCGCGCGCGCACACACACACACACAAATAAATAAGGGGGGAGGGAGGAGACCAACACTGTGAAGGAGGCAATATTATTAATCCTATTTTACAGATGAAGGAACTAAGGTATCTGGAGGTTAAGTAAGTTGCCCAAGGTCACAAAATTAGTAATCGGAAAAGCCAGGATTCAAATTCAGGCGGCCTTCCTTCAGTAAAACCATTTACTATGTTGCCTTAAGTATAATATGCTCCTACCCATATAAAACAAAGACAGTAGAAGGCTTCTTACCCAATGAAAAAGGGATCCATAATTGATTGATTTAAAAGCTGCTTAAAGCAATTAAAAAAAGGAAAAAAAAAAGCATTACCTAACAATTGATTTCAACATAAAACATGCACATTTGTGCAGCAATCTTTTCATGAAAGATTTAGCCTTTTCTTTTGGGAATCAGTTCACTGGCATTCCTTGACGACTTCCTACCATAAACCACGTTCATAACACACTCATTTAATTTCTTTAAGTTGAGCAAAACTTCAAATACTTGCCAAACAATGAGTACCAAAAAACTCTATATCTCAATGATTTTTCCCAAAGTCTTTTTCAGTTATCTTGGCCATACCTAAGTGAACAGCAATTTTTAAAGCAACTTGCCCCTATAGCATGTTTCCAAAGCATTTAATTTAGTTCAGATAAATGAAAACTTTTTGCACTGGTATTTATTTTATTGGCTTACATAATATTTCATCAAATTTATATGGCAAAATATAAACAACACATACCAGTTTGAAATCAAACACAACTTACTTTTATCAAGAGTATGACTCAACTGATGGGAACAGAAATATTTGGGCATATTACAAAGTAGACCTTGAGGAATGGAAGGCATCTGTTCAACTAGTCAGTTAAATAAAGATTAGGGTAACACAACATCTACATTAAGTGCATGCATGTCTCCAGATGCAGAAAAAAGAAGTATATACAAAGATATACAACAAACTTGGAATTTGGATAAGGGAAAAAAAGAGATTTAATTATTTTTTTATACAATTGTATGTTGCAAAAAACATGCTTACTTGCAGATTTTTTTAAAAAGTGAAAAAGGAAAAGAATGTTCTGAAATACATAATGATACTCCAATTTTACAGATTAGAAAAGAAGTTCAAAAAAGTGAAAAGTTGCCCAAGGTCTCAGAACTCACCAAAAGCCAGGTTAGAAAGCTAATTGAGGTTTGCCCGGAGTTTCAAGCCTCATGTTTCCTCCACAATACCAAACTCCCTGACAAAAATCTCAAAAAGATTACTCTGATTTAAAAACAAAACAAACAAACAAACCATGAGTACAAAGCACCATGTAGTGCCCATCCACCCACCCACACACGCACACATACCTTTTTAGGTAATAAAAAGTCAGATGGAGCCAAAACAGAAATTTTCAAAGTCAGTTACAAACTTAAGTCTACTGCCCAGCGTTCAGGCTTAAATTTCTGTAATTTAAGAGAACAAGGCTCATATCCTATAATCACTGAAAAGGAAAGTTCTTACTCTTGTACAAGCAGAAAAGGGATCGTATTTTTCCTCAAATGGTCATGGCAAAGTTCCTTTAGTTCTTTCTCTGTCCAGGGCATCCTTCTCCAAGTGTTCAAAGAGCAATCCAGAGGCAGTTAATGAGTACATTAAGGAAGTCTGTTATATTTTAAAATTTGAGAAAATGGATCCTAATCTTAAAATGGCAAATTTATTCTGTAGCCAGCTGGGTCAGAAAGCAATCTCCCATATACCTGCAGTAGCTTTTAAAATCTATGTCCCTATTCTTCCCCATTTGAAATATCTTAAATCAAAGGTCTGTATTAATTATTTATACTCAACTGGTTCCAAAATAAATAGGAGAAAATGATAACTTGAGAAAAATCTTAGAAGACATCAACAGACCAAGATAAGAAGCACAATAAATGGGTCCGCACAATAAACGGGTCCTAGGGAGTTCCAAGACAGGTTGGGATGGCCTCCTGCCTAAGGCATTTGACTGCTAATCACAAGTCTGGCGGTTCAAACCCACCAGCCACTCCTTGCAAGCAAGACTGGGCGATCTACTTCTGGAGTCAGGCCTCCTCAGAAATGCAAAGAGGGGTTGCTAGGAGTCCAATCCACTCCAGGACAGTCAGTTGGGTTTCAGGAGCTTTGGTAGCATAGTGCCTAAGGCGCCTGACTGCTAATCAGAAGGCTGGTGGTTCAAACCCACCAGCCACTCTTCAGAAGGGAGGTCTTCCTCCAATCCTGACACTGTATTCTTCTTCATACAGTCCAACTTCTCAGATTACTTGCTCAGCACACAGATTTAATAAGTGTGGTAAAAAGATACAACCCTGATGCACACCCTTCCTGATTTTAAACCATGCACCATCTCCATGTTCTGTTTAAACAGCAGCCTCTACTCCCGTAGTGATACCGCCTCAGAAACCCAAGGAGGGGTCCGTATGAGTTGAGTCCGACTCGACAACACATAACAACAACAGGGAGTTCCAATCAACTCACATGTCTCTCTGTCTCTCTGTCTCTCTCTCTCTCTCTCTCTCTCGCGCGCGCGCGCGCACACGCACACACACACACACACAAAATGAAACAGAGAAAACCTGAGATTTTAAAAACATTTTACTTTTACTAATTTCACTATATCAAATGAGGCAATATATTGAGAACCAATTCCTGGCAAGTGTCATCCTGTTCTGTCCTGACCTCTGTGGAAACACCATACTGTTAAAAAAGCAAACCTGAAACTTACTGTTACGTCACAACCTAGTTGAAAAAACCTTAGATGGCTCCCCATGCCCACAGATTAGAGATTAAACCATTGCACACAACTTTGAGAAGCCTTCAAAATCTAGCTCTAACTTTATTTCCACACTTATCTCCCTCACCCAGTTTTCTAAATCCATCACAAGAGATACACTCCCATCTCTGTTATAGTGTGTGTTTCCTCAGCTTTGGACATCCTCCTGCCCACCACTTGTGAAAATTTTATTCATCCTTTGAAGTAGCAAGAGGTTGGCTATGAAGTACAGATCCAGATCCAAGAAAATTCTAATCCCATCTCAATTACATAATAGCTTAAAGACCTTGAGCAAATACTTCTAGAGATCTGTTTCCTCGCCTGCAAGCAAGCATACCACTATTGTACTTTACAAGGGTACTATGAGGATTAAACATAATGGTTACAAATTTTCTAGCACCATGCCTTAGGCATGTTGCTGTTGTTATGTGCTGTCGAGTCAGCCCAGACTCACAGCCACCCAGTATCACTATGGAAGTAGATCGCCCAACCTTCCTTCCGAGGAGTGGCTGGTGGGTTTGAACTTGGTTAGCAGTCAAGTGCCTTAGGCACTATGCTACAAGAGCATAGTAGATACTTAATGGTAACTACTAAGCCACCCTTCTTTCCTCCAGTAATTACTCTCACAGCACTTTGTTCATACCATATTATACCAAAACCCAAAACCAAACCCACTGCTATCAAGTCAATTCCTCTAGAACAGTACAGAACTGTCCCCAGAATTTCCAAGACTATAAATCTTAATGAAAGCAGACTGCCACATCTTTCTCCTGCAGGGCCTGGTTGGCTTGAACCATCAACCTTTTTGTTACCAGCCAAATGCTTTAACCACAGCGCCCACCACCACAGCTGCCAAGAGCACTAATAATCTCCCAAGACACTTATTATTTATATTTACGGATTTCTAAATCTCTTCCATTTACTACATGTGCAAATTTTTTTCACCTCTCAGAACTTCAGTTTCCTTATTAATAAAATGAACAGGGGTTAACATTTTAAAGCTATTAAGTCAAAAGAGTAAAAGTACATAAACTATCTGGAATAATTCTTGACATCTGCTGTTGCTGTTATTTTTAGATGCCATCAAGTTGGCTCCAACTCAGAGAGACTCTATACGTACAAGAGAACAAAACACTGCCTGATCCTGCATTATCTTCACAATTCCTGCTATACTTGAGCCCATCACTGCAGCCACTGTGTCAATCCATCTTTTCAGGGTCTTTCCCTTTTGTTGCTGACCCTCTAATTTATCAAGTACAATACCCTTCTCTATGGAATGGTTCCTTCTGACCATATGACTAAATTAGTAAAACAAAAGTCTGGCCATTCTCGCTTCCAAGGAGCATTCCTGGAATTCTTCTTCCAGGACAAATTTGTTCATTCTTCTGGCAGCCCACAGTATTTTTAACCAACATCATAATTCAAAGACATCAACCCTTCCTCAGTCTTCCTTAGTCACTGTCCAGCTTTCACACGTGTATGAGCTGATCAAAAACACCATGGCATTAGGCACACCTTAGTCTTCAGAGTGACATCTTTGTTCTTCAGCACTTTAAAGAGGTCTTTTGCCCAGTACAATACTACGTCTTATTTCCTGACTACTGCTTCCATGGAAGTTGACTGTGGATCCAAGTAAAATAAAATCCCTGACAATCTTTTCTCCATTTATCGTGATGTTGCTTATTGGTCCAGTTGTGAGGTGTAATCCATATTGAAGACTGTAGTTTTTATCTTCATCAGTAAATGCTTCAAATCATCCTCACTTTCAGCAAAGCAAGTTTATATCATATGCATATTGAGATTGTTAAGAAGTCTTCCTTCAATCCTGACACTGTGTTCTTCTTCATACAGTCCAACTTCTCAGATTACCTGCTCAGCATACAGATTTAATAAATGTGGTAAAAAGATACAACCCTGATGCACACCCTTCCTGATTTTAAACCATGCACCATCTCCATGTTGTGTTTAAACAGCAGCCTCTCAGTCTACATATAGGTTCCTCATGAGCACTAAATGTTCTGGAATTCTCATTCTTCGCAATGTTATCCATAATTTGTTATGATCTACAGTCAAATACCTTTGCATAGTCAGTGAAACACAGGAAAACATCTTTCTGGTGTTCTTTACTTGCACCCAAGAGATCCATCTGACATCAGCAATGATATCCTAAGTCCAAGAGAGCCAAAATATGACCTTGATTATATCCCAACTGAATTTAGACATCATCTGAAGAACAGATTTGACGCACTGAACACCAATGATCGAAAACCAGATGAGTTATGGGATGATATCAAGAACATCATACATGAAGAAAGCAAACAGTCATAAGAAAGACAGGAAGGGAAGAAAAGACCAAAATGGATGTCAAAAGACACTCTGAAGCATGCTCTTGAACAGAGTAGCTAAAGCAAATGGAAGAAATCATGAAATAAAAGAGCTGAACAGAATATTTCAAAGGGCAGCTTGAGAAAACAAAGTAAGATATTATAATGAAATGTACAAAGATCTGGAGTTAGAAAACCAAAAGGGAAGAAAACACTCAGCATTTCTCAAGTTGAAAGAACTGGGGAAAAAATTCAAGCCTCAAGTTGCAATACTAAAGGATTCTATGGGCAAAATACTGAATTTTGATGCAGGACACATCAAAAGAAGATGGAAGGAAAACACAGATTCACTGTACAAAAAAAAAAGAAAACCTGGTCAACATTCAACCATTTTAGGAGATAGCATATGATCAAGAACCAATGGTATTAAAGCAAGAAGTCCAAGCTGCAATGAAGGAATTGGTGAAAAACATGGTGCCAGGAATGGACGGAATACTCATTGAGATGTTTTAACAAACAGATGCAGCTGTGGAGGCGCTTACTCATTTATGCCAAGAAATATGGAAGACTGTTACCTGGTCAACTGACTGGAAAAGACTGTTATGTGTGCCCATTCCAAAGAAAGGTGATCCAACAGAATGCAGAAATTATTGAACAATATCATTAATTTCCACAAACAAGTAAAATTTTGCTGAAAGTAATTAAAAAAACAGTCACAGCAGTACACTGATGAGGAACTTCTAGAAATTCAAGCTGGATTCAGAAGAAGACGTGGAACAAGGGATATCTTTATACTTAAGTTTCAGAGAATGTTTAATGGTAATCTGGATGATGAATATGACTCAGAATTGCTTAAAAATATATGCATAAATATAAAATGCATTTGCCTCATTAAATCCAATTTCATAAAGTAATCTTAATACAACTTTAACCTACTACCCACATCTTGCTTATTGACTTAGAGGTCCACTGATCACAAAATGGAGATTCCTATGCATGTTATACCTCAGAAATGCTACCACATACTCATATCTTTGTCAGTCTGAGACTAGGCACATCATGATTTATAACTCACTCCATCTCATTACATATAAACAACATGGAGCTTAGCCTGAAGAGCTGTGAATAGTATAATGGTCTGTTAAAGCTAAACAAAACTCTGAAATTAGTGATCTACCAGGAAGTGGAAGCAGATTGTCTAATGCGTATGCGTTCTTTGATTCTAATTTGCTGTGCCATCAGTTTCTCTACTCAAAAACCCATTCCAAACTCATTGCTGCCAAGTCAATTCTGACTCAGAGCGATGCTGTAGGGAGTGTAGAACTGCCAAGGCTATAAATCTTTACAGAAGCAAATAGTCACATCTCCCTTCCACAGAGCGGCGATGGGTTTGAACCGCTGACCTTTTTGTTAGCAGTGGAGCACTTGACCACTGTGCCATCAGCGCTCTTTACACAAAACTCCAATTAAATGTTAACTTCTTTTATGACAGTGAGAGCAGAGGTGGTGGTTCAGTGGTAGAATTCCTCCCTTCTATGCAGGAAACCTGGGTTTCAGTCTCAGCCAATGTACCTAAAGCACAGTAACCACCCATCTGTCAGTAAATGCTTGCATGTTGTTATGATGCTAAACATGTTTCAGTGGAGCTTCCAGATTCAAATGGACTAGGACAAAAGCCCAGGTGATCTGCTTTTGAAAATCAGCCAATGAAAACCCTATGAATCACACACAATGATCCACTCTCTAACTGATCATGGGGATGGTGTAGGACCAAGTTTTGTTTTGTTCTATTGTACAGGGGGTTGCTAGGACTCAGGGACCAACTTGGAAGGCTGCTAACAACAACTTCAATGATAGGATTTTTCCTTTTGTACACTTACAACACATTGCTGGATTTAAGACAAAAAATAAACGCCTTCAAAATGAATGATAATGAAATCTATTCAAGGAAATTAGAGAAAAACGAGAACTTACACACCTATTCTCACACACAAAAAGACTTAATTTCACAGTGTTTGTATTACTGTCTCAGGTGTACACTAATATTTATATAGGTTCTGCAGCACAAAGTAAGGAGCCCAAGAGATTCTGGAAAGATGGACCTGGCTTTGAATCTAGCACTATCATTTACTAACTGTGTAACTAGACAAGTTACTTCCTAAACATCGATCCCTTTTCTGTAAAAAAGAGACTGTAACAGTATCAACTTCATAGGGTTATTGTATTAAATAAGGTATGGAAAATGTTTAACAGAAAACAATCAGTGCCATTGAATCGATTCTGACTCTTTAGTACTCTATAGGACAGAGCAGAACTGCCCCACAGGGTTTCCTAGGCTGTGAATCTTTCTTTATGGACACAGACCACCTCATCTTTCTCCTGCAGAACAGCTGCTAGGTTTGAACCACCAAACGCTGGGTTAGCAGCCAAATGTCTTAACCACTATGCCACCAAATGTCTTAACCACTATGCTCCTTAAAAGTACTTACAGTAATCTTAAGTAAGAAATGTATTCTACCTAACAGTGCCTAAGCACTAGAATTCTTGATAAATACTGCTGAATAAATGAATATTCAGCCCATTTTATACCAAGAAAAGTGCATCACTAATTTTATCTCTATACTAAGATTAACAGCAGCAATAATGTTTGGGAGCATTTTGCAGTTTACAAAGTCCTTCTGACATCTACATACTCTTATTCACTCTCCACAACATTCTTAGATGACATTTTTAAGATAAGCATTTTAGGAATAAGGAAACTGGTAGCCATCAGGATACAAACAGCAAAGGCTACCCACCCTAGTGGCTTCCCACAATCAGATTCTCAACTCTGAGGTAAGTGCCTAGTGCCAAATGCTCTTAAAACAACATCAACGACAAGGAGGCAGATCCCTGTTAAGTTACCATCCACCCCAAGTCCAGTCGATCACAGGAGTCCAGGAATAAGCCCCGCGTAATGTACTCAATCAGAAGCCACTGACGGTACTTATAATGTTGCACTGTTTCCTTACGTGGTGTCCTCCTACATCTTTAGGAGCTCCCAACACCAGCAGAGCGCACAAAACAGGACCTGACACCTAACAGCCCCTCAATAAATGTTTGTGGAAATGACACTGAATGACGACAGGATGCTTTCTAGAGACTAGAAGTGAAGCTAACTCTCCGATGGGGATCAAACATCTCGGGCAGAATACAGAGGAATAGTTGGGCGGAGAAGATCCAACCGGACTGGGAAGGATGGTTTAGGACTGGCACCGCTGAAGGAAACGAGGGAGTCTGATCCACTGAGGGTAGAGGAGCAGGGAGGAGGCGGGCCTGGCCGCAGAAGAGGCTGGAAGGCCGGCGAACAACAGAGACTCGGGGACCCACAGAAGCCGGGCAGTTGGCGCCTGGGGGGAGGGGGTCGCCTGAGAAAGATCCCGGGCCCAATATGAAGAGGATTCTGGGTTCCTCTAGGGACCCACCCCCATCCTGAGGCGGCATCTGCCGCACCGAGTACTCGCTGCTACCTGAAACTGTAGCAGCTTCTCTGTCTGCTCCTGGGTTAGATCCCGCTCCTCAGGCGCCGCCATTTTGCCGCCGCCTCTACGCTTCTGACCCGTCCGCACCGTCACCCGCCGGAACTGACCTCAGAGTCAACCACATCCGGTCGGAACGGCCACCGGGGTGCAACTGCGTCTGCGCATCTTGGCCCACCATCTGTAGCTCAACTGAGGTGAATGACAGTTCCCGCCGCCAGAGGGCTCCACTCTCGGGCTCAACCCGAACACTTTCGGAAACTGTCGAGGTACCCGGGTTATAAATCGACTTTACGACTAACTCAACGAACTGAGATCCCGAATGTGCCTCGAGGAGCTCTGGAAATTCCCGAATGTCACTAGGCTGATTTCGGCTTTTCCCTGCCAATTCTCTGGTAATCTCCGATATTCCTGAAGGTTTCTCAGGAAATTGTAGCAGTTCCGAAATACCGGCGGTTTGATGTGTGATTCCTCCTGTGACGTTTCCTAAAGCTCCGCCTAAATTTTCGAGCTCCTGACTGCCTCGGGAGGTTCTGGAACTCCCTGAACACTGGTGGGGCATTACCGACGCCACCTCGAACTGGAAATTGTGCAAGGCTTTGTGTTTAAAATGTGTTACTGCCAAGGGTGTTTGAACCCAACTACCTGGGTCCTTGACTGTTAAGGCGCTATCAGCCTGCCACCTCCGTGGTGGCAATCCGGAAGCCTCCTGAGTCCGGCTCCTGTAATTGCCTATTTTAGGCCTTTATATTGCATTAGACCTTAAATTCTAAAGCAGCTTGGGGTTGTGGGAGGCTCTGGTCCGCAGTGGGACCATTCTGAAGCTTAACATAAGTTTCAGATGCCACTTGGGTTCTTTCTGACCTTAAAGCAGCATTGTGACTATGCACAAAAATTCCAGGACAAACCTAGGGAGGGTCAGTTTACCTTCAGGAAGAGTATAGTTGAAAGTGGATTATACTCTCCCAAAGAATTAGGGAGTTCTAGTAGCTTGACT
>NW_006921953.1:55940-58456 GCF_000298275.1 Orycteropus afer afer | reverse complement strand
GTATAGTAGAGCTGACAAGGGGCAAGGTTGTAGTCACTTCTTGGTCACAGCCAGCTACCCAGAGGGACTGAGTAGTTGAACCTGTGGGCTCAGGACCATAGTCACAAGGGACATCAAGCTCAACTGGCATCACATACTACACAAAGTATTGTCCTACCTCCTACTTTGGTGAGTAGCAACTGGGATCTTACAAGCTTGCAAGCAGCCATCTAGAGGCAACGATGGGTCTCTCCTCGTCCAGAGCAAAGAGGAACAAAGAAAACCAAAAATTCATGGAAACAATTAATCCTAGCAACTGGTACACCATGCGATCCACAGCCTATATGACTATGAGACCAGAAGAACTAGATGGTGCCCGGCTACCACTGTCAACCACTTGGAGGTGCATCTATGTAGGAGATCCTGGATAAAGAGGGAGAACAATGTGGAACAAAACTCAAAATCATTTGGGAAAAAAAGGAGGGGGGCAGGTTTGCTGGTCTGATAGAGCCTGGTGGAACCACTGAGACTATGGCCCCTAGGTGCCCTCCAGGTCTGGAATTAAACCCACACCTGTGGCTTCCAGCCAAACAAACGACAGGCACATGAGTTGAACACTTACCTGAGGTAGATACACTCCTTGGAGAGAACAATCATGGGAGAAAGAAGGGCTGTTTATGCACAGGGAGACAGTTCAGGGGACAGGAGTGCATGGAGCGATGGACACTGGGAAGTGGTAACTATGCGGAGGAAGTGGGAGGGGAGCTGTTGCATTATAGTAAATTGTAGTCAATGTCATGAGACAAAGTGTATGTGAACTGCTGTATGGAAAATGAATTTGCTCTGTAAATTTTCACAGAAATCAAAAAAATCAAAACCAAAATAAATTTCACCCAATAAAAAATAAAATAAAAATAAATAAATAAAAAAGAAAAAGAGGATTGGGATCAGGAGACTTAAATTCAATTCTAGCTCCCACTATGCCACTGAAAGTTCTGAATATCCTTGAGCAAACTACCTTTTCTCTCTACTCCAGTTTGCCATCGGTCAACCAAGGTTCCCCAAGAACCCCTGGCATGCTAGCTCTGCTCAATATTCTTTCAAGGCAATCCTTTATTTTGTTGTTATGCTATTTCCACTACCTCATCCCCACCCTTCATTCAGTCTCTGCCTTCTCTGCACTATCTTTGCCCCTTCCAACCTCCCACCTCTTTTTCACCAAAAAAAAAAAACTAAACTCACTACTGTCAAGTTGTTTTCCAATTCATAGTCACCCCTCCTTGGGTTTCCAAGGCAGTATCTCTATAGAGGGAACTCTGGTAGTGTAGTGCCTAAGGCACTGGACTGCTAACCAGAGAGCTGGTGGTTCAAACCCACCAGCCACTCCTCGGAAGGAAGATGGGGCAATCTACTTCCGTAGTGATACTGCCTCAGAAACCCAAAGAGGGGTCGCTATGAGTCGGGTCCAACTTGATGGCACATAACAACAACAATAACATCTCTATAGAAGTAGATTGCCCAATACTCCTTCCAAGGTGGGTTTGAACCATTAGCCCTCTGGTTAGCAGGCAAATGCCTTAGGCACTATGCCACCAGAGGTCCCCTTAGATTTTCCTTTTATCATTGCCACTTATCCTGCTATCTGCTTCTTCTGCCCACCCTTAACAAGACCTTTGAGAGGCACAGAGGTCTGGGTCTAGTACATACTTTTCCTCAAACTACCTGTGTGACCTCTATTGAGGCAGTTGGCCTCCTGAGCCCCGTGGTCCAGTGTGTCCCCATCTAAGGAATCCTACCCCTGCTCACCTCATAGGATTGATTCTGATGAGACAGAACGTGCTTTGAAAGCAGTTCTGTGAACAGTACATTAAGATATGCACTAGAGCTTAAATTCTAAAGCACTTGGAAGGTTGAGGGAGTCCTAATTCCATTTTGGATCTTGACATAAGTTCAGACACCATTTGAGTTCTTTGTGTTACTTCCCCAATGCTTACTGGCCATTACACCAACAATGTGGTTATCCTTAGACAAGTCCAGGACAAGCAGAGGGGTGGTTTGCCCTCAGTAAGAATATGTTTGAAAGCAGATTAACTAGTATGCAGAAAGGTGCTCAAACAAAGAACTAGGGAACTTGCCTGGGCATTTACCAAAAATAGCCCATCAGACTCATGTTATTTAATTAAAGTTAAAGGTTGAGGTCCTGATGACTATGACTCAAAGTCATGTAATCATGAAAACCCCATCAAGACCCCACAACATATCCTGTAAACTTTTTTAACCCACAATGATGTACTTGTCTTAATCATGGTCCTTTCTTGCTTCTATAGTCCTACCTAGACAGTGATAAATTGACCTACCACCCATCACGATCTTGTGATGATTTCCTTTGCTATCTATCATATATAATGAAAACCTTGACTGTGAATCAGTGAATTCCATCAACTTCTGTAATGGGTACATGCTGATGGCTTCCCTCATCTGGATGATGTATTTGTCCTGTTGAATACTTAATAAAAAGGTTTCTATAGAACATTTTT
>NW_006921953.1:54207-54965 GCF_000298275.1 Orycteropus afer afer | reverse complement strand
TATTGTTGGGTGAAGTGCTCTGTAAATGTCTATAAGGTCAAGTAGGTAGATTGTATTCTTTAGTTCTTCTGTGTCTTTGTTGTGTTTCTTTCCAGTTGTTTTATCTTTCATTTAAAGTGGTATAGTAAAGTCTCCAACTATTATTTTGGAGTCATCTATTTGTCTTTTCAATTCTGTTTAAGTCTGAGTTATGTATTTTTGGGCTGTTTGTATGCATAGATTTTTAATATAGTTATATCCTCTTGTTCAATTGATCCTTTAATCATTATATAACATCCTTTATTGTCTCTTATGGTGGTTTTTGTCTTAAAGTCAGTTTTATCAGAAACTAATATTGCTACTCCTGCTCTTTTTTATTGCATTTGCTTGAATTATCTTTTCCCAACCTTTGATTTTTAGTCTATTTTTGTCCTTGTCTCTAAGGTGTGTTTTTTGTAGACAGCATACTGATGGGTTTTGTTTTCTTATCCAGTCTGTAACTCCTCATCTCTTGAGTGGTGCATTTAGTCCATTTACACTCAGTGTAATTATGGACAAGTATGAATTTGTTGATGTCATTTTGTTATGTGTTTTTTTCGTGGTGTTGCTGACTTATTTGTTCCATATAATTTTCTGTGCTGAACTCATTTTTTTAAATGAATTGTGTTGTTATTTCCTTCGTTGCTATTGTTTTAGTATTTGCTAAGGCATTTGACTAGGAGCTCTGGTAGCGTAGTGCCTAAGGCACTTGACTGCTAACTAGAAGGCTGGTGGTTCAA
>NW_006921953.1:52157-53247 GCF_000298275.1 Orycteropus afer afer | reverse complement strand
AAATCCACCAGCCACTCCTTGGAAGGAAGGTTGGGCAATCTACTTCCATAGTGATACTGCCTCAGCAACCCAAGGAGGGTTCGCTATGAATTGGGGCCGACTCGATGGCACATAACAACAACAACATTTGAGGGACAATTATGCTGGGTATATAATCATTGGTTGGAAATTTTTTCTTTCAGGGTTTTATATATACCATCTCATTCCCTTCTTGCCTGCATGATTTCTGCCAAGAAATCAGAGCTTAGTCTTATAGGTTTCCCTTTGTAGGTAACTTTTCATTTTTCCTGTGCTGCTTTCAGGATTCTTTCTTTGTCTTTGGTTTTGGTGAGTTTGATGATTTTATTTTGGGGTCTATCTTGTTTGAGGTTCTTTGGACTCCTTGAATGGGTATATTTTCATCTTTCATCATACCAGGGAAATTCTCTTCCTACAGATCTTCAACAATTTTCTCTGTGGTGTTATTTGTCTCTTCCTGTTCTGGAATTCTGATTACACAGAGGTTATTCCTTTTGATGGTATCCCACATGAATATTGTTGCTGCTGTTGTTGTTGTTGTTGTTATGTGCCATCGAGTCATACCCTACTCATAGCGAGCCCTCCTTTCTTAATTTTTTTTTGAGTGATCCCTTACCAAAGTAGTATTGATGTATTTGTCTTCAATCTCACTAATTCTGTCTTCCATTGATTTGATTCTACTCCTTTGCCTATTCAATGTGTTATCTATTTCTGAAATTTTAGTATTAATCTTACAGATTTCTATTGGTAGATTTTGTATCATTTCTAATTTTTCATTTATTTTGTCATTTTGTTCTTGTATTTTCTTCCCAAATTGTTTTAGGGTTTTGTCTGCATTTTCCTTGATCTGTCTCTCAATTCATTGAAGATACGTAAATATAATTCTTTTGAATTGCTTATCAGGGAGTTTTAATGCTGGTTCTTCCTCAGGGATGGTTTATGGGTCTGTATCCTGGTCCCTTGTTTTTACTGCTTTATATTGCTTCTTTGTGTGGACTGTGATGGTCTGTTGTTTCTGAGACATTGTGACATCATTGTATTTATATTTAATTAGTGATTATATGTTGGTGTG
>NW_006921953.1:38886-45623 GCF_000298275.1 Orycteropus afer afer | reverse complement strand
TAACAAGAGGAATGTCATACCCTGTCAGTCTTGCAGGTCCGGAGTGTCCTTGGGGTTGCTGGAAAGCAGAACATGTTCTTAAGTCCCAGGAATCTGCAAGAGCACTGTCTCTTTAAATATCCAAAATATTGAAGCTGCTTTTTAAACCTTCAAAATGGCGGCATCTCCAGACCGGCAAAAGTCCACAGCTCAGCCCACTTTTCTCTTCACCTTCTCCGTTTGTTCCTCAGCGATCGTGCACAGTCCTCTGTGCAGTCCCTGGCTAGCAGGGTGATTTTTAGGTTAGTTCTTAGGTCCTACCACCACTTGGAATGTCCAAGCTGTCTGTGCCATCAGGATTGCTCAGGATCGCTGCCAGACTGCAGCTCCATCTGTCTCCTTTTTTGGCATTTTCTTGCAAATTCTTCTGCTAGTTGGAGTTTAGTCTACTTCTATATCTTTCCCTTCAAGGCTCAGGTTTCCAGGATTATCTTCTGTATCTGTTGCAATTGGTTTCTCTTTTCTTTGTTGAAGGAGGTCTGTGTAGTTTGTCTGTCTATTCCACCATCATACTGGAAGTCCTCCAGGTGGTATATCTTTGCGGAAGTAGATTGCTCTACCTTTCTTCCACAGAACGGCTGGTGGGTTTGAACCCCCAACCTCTGGTTAGCAGTCAAAATGCCTTAGGCACTGTGATAGTTGGAGTTGTGTGTCAACTTGGCTGGACCACAATTCTGAGTGGTTTAAGCAGTTGTGATGTAGGTTATTCCCATGATGAGATCAGATGTATGTGTTTTGAGCAACCAATCTATTGAAAGGGTGTTTCCCCAAGGGTGTGGCCTACTTCCAATATATTTATGGACATTCTGGGAAAAGAGACACTCTTCTGTGAATCGGGATCCTGTTGTGCTGCCTACAACTGTCCGTGAGCAAACAGTCCACCATTCAGCCTCGAGATCTTGGATTCGTCTTTTGTTGGAGTCAACAGCCATTATACAGCCTGCCAACCTTGAGCTTGTCAGCCCCTACAGCTGCATGAGTCAGGAAAAGCCTCCATCTTGATGTTCGATCCAAGAACTTGGGACTTGCCAACTTCTATGGTGTGAATCATTTTCCTAAGATAAATTTCTCTCTCTATATATATATGTATATAAGCTTTACTGGTTTTGCTTCTCCCGAGAACCCAGCCTAACACAGGCACTGTGCCACCAGAACTCCTTTCAGAGGTACATATACACAATGGTGCATAATAACAAATAGGCACTACTTTGTGATGTGCATCAAAACACTATTATTACTGTATTATAATGCTGAAGATGTTTTAGTGTATCTGGAAGTGTTTCTTTAATGTTTTTTTGTGCATAGACAGTGCAATGCAGTGAATTGCTTAATATGGCCCTTCTAGCCATCATTTTCCATATTGTTATGCATTGTAAATCCTAGTCTCTATGCCTGTTTAAGGTGGAATATATCTTGAGTCTCACCTTACTGGAGGGTGTGATTCAAGTTACCACCCTTAGTTTCCTTGAAGGTATATGTGTGAATGTTCTGGCAAAGTTCTCTCTCTTGCTCTGGTCCTGCATTTGGTTCATCATCTCACCCCTGGACTTGAGATAGCAGTCAATCATCTGACCTGCCAATTTGGGCTCACCAGCCCCTGCAACTATGTGAATTGGGAAAATCCTCCATACCTACCAATGGACTTGGGACCTACCAAGCTCCTAGCCTCCACCACCACGTGAGACTTTTGCTTAACAGTTTGTGACTTCTGTGAGACTTTACAGTGAAATACAGAACCCTAAGACAGGAGCGAGAGTACTGAGAGGAGGATGAAGAGTTGATGTTAGAGATGATGGAGTAGCACAGCAGTTTGGAAAAGTTGGACATTTGGGACATCTTTAACCTCCACCTCATATGGAACCAGCATTGTGCTGATCCTTCTAAAGGAAATTATTGGAGCAGAAAAGTACACTCTATACTATATACTAAGACAAACGTTTGACTGACGTAAGATATGAACTGTACGTAACTGTTCTGACTTATGTACAAATTAGACTTAAAGACAGGCTGAGGAACAGAACTTGTTTATAATCTGGGGACTGCATGTACTTCATCCTTATAGGCCTGTACCAGATCTGCACACACAAATTCACAACTATGCCCTGGAATTTTTCTTAGACCCTTGAGATAAGAATGGAAGGAAAGAGCTGCAACTTAGGAGAATTTACTCCATCAACTCAAAGCTCAAAGGAGACTCAGTGCAATTTAACATCTTTAATACTGTTGGATTCAGATGACCTAGATGAGAGATTGCAAAATCAGATGCCTTCTGGAGATTTTGCTTAATTCTAACTTAACATATATTCTTCCAACAGACATGCTTTGTAGTGTTAAATGAAATGAAAATGGAGTCATGTGATTGACACAATGGCATTGGCAGGCCCCTGCGTGTAGTGTAAATTTTACTGACAACGAAGTCTAGCTTTCTTGTAAATCAGGCCACCCTCATTGACAAATGAGATTATGACATCGCTTCCACCCTTGTTGGCCAGTGAAATATTTATATCATTTCAATAGTAAATTGTATAAGGCAATCAGAAATAAGCTTTTACTTCCTTGTTTTGTGAATATAAGGCAAACTCTGCTAACAATTGGTGGAATACATTTCCAAATGTGGTTTGACTTGAAAATTTTCCTGGAAAAAAAAAAAAAAAACTCACTGCCATTGATTCAAATCCGACTCATAGTGACCCCCTCCTTGGGTTTCCAGGTATCACTATGGAAGTAGGTTGCCCAGTTTTCCTTCTGAGGAGTGGCTGGTGGGTTTGAACTGACAGCCTTCTTCTTAGCAGTCAAATGCCTTAAGCACTACACCATCAGAGCTCCCTCTGCCCGAATAATTCTCATCTAATACATTAATTCTATTATTGAATCAGTTTCTTTTGACAGTAGTTACATTAAATATCCTTAATTGTTCTTTATTTCCTCAAAGAAATATATGCCCTCTTTGTTTATCTATCTCTTTTCTTCTATCATTAAAGACTTGATTATAAGAAATATTTCAATTTTGTTTATAACTTTACCATAAGAATTTGCCTCAATTGGGGGAGGAGGTGTTGCAATATGGAAAACTGGAGAGTTCATTTCATGTGAAAAGTTGATTTCTCCTTTTTACCTGTAACTGATGGTTTCTATGTGAGACCAACATTGCCAACCTCCTACCCACCCCCTTTTTTTTAATTTAAGAGCACCTGGAAATTTGGATCTGTATGTGACATCTTCCCATTTTAAGATGGTGGCAGCTAATTCAATTTTTAAGAAAATTACTCTGCTAGTCTGCGGAACAAAGAAATCCATTTGACCTTTCTCTCTGGTTCCTGAAATTGACCCTTGGAACTTGCCAGCAATCAAGTTAGCTTTATTTTCCAAAATAGCCAGGCAACATTTAACCATGTGCCAAGGCTTTCTTCCAAGCCATTGCTGGATGGGTTCAAACAACCTTTAGGTTCGTAATCAAAAGCAAATGATTTGTGCCACCTAAGGACCTTAATAGTCTAGTAGTCCCATTTATAAAATAAAAGGAAACTACAACCAAAAACTTCATGGATGTGATTTCTTGGTTGGGAGGTTTAGGGTCATGGTTTCCTGTAATAACCTAGTTAATTGGCCTAATAACATGTTTTGAGCTTCTGTTCTAGCTCCTAGTTCAAAACGTAGTACCTGGGGTCTGAAAAGCTTGTCAGGGCAATGTTTCTACAAGGGTGTTTGTATGTTCTATAAGAATTTCTAGGTACATATTACAGCTGACAAGGGGTAAGACTGTAGTCACTTCTTGGCCACAGCCAGCTACCTGGAGGGAGCGAGTAGTTGGGCCTGTGGCCTCAGCACCATGGTCACAGGGGACATCAAACTCAATTGGTATAGCACTATACAAAAACATTTGTCCTGATAAAGGACAAATTCTGTTTTGCTGAAGCATGGAAATCCTACAATAATCCCTCAATTTCTGAGTAACTACTTTGGCGGGTAGTGACTGGGATCTTAAAAGCTTGCAAGCAGCCATGTAGATGTGATGGTGGATCTCTCCTTGTCCAGAGCAAAGAAGAATTAAGAAAACCAAAGACACATGGAAACAATTAGTCCAAGGGACTGGTACACCATGTGATCCTCAGCCTATATGACTATGAGCTCAGAAGAATTACATGGTGCCCAACTACCACTGTCAACAACTTGGAGGGGGATCTATGTAGGAGATCCTGGATAGAGTGGGAAAACAATGTGGAACAAAACTCAAAATCACACACACACACACACAAAGAGAGACTAGGTTTGCTGGTCTAATAGAGCCTGCTGGAACCCCTGAGACTATGTCCCCTAGCTGCCCTTTAGGTCTGGAATTGAACCCACTCCTATGGCTTCCAGCCAAACAAAAGACAGGCATATGAGTTGAACATTTACATTAGGTGCATATACTCCTTGGAGAGATTAATCATGGGAGAATAGAAGGGCTGTGTATGTACAGGGAGATAGATCAGGTGGCAGGGGTTCATGGGAGGGAAGGACACAGGGAAGAGGTAATTATGGGGACGAAGTGGGAGGAGAGCTGTTGCATTGTGGTATATTGTAGTCAATGTCATGAGACAAAGTGTATGTGAACTGCTGTATGAAAAATGAATTTGCTCTGTAAACTTCCACCCAAGTCACAATAACAACTTAAAAAAAAAAAAAAAAAAAAAGCTTGTCGGGGTCATCCAAGGCAAACAATTGGTTTCTATTTACTTGGAGCAACAGAAGAAGGAGAGTCAAGAATAGGAGGAGGATATGGAACGTGTGGCTAATTGCCTCCATTAACAAGTGCCTCCTTTGCCATGAGACCAGATGAACTGGATGGTGCCCAACTAACATTACTGAATATTTTGATCAAAGATTCCATAGAAGAATCCTGGCCAAAGGGGGAAAATGCAGAACAGAACTTCAAATTCTCATGCATTCCAGACTTCCTAGAGCCATGAAGGTTGGATGAACCCCTGAAACTATTGCCCTGAGATAATCTTTAAACCTTAAACCAAAAATGTCCTCTGAAGTCTTCCTAAAACTGAACAATAGTTTAGTTTAACTAGTAAAAAAAATGTCTGCCTTGAGCATTATGCTCTTTTGAGAGCTATCTATATGAGATCAAATTGACAACAGCAACTTGAATGATTAGATAGGAACTTTAGGGGTTAGTGAATTTGTGTTAATGAGGGAGGAACAACTCAGAAAAGGAAGGCTGAGAGTGGTTGCATAACTTGAAGAATGTAATCAATGTCACTGAATTGTACGTGTAGAAGCTGTTGAATTGGTGTATATTATGCTGTGTATATTCTCAACAGCAACAAATTAAAGAAAATTAAAGAACAAAAGGGAAATGGGTGAGATTAATTTTAGAACTCAATATATCCAAATATTAATCCTTTATTTTTTCCATACTATGTCTTCAAATCTGCTATGTGTTATACTCTTACACCAAGTGTACATTTGGGCTCCTCAAACTTCTAGTGCTTGGTAGGCACATATGGATAACGAGTATTGGACAGTACAGATCTGAAGTATTCTGAAGATCTTTTTAAATGAATTTGTTAATTATACTCATCTACAGATATTAGAGATCCATTCAATAGATATTGAGTGCTTTTTCTAAGTCAGGTTCTGGACCAGGTGCTATAAATACAAATAAGAATAGACCCTACCCTCTAAGAACACAAGTTTAATGGCAAGTTTAGTGAATTCCATCACTTCTCTGGAAGGTTTTTCTGTGTGTCTGTCACAGATTTGAGTCACACGTTGGACTTTGTGACTGAGAGCTTGCTCAGAAAATATAATGAATGGGTATTTGTTTTGCTAATCCTACTAATAAGGCTTTGCTGGTGCCTTACCATTTTGTTCCTAATAAAGGACAAATTCTGTCTTGCTGAGTCATGGAAATCCTACAACAAGCCCTCAATTTCTGAGTAACTGAAACATAAGATGTTTTCTATTTGTTGGGGACACAGCATCTTGATTGCTAAGTAAATAAAGCAGACTATTGAGATGGCAGCAACAGGTTTTTGTTTTGTGTTGTTTCTTGCCTTCTGTGCCATTGAATTATTCATTATAGGCTAAGTGGCACTAACAGAAATGAAGGTAATTCAACTAGATTAATCCAAAATGTAAGAGAAGGAGTGACAAATATGAGACCTACATCCAGCAGTATATTATAGATCCTTGGCTCTCTGCTAGGGGCATTTGGATTGAGGAAAATAGGCCCAGAGGCAAAGTTTTGCCTTACACAAATTCCAAGTATGTCTCATGCTCTTCAGGGAGGCCTGAGTATAAACTCTGATGCCACCACTAAATGACTGTGTAACTTTGGCAAGTTAGTTAACCTCTCTAAGCCTTAGTTTTCTCATCTCTCAGCTGTAAGTGGGCTCATAGAATCTATCTTACAGGGCTGTGGCAAAGATTAAATCAGAGCAGATGTGTAAAAGTTCATGGTCTGATCATAGCTATCTTGTTAAGAGGATCAAATGAAATAATGGGTCAAGAGAAAGCTTTGTTACTGATAAAGCCTTTTACAGAAGTAAGGTTTTGTTATAGGTTCGTTCAAAATGTGTTTGTTACTATCTATAAATTTCTTGGTTCTACATTGTGAAAATGTCAGTGCTATCCAAAGCAATCTATACATTCAATGCAATCCCAATCCAGATCCCATCAACATTCTTTAGAGATATGGAAAAACC
>NW_006921953.1:34059-36316 GCF_000298275.1 Orycteropus afer afer | reverse complement strand
GGGGGCAGGAGTGTATGGAGGGATGGACACTGGGAAGAGGTAACTATGGGGAGGAAGTGGGAGGGGAGCTGTTGCATTGTGGTAAACTGTGGTTAATGACATGAGACAAAGTATATGTGAACTGCTGTATGGAGAGTGAATTTGCTCTGTAAACCTTCACCCAAATCACAATTAAAATAAATAAATAAATAAATAAATTTCTTGGTTCTAGGGATAACTTAAAGCACTTGACTGCTAACTAGAAGGCTGGCGATTCAAACCCACCAGCCACTCCTCAGAAGGAAGGTTGGGCAATCTAATTCCGTAGTGATACTGCCTTGGAAATCCAAGGAAGGGTCGTTTTGAGTTGGGTCCGACTTGACAGCAAATAACAACAACACGACAGGGGTAACCTAGCCTCAGGACTCTCCTAGCCTAGCAGAAAGTCAATTGCAGTATCAGGTGGAAAATGACAGCTACTCAGAGATCTGTAGTTGGTAATAGACTTTACCTGTAACATAGGCCTTCAGTTTCTCATCTCATCTCTCACTGGATCACTGCAATGACCTTTTCACTGGTCTTCCTGACTTTACTGGTGCCCCTCTGCAATGCAGTCTTATTAGAACTGCCAGGAAATCTTTTTAAAAAGTAAATCAGATCCTATCATTCCCCTGCTCAAAACCCTCTGTTGGCCTCTTATTGTTCTTACAATAGAATCCAAGCTCTTTACCATAGCCTATAAGGCCCTGTGTGATCTAGCCCCTACCACCTCTCTGACCTCATTATGGCTAGCTCATTATTCTGAATCCTCAAACTTATTATTCTGACTTTTTCTTTTTCTTTTTTTTTTTTTTAAATTGTGATTTGGGTGAAAGTTTGCAGAGCAAATTCATTTTCTGCACAGCAGTTCTTACACATTTGTTTCATGATGTTGATTGCAATCCCCATAAAGTAACAGCTCTCTTCCCACTTCCTCCCTGTGGTTACCATTTCTCTGTGTCCTTTCTATGCATTCCTGCCCTCTAAGCTATCTATCTGTGCAAATACTGCCCTTCTGATGCTCCATGATTGATTGTTCTAAGGAGTGTATCTATCTGGTGTAAATGTTTACTTTATATGCCTGTCTATTGTTTGTCTGGAAGCCACAGGAGTGTGTTCAATTCTAGGCCTGAAGGGTGACTAGGAACCATAATCTCAAGAGTTACACCAGTCTCTGTAAGACCAGTAAGCCTGGTCTTTTGTGTGATTTTGAGTTTAGTTCCACATTTTTCTCCCACTCTATCCAGGATCTCCTACACTGAGTGGTTGACAGTGGTAGCTGAGCACCATCTAGTTCTTCTAGTCTCAGGGACAGGTAGGCTGAGGTTTGCATGGTCCACTAGTCCCTTGGACTAATTGTTTCCATGGGTCTTTGATTTTATCCATTCTTCTTTGCTTCAAACTTATTATTCTGATTCACACTTCAGGGACTTTGTGTTTGCAGTACGCTGCCTAGGAGACTTTTTCCTTGAGTCCTCACACAACTGGCTCCTTTAGACATTCAGATCTTAGCACATGAATACTGCTTTCTCAGGAAAGACCTAAACATGTGTTTCTTTCAAAGCACCTATCATTAGGTGACATTAACTTGTTTACCTGTTTATTGTCTACCTCCCAGCTCTACATTCCATGAGGGCAACATAGACCAAGTCAGCTTTGGCTACCACTGAATCCTCTGTCCTAGAACTATGCTGGACAAAGAGTACATGCTCTAGAGCATGGATGTGGGTGGAGTTTTTGGAGTAAAGCCATGGGAGTAAATCAGGAAATAAACTTCTGATTGTGGGATACAGAGGGATGGCCCTTAATTAGAGTATCTCAAATCAGTGGTGGGGCAGTGGTAGTTCAGTAGTAGAATTCTCACCTGCTATGTGGGAGACCTGGGTTCCATTCCAGCGAGTGCACCTCATACACAGCCACTATCCCCCTGTCAGTGAAGCTTTGTGTGTTGTTATGATGCTGACCAGGCTTCAGTGGAGCTTCCAGGTTAAATGGACTAGGAAGAAGGGCCTGGGGATCTACTTCCAAAAATCAGCCAATGGTGATTCCTTAAAAAGTTGGAATTAGAAATACCATTTGACCCAGCCTTTCCATTACTAGATATACATCCTAAAGAAGTAAGAGCCATGACAAGAACAGACATATGCACACCCATGTTCATCACAGCACTATTTACAATAGCCAAAAGACGGAAACAACCTAGGTGTCCATCAGCTGAGGAATGGATAACCAAACTATG
>NW_006921953.1:24235-32719 GCF_000298275.1 Orycteropus afer afer | reverse complement strand
TGCATTGTGGTAAATTGTGGTCAATGTCATGAGACAAAGTGTATGTGAACTGCTGTATGGAAAGTGAATTTGCTCTGTAAATTTTCACCCAAGTCACAATAAAAACAAACAAACAAACAAACAAACAACAACAAAAAAAGAAATTTGGAGACAAAAAAAAACAAAAAAATCAGCCAATGAAAGCCCTATGGAGCACAATGATCTGATCTCCAACCAGTGAGAACCGGCAGAAATTTGTTCCATTGTGCATGGGGGTCATCATGAGTTAGTGTCAACTTGATGGTAGCTAACAACAATAGCATGTCAAATCAGAGGATAAAAGAGAGTCTACCTCAGTTTTAGGTGATAGAGGAAGAATGCTAATAATAAATGACCTTGAAAGCAGAAATCCTTTATTGTTCTTTTAAAATCTTCTTGTTCATAAAAGATAACATGTTTTGTGAGGTGTGAACAAGTTCAAACAACACCTCAGTTGGCAGGGTGGGAAAGGGAGGAAAAGGAAAAGACCTATTTACAGATGGTTTAAATAACCCAGATGCATTTAAATTATCCCCACAATCATCAACTCTGCCTGGTTAGAGGCTCTGTGCAGGTAGAGAAGCAGGGAGGATGTTTCCAAGGGAACATAGTGTGAGTTTCACTGTGCTGTAAACTTCAATTACCATCTGGACACTTTGGGCTCCTGATGCCAGTGAGGAGTTACCATATTGGAAGGGTAATCCCTTGATTACAATGAGGGGCCAGGGTTACTGTTAAACCACAGGAGCAGGAGGAATATGTCTGAAACTCAAGGGATTCACTGGGATATCACTTGGTGCTTTCATACTCAATGATAATAGAAAATAAACGACTACAACAGCCATAACCTGAGAAGGGCAAGGTAACTAAAGACACAGCTCTCTCATAATAAAAGTGTAGATCACTCCACTGGAAAGCGTTTACGCCAACCAAAGTATTACATGACCAAACCAAACCAAATAAATAAATACATAAAACCAATTCCATTAAGTCAATTCCAACTCATAGGACATAGTAGAACTGCTCCATAGGGTCTCCAAGGCTGTAAATCTTTATGAAAGTAGACTGCCTCATCTCTCTCTTGCAGATCAGGTAGTGGTTTCAAACCACCAACCTTTTGGTTAGCAGCTAAATGTTTTAACTGTTATGCCACCAAAGCTCCTCAGTATTAACTGAGGGTGAGGGAAATCTAGAATGAGTAGTGGAGGCCTGAGATGATATAATCATCATTTACAGCCTTGGGACCAGCTGCAACTGCAGAGAAATGTAGTTTGTTTCACTAGCTCACTTGCCTTAAGTCCTCACAGAGAGTGTAGCTGGTAATAGGAGTCCCTTGGTAGTGCAAATGATTAAGTATTTGACTACTAGCTGAAAGATTGGTTGTTCAAATCCACTCAGAGGCACCTCAAAAGAAAGATTGGGTGATCTTCTTCTAAAAGGTCACAGCCTTGAAAACCCTATGGAGCAATTCTCTGCATACATGAGGTTGTAATGAGTTGGAGTTGACTTGATAGAAACTAACAACATGACATTAAAAGGAATGTCACGACTTATAGGATTTGTATCTTGGGAAAAGTGAGGACATTTTATTCTTACAAAAGTTGTTGTCAGCTGCTGTAAGTCAGCCCTGATTCATGGTGACCTCATGACAATAGAATGAAGTGCTGCCTGGTCCTGCACCATCCCTATGATCGATTGTGAAACACTAGGTACTTTTTTCCTAGTCTGCCTTAGTCTGGAAGCTCTGCTAAAGCCTGTTCAGCATCATAGCAACACACAAATCTCCACGGACAGATGGGTGGTGGCTGTGCTTGAGGAGGTTTGAAGGAATTGAATCCAGGTCTCTATCATGGAAGGCAAGAATCCTACTACTGAAGGACCCATATTATAGTATAGAACTGGATATAATGGGAGGAAATAAGCAGCATTGTATCTAATAAACATTATATATATATATATCATACCTAGGAGAAGAAGAAATAATAGGAACAGACACAAAAAGACAAGAGACTATGGAATTATGATATAAGGACATTAAAACAGCTATTGCAAATATGCTTAATATGATCAAAAATTTAAAAGAAACTATGAACATAATGAGAAGAAATATATGAAAGACATAAAAATAAGAACTGAATGTAATTTAGAGAAATCAAAAATATTTGAAAAGAACATTTTACTGGATGGGATGTATGTTGTTATTGTTGTTGTTGTTTTGTGCCATCAAGTCAGACCTGACTCATAGCATCCCCTCCTTGGGATTCCGAGGCAGTATCACTATGGAAGTAGATTGCCCAACTTTCCTTCTGAGGAGTGGCTGGTGGGTTTGAACCACCAGCCTTCTGGTTAACAGTCAAATGCCTTAGGCACTACACTACCAGAACTCACTCTATTAAATATGGCAGAAGGAAAGATTAGTCAACTCGAAGACATAGCAATAGAAACCATCCAAAGTGAATCTTAGAAATGCAACAAAAAACATGAACAGACCCTCAATGACTCATGGGGTGATATCATTCAGTCTAACACATTTGTAATTATCCCAGAGGACAGGGAGAGTGGAAAAATTATGGTCATAATGTTACAAAATTTGATGAAAACTAAATGCAATGAGATATCATCTTACCCTCATTAGAATGTCCTCCTTGGGTTTCCAAGGCAGTGTCTCTAGGGAAGTAGATTGCTCAATCTTCCTTCTGAGGAGTGGCTGGTGAGTTTGAACCACCAGCCTTCTGGTTAGCAGTCAAATGCCTTAGGCACTATGCCACCAGAGCTCCCCATTAGAATGTCAGTGATGAAAAATAAAATAAACAGAAAACATAATCAACAAGTGCTCATCCACCACTGATGGGACTATACAATGGTACAGCCACTGTGGAAAACAGTTTGATGGCTCTTCAAAAAGCTGAACTAGAAATACCATATGAGGGGTTTCAAAAATGGCAAATCCCAAACAGGGTAGACCCCAATAGAAAACCACCAAGACATAACATAATCAAACTTGCCAAAATTACAGACAAAGAAGTAATCCTGAAAGCAACTAGAGAAAAACAAAGTTATCTACAAAGGGCAACCAATAAGACTAAGCTCTGATTTCTCAGCAGAAGCCATGCAGGTGAGGAGCCATATATAATATAATGAGATGACATATGTAAAACCCTGAGAGAAAAAAAATTGCTAACCAAGAATCGCATATCTAGCAATATTGTTCCTCAAATATGATGGTGAAATTAGTTCATTTTCAGATAAACAAAAATTAAGAGAATTTGTTAAAATCAGACCAACCTTACAAGAGATGCATAGGGAGTCCTCTGGACAAAGAAAAAATGACAGCATGCAACAACCTGTGATTAACACAATGCCAACCTCACCTAGAAAACAACTCAGATAGAGAAGTATCCAAAGAAAAATAAACTTACAAGGCTGAAAACAGGGAACAAGGGACATTAATTTGTAAATGAGGACAAATACAAAGCAAAAAGAGAGAATAAATAGTGTAGTTATAGAACTTTCAAAAGGAGAGGAAGTCAAGCCTATTTCAGGATTGAACCAACTGTGTTAAACTGGGGAAAAAAATAATAAATCACAGGGTGCTGTCAAAGAAAATTAATGAACCTTCTTATCAAAATGAAAAAAGAGGAGAGGTATAAATATTCAGCAAATACTAAAACAATAGCTTTGAAGGAAATGGCAAAATAATTCATAAACAGCATGAGCTCAGCAGAGAAAATTTTATGGAACAAAGAGATCACCAACACCACAAAAACACACATAACAAAATGACAGCAAAAAATTCATACTTGTCAATAATTCAGTTGAATGTAAATGGATTAAATGCACCAATCAAGAGACAGAGAGTTGAAGAATGGAAAAGAAAACATGACCCACTGATACTCTGTAAGAGACACATCTTAGACACAAAGACAAAAATAAACTAAAAATCAAAGGCTGCAAAAATACATATAAATTAAATGGCAATCAAAAAAGAACATGAGTGATTATATTAATTTCTGACACTATAGACTTTAAGATAAAACAACCATAAGAGACAAGGAAGAATATTATAGGATTAAAGGATCAGTCAAACAAGAGGACCTAACAATAATAAATATCTACACACTCAATGAAAGGATTCCAAAATATGCACATCAAACTTTAACAGAATTGAAAAGAGAGATAGACAACTGCACCATATGGTGTTGTTGTTGTTATTTGCCATAGAGTCAGCCCCGACTCCTAGCGACCCCTCCTTGGGTTTCCGAGGCAGTTATCACTATGGAAGTAGGATTGCCCAACCTTCCTTCCGAGGAGCACCATATGGTAGAAGACTTTAATATACCACTTTCAATGAAGGATAGAACAACTAGAAAGAAACTCAACAAAGACACAGAAGAACTAAATAATACAATCAACCAACTTACACCTACAGACATATATAGAACACTTCACCCAACAACAGCATAACATATATTCTTTACTAGCAAACATGAGCATTCTCCAGAATAGACCATGTATTAGGCCACAAACCAAGCTTCAAAACACTCAAAAACATCAAAATATTGCAAAGTACCTTCTCAGATCACAAAGCTATAAATTAGAAAGCAACAATAGGAAGCTCAAGGAAAAAGAAAAGTAAACACATGGAAAGTGAATAAGCCCTCCTTGAAAACTACTGGGTAATAGAAGTAAAAAATGGCATTTAAAAATTCTTTGAATCAAATGAGAATGAAAGCACAACATACCAAATATTTGGGAAGGATTCAACTTCAATCTTTCTCCATTTATTATGATGTTCCTTACTGGTGCAGTTGTGAGGATTTTTGTTTTCTTTATGTTGGGGTGTAATTCATACTGAAGACTACTGTCTTTGATCTTCATCAATAAGTGCTTCAAGTCCTCTTCAGGAAGGAAGGAAACTTTCCTTGTTGGTTACCAGGATGGAAGGCGAGGGGAGGGAAAATTGCTAAATAGGGAGAGGCAAGTATTGATTTGCTTGAAGGGACAGGCAATATACCAAAAATTAGTGACCAACACAATAACACTAAGGAAAAGGAAGACATAGAGAGGTGCATGAGAGGTACAGATAACAAAGATAAACTCTTTTGCATATATAATACTGCATTATCAGTGATAACAAACATTAATCTTCAGGTAAAAAAAATGGGTAGACAGGCTGAATGATCAGGTATGTCTAGGCAAAAGGGAATATACCCATGACCATATATGAGGTTGGCAGATGATATTTCTATGTGCATATTTGTATACACTATAAGAATATCCATATATATAATAGAGCTAACAAGGGGCAAAGATATGATAACTTCTTAGCCACAGCCAATTACCATGAGGAAGCAAATAGTTGGACCTGTGGGTTCAGGATCATGGTCACAGGGGACATCAAGCTCAATCGGCATAACATACTACACAAAAACATTGTTCTACATCCTACTTTGGTGTGTAGTGACTGGTGTCTTAAAAGCTTGCAAACGGCATCTAGAGGCAATAATGGGTTTCTTCTCATCCAGAGCAAAGAAGAATGAAGAAAGCCAAAGACACATGGACACAATTAGTCCAGGGGACTAGTGGACCATGCAAACCTCAGTGTATGTGACCATGAGACCAGAAGAACTAGATGATGTCCGACTACCACTGTCAACCACTCAGAAAGGGACCAGTGCAGGGATCCTGAATAGAATGGGAGAACAATGTGGAACAGAACTCAAAATCATAAAAAAGACCAGGTTTACTGGTCTGATAGGGACTGATGAGATCCCTGATACCATGGCACTAAAGATTATTAATGGTTCCCAGGGGTGAGAAATAGGAGTAAAGCAGGAATTTTTGTTTAGAGGCATTGAGGTTATGTTAATGGTGGTAGAATATTTTGGAAAAGGACAATGATAATGGTGGCATAACATGAAGAATGTAACTAATGTAATTGAATGTAAATAGGGAAGTAAATAGGGAAGGGGACATTGCATGGTTTAAAATTAAGAAGGGAGTGTGTCAGGGTTACATCCTGTTCTGGTTACCTAGGGCTGCTCTGACAAGAAATATACCACAAATGGGATGGCCTTAACAAACAGTTTATTCTTACAATTTGGAGGCTTTAAGTCCAAGTTCAAAGTGCCAAGCTCTAGAGGCTGGGTGAAAGCCCCTCAACCTTGGGGTCTAGCTCTGCCTCCTGCTCCTGGCCCACTAGAGCTGGAGGCTTTTCTTCACTCAGTCAGCTGCTGGCTGCTGAAGCTGAGAAACCCCAAGGTTGACAAGTAAAAAGGCACAGTCCTGATGTTACCACATAGCAGGCCATTACTTAAGTCCATTGTAAGTCCCAAGGTCAACAGAGCATAGTAGACTGCTGAGCAATGGCACGGCTACATGCAGGGTCCAAACATGTCATAGGCTAGAGACCATTCTCAAAGCTTCTCCTTATATACAGGAAGCAGACCACACACCCAGAGGCAGCTACTCAGCTACTCATAGTAGATTCTACAATGCAGTTGATTACCAGTCTCATCATGGGGAATACTACATTCAGCTGCCCAGCCACTCAACCAGGCCTAGCCAAGTTGACATACAAACATAACCATCACAATTCCACCCCTTGTCAACTTGGCACCTGTACAGATCTTCAATGGGTGGTATCTGTACAGGTCTCTTCCACTGGGTGGCTTCAGTCCCCTAGTTCCTGAATAGTGATCTCATCCCCTTGGCCTAGATGGGCCCCATTTACTGGTCTGATAGAGACTGGTGAGACCCCTGATACCATGACACCAAAGATTATTAATGATTCCCAGGGGTGAGAAAGAGGGGTAAAGCAGGAATTTTTGTTTAGAGGCATTGAAGTTATGTTAATGGTGGTAGAATATTTTGGAAAAGGACAATGATAATGGTGGCACAACATGAAAAATGCAACCAATGTAATTGAACGTAAATAGGGAAGGGGACATTGCATGGTTTAAAATCAAGAACGGAGTGTGTCAGGTTGCATCCTTTCACCATACTGATTCAATCTATATGCTGAGTAAATAATCCGAGAAGCTGGACTATATAAAGAACATGGCATCAGGATTGAAGGAAGACTCCTTGACAACCTGCGATACACTGACAACACACTTGACCTGAAGCACTTACTGATGAAGACTGAAGACTACAGTCTGCAGTATGGATTACACCTCGATATAAAGGAAACAAAAATCCTCACAATGGGACCAATAAGCAGCATCACCATAAATGGAGAAAAGATTGAAGTTGTCAAAGACTGCATGCTACTTGGTTCTACAATCGATGCCAATGGAAGCAGCAGTCAGGACATTAGATGACAATGTATAACACTGAGCCAGTTGGCTGCAAAAGACCTCTTTCAAGTGCTGAAGAGCAAAGATATCTCCTTGAAGACTAAGGTGTGCCTGACACAAGCCACTGTATTTTCAATTGCCTCATATGCATGTGAGAGCTGGACAACAAATAAGGAAGACCAAAGAAGAATTGATGCTTTTGAGTTGTGGTAGTGGCAAAGAATGCTGAAAGTACCATAGACTAACAAATCTGTCCTGGAAGAAGTGCAGCCAGAATGTTCCTTGGAAGTAAGAATGGCAGACTTCATCTCACCTACTTTGGTCATGTCAGAAAGGACCATTCTCTGGAGAAGGAAATCAAGCTTGGTAAAGTGGAGGGTAACAAAAAAGGGAAAGGCCCTCAACAAGATGGACAGAGTGGCTACAACGATGGGCTCAGGTATAGCAGGGATCATGGAGCTGGCTCAGGACGAGGAAGTGTTTCGTTCCACTATACATAGGGTTGCTATGAGTAGGAGATGACTTCATGGTACCTAACAACAACAGCAGCAGGGAAGGTGTGCTGCTGAATATTTTGGCATATATATTTTCACCACAATAAAATAAGTTTTTATGAAAACTATAAACCAGAAGTCACAGAATGTCAGTGTGCCCCTAACAGGAAAAGATAGCAATTGCCATCATAATGAAGTTGCTGAGAACTAGTGATAAAAATGATAAAAGCAGCCAGAGATAGAAAGTACATTACATAAAGAGGAACAAAATACAAAAATTAATGCAAACTGAAAGGAGCTCCTTATCTGACACCATATACAAAAAATTACCTCAAAATGGATTGTTGTGGATTGAATTTTACTGCCTCAAATATGTGTCAATTTGGCTAGGCCACAATTCTCAGTATTAAGTAATTACCCTCCATGTTGTGATCTGATGTAATTATTCCATGTATGGTAAATCCTAACCTCTATGATGTTAATGAGGCAGGATTAGCTGCAGTTTTGTTAAGAATGTAGGATATAATCTACAGGATTAGATCTTGAGTCAATTCTCTTTTGAGATATAAAAGAGATTAAATAAACTAGCAGAGATCAATGGGATTTACTACCACTAAGGAAGAAGAGCCAGGAGTGGAGCACATGCTTTGGATCCCAGGTCCCTGCACTGGGAA
>NW_006921953.1:0-540 GCF_000298275.1 Orycteropus afer afer | reverse complement strand
GACGAAAGAGGGGGAGGTCTTCAACGAGATGGAGTGACACAGTGGCTGTGATGATGAGCTCAAGTATATCAGTGATCATGAAGCTGGCGTGGAATCAGGCAGTGTTTCATTCTCCTGTGCATGGGGTCGCTATGAGTTGGAAATGACTCAATGGCACATAACAAAAACAATATAAATGGTGACTATACATGTGTACCTTGTCAGATGGAATACACAGGAATCAAATTGACTATCTGTGGAAAGAGACAATGGAGAAGTTCAATATCATCAGTCAGAACAAGGTGAGAGGGCAACTGTGGAACAAATCATCAATTGATCATGTGCAAGTTTAAGTTCTAGCTGGAAAAAGTTGAAGTACAAAATTAAGCACATCCCGTCTGAATGTAGAGACCATTTCAAGAATAGATTTGACATATTGAACATTAATGACTATAGATCACACTAGTTGTGGGATGACATCACAAACATCATACTTGAAGAAAGCAAAAGGTCATTAAAAAGACTGAGTAGAAGAAAAATTCAAAATGGATATCAGAAGAA
>NW_006921952.1:3439178-3440528 GCF_000298275.1 Orycteropus afer afer | reverse complement strand
CTATTTTGTCTCAGAAGCAGTAACCCAAAAAGTTGGAATTCAACCCAAGTAAGGTGAGGCACACTCCTAGTCACACCCTTAGCTATCACACTCTACTGCATCTGCAGTTCAAGGGCGTGAGAGTTCTCTGTACGAATACGTGCTTTGCACTGGAAGTTTAACTGATGCCTGGCACTTTACATAAGGAGATCTCAAGACGTAATGGGTAAGACATTTGGCTGCTAACCAGAAGGACAGCAGTTCAAACCTATCAGCTCCTCCATAGGAGGAAGATGAGGCAATCTACTTCCAAAAATATTTACAGCCTTGGAAACCCAAAGGGGGTCACTATGAGTCAAAACTGACTCGATGACAGTAGTTTTTGGCACTTATATATGCTACCTTATTTAATCTTTATTTAAAAACAAGATCAGGTAGGTATTATAATGAATCCAATTTTGTAATCAAGGAGATTGAAGCAAGAAGGATAAGTCATTTGTTCACGTTCAAAGATTACCAAGAAACAAAATTACGATTCAAATTCAATCTCTCTAACTCCAAATGACTTAACTTTTGCCCTTCTCTTTTTTTATTTTTTCCCAAAATTTACATGGATTCTATATGACTGTAGTAATAACCTGTTGCTGTCAAGTCAATTGAGACTCATAGTGACCCTACAAGGTCGAGTAGAACTGTGCCATAGGACTTCCACAGCTGCAATCATTATGGAAGCAGACTGCCTCATCTTTGTCACACATCACAGCTGGTGGGTTTGTTGGCTGACCTTTCAGTTAGCAGCTTAGCAGCCGAGCATTTCAACCACTATACCATCGGGGACCCTTATTAATGATGGAAATCCATAATTAGGTTTCCGTACTATCAAAAACTGAACATTTATTTGTAGTATGTAACATTTCACAAAGATCATTTTTTATAAAAAGATAACTTGGATGAAGGTTAAAGAACTCTGGTGGTGTGTGGTTAAAGCATTCGGCTGCTAACCAAAAGGTCAGTGGTTCAAACCCACCAGTTGCTGCACAGAAGAAAGATGAGGCAATCTGTTTCTGTCAAGATTTACAGCCCTGGAAACCCTTTGGGGCACTTGTACTCTGTCACTACGAGTCGAAATCGAGTTGATGGCAATAAGTTAGGTTTTTACATAGAGATGAAGGTTAATCACTAAAGAAAAAAGACCATTCATACAAGAAGACTATTAGAAGCTACGACACTGCTTCAATTTCGAATTCATATTTACCTTTCCTTAATAGAATTAACTTAGAATGGGAGTACTATTTAAAGAGGGACACATTTACAAATTCTTTCTTTTCAAATATCTAGAAACATAACTAAAATTGCTCTTCCATTTAATGT
>NW_006921952.1:3435677-3437263 GCF_000298275.1 Orycteropus afer afer | reverse complement strand
AATACTGCAGGATTCTATGGGCAAAATACTGAATGATGCAGGAAGCAACAAAAGAAGATGGAAGGAATATACAGAGTCATTGTACCAAAAAGAATCGGTCAACATGCAATCATTTCAGAAAGCAGCATGTGACAAGAACCAATGGTACCAAAGGAAAAAGTCCGAGCAGCACTGAACACACTGGCAAAAAACAAGGGTCCAAGAACTGACAGAATGCCTACTGAGATATGTCAGCAAATGGATGCAGTAATGGAAGCGCTCACTTGCCTATTCCAAGAAATTTGGAAGACAGCCAACCTACTGAAAGAGATCCATATTTCTGCCCATTCCAAAGAAAGGTGATCCAACAAAATGTGGAAATTATTGAACAGGTATCATTAGTATCACATGCAAGTAACATTTTGCTGAAGATAATTCAAAAATGGTTATAGCAGTATATCAACTAGAAACTGTCAGAAATTCAAGTAAGATTCAGAAGAGGACATGGAATGAGGGACATCACTGCTAATGTCAGGTGGATCTTGGTTAAAAGCAGAGAAAGAAGTTTACTTGTACTTTATTGATTATGCAAAGGCATTTGACTGTGTGGATCATAGCAAATTATGGACAACATTGCAAAGAATGGAATTCCAGAACACTTAATGGTGCTCATGTGAAACCTGTGCATAGATCAAGAGGCAGCTGGTTCAAACAGAACAAGGGGACACAGCATGGTTTGAAAGCAGAAAAGGTGTGTGGCAGCGTTGTATCCGTTCAACATATTTATTCAATCTATATGTTGAGCAAATAATCAGAGAAGATAAAGTAGCCTGCACCACCAAGATTTGAAGAAAACTCATTAACAATCTGTGATATGCAGATGACACAACCTTGCTTGTGAAGACGACTTGAAGCACTTACTCATGAAGACCAAAGACTATAGCCTTCAGTATAGATTATAGTTCCAGAGAAAGAAAACAAAAATCCTCACAAATGGACCAATAAGCAACATCTTCATAAATGGAGAAAAGCCTGAAGCTGTCAAGGATTTCATTTTACTTGGATCCACAATCAATGCCCACTGAAGCAGTGATCCAGAAACCAAACAACATACTGTATTGAAAATGTGCTGCAAAAGGCCTCTTTAAAGTATAAAAAGCAAAGATGTCACTTGGAGAACTGCAGTTTGTCTGACCCAAGCCAGTCAATTCTCAAGCACCTCATACATAAGCAAAAGCTGGACAATAATTGAGGAAGACCAAGTACTTGATGTCTTTAAATTATGGTATTGGAAAAGAATATTAAATATACCACGGACTGCCAGAATGAACAGATCTGTCTTGGACGAAGTACAGTCAGACGCTACTTCTGAAAGTATCTTGCACTTTGGACATGTACATAGGAGGCATCAGTGCCTAGAGGATGTCATGGTTGGTAAAGCAAAACCCACTGCCACCGAGTCAATCCTCACTCACAGCAACCCTCAGAGCATTTCCTGCCTCACCTCTCTCCTGAAGACCAGCTGGTGGGTTCGAACCATTGTCCTTTTGGTTAGCAGACCAATGCCTTCACATAGGATCACCAGAGCTCCCTGTAGAGGGTCAACA
>NW_006921952.1:3433541-3434492 GCF_000298275.1 Orycteropus afer afer | reverse complement strand
CTGGAGGATTCTCCTCACTCACATGGTTGCAGGAGCTCGCGAACCCCAATCAACAGATCAGACGACTGGCTGCCCCAAGAACTGGGGGTAAGATGATGATGAACCAGATGCAGGATCCAAAGCAAGAGAGTGACCTTTGCCAGAGCATTCTCATATGTGGCCTCGAGGAAACCAAGTGTGGTGACCTGAGTCACATCCTGCAGTAAGGTGGGACTCAAGCTACATGCCACCTTAATCCTTCCTCATTAATATAACAGACAACTCACCTCAAAATGGGGCCCCAAAATCACAGGCACAGAGCCTCAGATTTAAAATACTTCACAAAATGGAGGACTGTGGTTAAAAGGGCTATCTTAAGTAATTCACTGCACTGTAATTATTTTGATTTTTAGAAAAATAGCATTATTAGGAAGGTTTATAGGTCTGTGCAATTGCAATGTTATCTGATCTTCATGACATGAGGATGTATTACTTTTAGTACTGTACTTGAGGAAACTGTGCTTCAGCCAGGGCCAACCCTGTAAGTAGAGAAGGCAGGAGGAGAGCCCTGGTCTTCTGATTCCCAAGTCTGGGCTAGTTTTTTGTTTGTTTTTAAAAAAGAGAAATCTAGGCTCTCTTCCATGTCTCAAACACCATCTCTGTGGGTCAATGTATTACACAGCCCCATAAGGCTTGAGGATGACTGACCTGCACCCTCCCTAGACTTCCACTTACTCAACAGGGAACCTCAATGTGGAACAAGACCTGGGCATCTGCTGTTTTTCACAAAGAGCACAAAGTAAAGTGCTCACCGGTATAGAATAGAGAAGGAATCCAGCAAGCAAACGTGCCTACATTTTTGGAATAAGATCAATACTCCTACTACAAAAATGTCTATACTAATTACAAAAAGAATTGAAAAATTAGGTCATTATGGACAATCAAGAAACAAAATGCAACCAGAAGTGTAAG
>NW_006921952.1:3431611-3432846 GCF_000298275.1 Orycteropus afer afer | reverse complement strand
CTTCATAATAACTCCAAATGATCTGGCAAGTATTTACTAATGGCCTAACCCTCATGGTACTTTTTCAGTAACAAACAATGAAAAGACTATCCCATGCCACTAAACACCATCCGTCTAAACTTAACAAAAATACTAACCAAATAAGCAGACATAACAAGGCATGGTCACATGGACCTAGGGCAAAATTTGCAATAATGAGAAAAACACAGTGACTCCTACTGGCAGTAAATTAAGCAGCATAGTTTCTGGAGAACCATTGCAAAACGCTTGAGCTAATAATTCCACTTCATCTTAAGGTACTAATCCTGGGTATGTGTCAACTGAATGAGGATATTCGATGCCCAGTGCTTACAGTAGTGAAATATTCTGAATCATTTATTTGGAAGCTCATATATGTAACAGTGAACAACACAGAGTGACATTAGTGATCAAACATGTTCACCATACTTTAAGAGCAAAGATAAAACAACTCATAAAAACAATAAGGACAAAACAATACTATTTCTGTTCTTTTGCCCCAGTGTATGCATGCCAGTTTGCCAAAAAAATTTATGGTGGTTCTGTGCAAATGGTGGGATGATGGCTATTTTCATCATATTCATTTTGTTTAGTTGTGTTTCTTCCACCTTCTCTACAGTGTGCACGATTTTTATAATTAGGAAAAAATCCTTCTTGTGACTATCATGTTCTTTAAAGTTCTTGCTTTTATCTCTAGCTATTCTTGGGTAGTAGGAAGACACGATGGGTGAAGTGGGGACAGAGTACAGGAAAGCAAACCAGGCCCATAAAGAAACGGCTGCAGGTCGTCACCAGGAACCAGTGCTCCTCACCAAGAGCCTGACGACTGGCCGGAAGTGGGCAGAGATAATAGCGTCATGGCTGCTGTGGCGGGCCCAGGCCCTCCAGCACTGACGGACTCCAGGGTGGGGGAAGTAGCTAGTCTCTGGGCCTCCTCAGGGACCCCCAGCTGTAGCCCTGCTGAGTTTCTCCCCGCTCCCTATTGCTACAATACATTTCTCCCAATCTTCTGGGTCTTTTAGCTACTTGATTAATTTACTTGCCCTTTCAAAATGTCCTCTAATTCATTACAGCCTTCCTGGAATTGCTGTCTGGCTTCTCAACATGTGATATCAGATGTCCCATAAACAATATTACAACTGAATTAGATCCAAGCGTCCTATTTCTCCCCAAGCCTATTAACTTGATGTTCCACAGGTTGAATCTCATTTAATTTC
>NW_006921952.1:3415055-3423856 GCF_000298275.1 Orycteropus afer afer | reverse complement strand
TCTGAGCACTAGTGACATATATATATATATAAGCTTTACTTGTTTTGTTTCTCTAGACAACCCAGTCTAACACAGAAGTCATTAGAAAATATTTTTTTAAATATCCATGTGTTTATTCTCAGAACACATAAAACTCATTTTCTTAGAGAACAGAAAACAGAAATTCACTCAGTGACTTAGGGAACACAACCAGCTCACCCTGACCCATCAACTACTTAAAAAATTTCCTGGGAAAGGGATGCCTAGAGTGTGCAAGACCCCTTGGCACAGGGGTTGTACACAGCTTAAAGCTCTTGAGTTGAGAATCCAAACAATTTCAACTGACATGATTTAAATATATTTGTAAAGGCACACTGACACTGCTTTGTGAAGAAGAAAATCTGGGGGACAAGTGTGGCCTCCTGCAGAGAACTCTGTAACAGCCAAAGGGAGGAATGCTAACAGCTTAGACTAGGTAAGGTCAGCACTACCGACATCCTGGACCAGGTGACTCTTGGTTGTGGGAGACTGACTGGTGCACTGCAGGATGTTTAACAGCATCCCCGGTCCCTACACACAAGTTGTCAGTAGCATCCCCAAGTTGTGATCCATAGAAAGTATTTCCAGAGTGAGATAAATCCCACCCCAGCCCCTGCCCTGGTTGAGAGCCACTGGCTGAGGGGAAGGTAGATACAAAGATGCAGAGAGGTTGGGGCTTTGTGACATACCCTAAAAGCTCAGGCACCTAAACGTGCTGCCACAGAGTCCATTCCGACTCACAGCAACTCTCCAAGACAGAGCAGAACTGCCCACAGGGTTTCCAAGGCCGTCATCTTTATGGACGCAGACTGCCACATCCTCCCCCCACAGAGCAGCTGGTAGGTCCAAACCACTGACCTTTTGGTTAGCAGCCAACTGCTTAGCCACTGAGCCCCCAGGGCTCCACTTCATATCACCAGGGTACCAGGGTTGATTCATTGGGAAAGAGAGAGAAAGAGTAATCGGTAATCACCATTCTGATGCTACTCTCAACTTCTGTTAGACCAACATGATCCACGTTTTCACTAGTTTGAAGAAAGAGCTTTCTAAGTCAAATCTACCTAGGGTTGGACAAATAACAAATGTTACAGAAATGCAGTTGGATAATGGTCTGGGCTTCTTTTCTTTAATTCTATAAAAACTGAGTTGTACAGCTGGCAGATGTATTCATGAAAAAATACACACTTTCTAACAGATTATAGGAAAATCTACAGAAATATTAATTTTCACCCACCATTTGACAGTATTTTGACAATTTTATTTCAAAATACAGTCATGTGAATTAAAAAAAACAAAAACATCAAAAAAAAGTCCTTTCATTTGCAAATTCCTTTTAAAATGGTATTTCTTGTTTAATGAGCGCACCATACTCAAGGCAAAGTGGAGTGTGCGCAAACCTAAAACACATCACCTTCTAGTAACCGTATCAAAAGAGCCTCAGCTACGAGAGTGAGACAGGCGTGTAACACATAACCTACTGGTGCAGCGGAATGTAATGCAGCCCGAGATGCAGTCTAGTAGAGTGATGATGAGTGTGGCTTCAGGTGCCAGACTGCCTGGTTTCAAATCCCACCTCTTCTACTTTCCAGCCATGTAACTGTCAGCAAGAAGATCTCTGTCTCGTCTGTGATATGAGGACACTTGCAGAGGAAAACCTATGGTACAAGGTTCTTGTGAGGATTAAATGAACAGTATGTGTAAAGGGCACGGGCCACAGCTGGAGACAAAGGAAACGCATAATAATTGACAGCTACGATTATTATTACTACTATTGTTCACATTACTTTACTTGGGTAAAGTCTCCTTAAATGGTATATATTACCCTATCCGAAGTCTACTTGGGATCTATACTGACCTGGGATGAGGGCCACAACAGGTGATTGAGTTTTTGGCTTTTTTAAAAGAAAGTTATACCACATGATCAGCTACATCTCGTTATGTTTCCTTTGGGGGTGGAGGGGGCCTGTAACACTGTAAGAATAGGATGGCACCATGGTTAATGCTTGGTGCTTGACTCCTAACCAAAAGGTGGGCAGTTTGAACCCACTAGCCACTCCATGAAAAAGATGTGGCAATCTGCTTCTGTAAAGATTACAGCCTTAGAAACCCTACGGGGCAGTTCTACTCTATCCCACAGGGTCATTATGAGTCAGAATAGACTCAATAGCAGTGGGTTTGGTTTGGGTTTGGTTAGGGTAGGAATGTGTGAGATTTTAAGAGGGAAGAGGAGTGGAAGATGACTCATTTTTTCATGCTTCCATACAATCTGAATTGCTTCCATAGGTATACACTTTGGACATGTTATTGGGAGGGATCAGTCCCTGGAAAAGGATATCATGCTTGGTCAAGTAAAGGGTCAACAAAAAGAAGATGACGCTCATAAGACGGACCCAGTGGCTGCAACAACGGGCTCAGACACAGCAGTGATTGTGAGGATGGCACAGAACCGGGCATCATTTCATTGCGTTATACGTAGGTCACTGTGAGTCAGGACCAGCTCAACGACACCTAACAACAAAAACAACTTTTATATATATATATAGTAAATCAACATTATCCATGCTTCCAGTAGCTTGAGGAATGACCTATCGGAGCAAACCTACCTGGTGCTGTAGAAAGAATGGAAGAGTTGCAATAACTCTCTTGGATAATGGTATTTTAAATGAATTGACATTTTCCACGTTAAATTAGTGGCTTCAGTTGACTTTCTTGGTTTTGTTTTAGTTTGTTTTTAATCCATCAACTCCATGAGGGAAGCAAAACATTATGCATATGATTGTTAAAGAGATTTTGTGCTAATCAGCAATTGACCACATGGTACCAAGAAGTTACGATCAGATCTGAGAAGTTGTGAGGCAACTCAATGTCAAAGCATTAATGGAAACATCTGCATGGTTAACCTCTATTTTCATACTTCGTACTGACAAGAAAATCACACTAAGATCATTTTAATAAGGCAGCTTGAAAAACATTCCTGGTGAAACAGCTTCCATCTGCAGAAGCTAGATAGTTTAAAGGTAAGGAAGCAACTATAAATGGTATATAACTGATAAACAGCCCCTGTACTAATTGGGCACTTCCCCACAGAGGCACTCGATATTCCAGCTGCAATGGCAGAATGTCCCAGCAGCTACTATTTTAAAAATTCACTTTAAAACATAGAATTTTGCAGACTGAATGTGATGACTTATAAATACTTTGAATATCACACAAAAGACATACAAATAACAACAATAAACACTACAAACTCAAAACCCAACACATCAAGCCAAGCAATGCAAGAAATACAAAAATACTTTAGTTGAGTCCAAGCCTCCTATTGAAAAAAAAAAATAGTCTAAAGAAGACCTAGATGGGGAAATGTAAAACAATTTCACTCCACAATCATCTATGGAGGGAAACCTGGTGTCTCTTTCTTGCTTCCTGCACCCTGGTGCAAGGTTCATATACGGATGCCCTTCTGTGGAAGGTGCCCAATTGCTGCACTGAACTCAGCAGAACCCTGGTGCGCACAGGTGCACCTCCCTGACCACTAGCAGATCCTCCTCAGCTTCAGAGTTCACACAGGTGGACACCATTTGCTTCCAGAGATTCCCTACTGGGCTATTAAGAACACTGTCTCAATCCTCAGCTTAGAAACACTATCTTGTCAATCGAACAAGAAAGTCAAATTGCCACCATCGGTGACAGTGTGCACACAAACAAGTAACCATATTTTTACACAAGTAACACATGTTATACTTTTTTTTTCCAACCACACCCTTCCTCCCAGGTATTTTTTAAAGCATGCTGTGCTAATTTTTTCACATATTGCTTTAAAATAATTAGCATGTTGCCGTCACAAAAATACCTGGGATGGGGGAGGCACAGTTGCCAAAAAATGTATAACTTGTACTCTATTTGTGTCAAAATTCAGTATTTAATGGCAAGCTGTAACCTAAAAGAGAATATTAACTTTAATCACAAATTCTCAAAAGCTATTTGGCCTAAGATAGACGAAATTTTCAAAATATCCTACAGAGAGCAGCTGCCCAGATCTGACTCCCAGGAGCACAAAGAGAGGTCATTTCCAAGAGACCTTTTACTCACTAGTAATTTATAGCAGAAATTCAAGGAAATACTTAGGGCTCCTTCCTCGACAGCAAGCACAGAAAGAAAGTCTTCCCTGTATTCAGGGAAAGGCAGTACTGAGAGGTGGTTCAATGCATGAACTTGACATAGACTAGGGTTCAAATACCACTCCCACCACTTACTAGCTACGTCTTGGGAAAGTTCCTTGGTCTCCCAGTTTCCACTGTGGCAGCTGTTAGCTGCCGTCACGGAAGCCCTGACTCGGGGCGACCCATCATCCACAACTGGAGGAAAGGCTAGTGGCCCCGCCCCGCCCCCGTGGGTGGCTGAGGACCGGGCCATTGTGCTCGCAGGGTTCTCACTGGCTGAGTTTTGGAAGTTGATCACCAGGCCTTTCTTCCCACTCCAGCTTGGTCTGGAAGCTCCCCTGAACCCTGTTCAGCATCGGAACAACAAGCCAGTAATGACCATCGGGTGATGGCTGCACATCTGGTGCGCTGGCCGGGAACCAAACCCAGTCTCCTCCACAGAAGACAAGAATTCTACCACCAATGTCCCCACTTCTCGCTTCAAAAGTGATGCTAATACTGGTATCTATCTGAAAAGGGTGCCGTGAGGGTGAAAGGAATCAAAGCATCACACAATAGGCCAAGATAGCACTTATTTTAAAAACTTCCTTCATTTCAGTTAGGCAGATGGGTCCCCTATTCCTGAAATGGTTTTCAGCATCGGTAATAAGTGGCCCCAGTATACGTATTGTCTGTGTATCCCATCCATAAACTATGAGGCAAGTTTCAACAAAGACAAGTAATTTCTGCTTTGGGATAAGAAAGGGATGCAAAAGAATAAGGGTTCCCTCAATGAAATATTTAAAAGAAACTTGAGATGAGCTACACTTGTAACTGTTTTCTCCATCGACAAGAGAAGCGGGGACTATTACTTGAAAATCTGGTGAGGTTGGGAACCTTATGATCCTGGGGTGAAAATTCCATTTGATTTAGACCGATGTTGCCCACACTCCTCTTTAGCTGAAGGATCTCTTGGCAAAGTTATTAAGATGGAGAGGAAAGGGCGGGAGACCCCCTCTGTAGAGTCCGCCACCTTTGCCAGAGTGAACTGCCTGCACAGAAACATCGTGTTCTCTGCACAGCACAAGTGCCAAGATGAGCAGATGGCTTCCAGAAAGTCTAAGACTGAGGATTCGGCCAACCCAAGGCCCAGCCCACATGGCCACTGCCCTTCAATCTGGACTCCCGGGCTCAGGAAGTGAACCTCAGGCCTCTGCCACCCACCTTCTAAAGCAGACACAGAACTGAGTCTACTCAACAAATGCTACTTGGACTAGAAAAGTACATTCCCTCATCTACAAAGTACCCAAACTGGACAAAAAATGATCCCAAGCAAACGCCACCTCCATCGGCACGAGGGCTTGCAGGGCTGATTCGAGTCCTCCACGACGGAGAAAGGGGCAACGGCCGATAGCTCTGGGTGCCCAGTGATCACAACAGCAGAATGTGGTGCTAAGGTGTGTCTCATCAGTGTTCTGTGTTGTTTCCTTTGAATAAACGTTTACGGGATGATGAGGGAAAAGATGATCCGTCACCTCAGCAGCAGACTGAGCACGGCTCTGGGGAAGTCCACATCAAATCCTGGCTCTCCTGCTGACAGAGAAGCTTCCCACGTGTCCATCTCAGTCACCTATTTTACAAAATAGTGGTGGTAACACTGACGATAAGCAGTAACCGTCTAGGTAAGGAATGATGTATGACTAACAGAGTTCATTACAACACATCTTCCCCAAAAAGGAAGAAGCTGGATTGTTCCAGGCAGTGGAGAAACGTCCACAAGGACCAATAACAACTATCAAACACTCAGAAACCAATTCCTAGAAATGGACAAATGCAGAAACCACCTCTGGCACAAATTACTCCAACAACACTTCATGAGAGAAAATGCAGTAATTACTGTCAGAAGAAACATCTGAGCAACAAGTGGTGAAGCATTGCAGGCGCTATGACAACCAATAACAGTTTCAGATTTCTAGGGCAGGCTCAATCGACCCTGGCTTCAAGGTTTGATCTTCCTACCATGTGAAAATAGCTAGTCAAACAGAATTCAGGGTAGAACTCCACGACAGTGTACCATCAATAGCATAGGAAATTGGATGTGGAAAAACAGAAGTGAAAAGATGGGAATAAAACAGATTGGATATTTCAGCTTTCTCTAATGGTTGGTTACAGAAAGCAGTTGTCTCTGTTAAATGGAAAAGTGCCACCTGAACAAAAAAGATGAACACAGCAGCCAGTAGGCGGTTCCAATGCTTAACATGAGCAGCCCTTGCATTGATCGTCCACTGAAAAGACCAGAGAACTGCGATGGGATGTTCCCATTCCATTCAGTACAGGGCAGGGCTTGCTCTGCTTTGAGTTCAGTGAATGGAGAAGTCTGAGTATAAAACAACAGGAAAGCAATAAACAAGGGGAAAAAAGGCAAAAATGAGGCTAAAAAGAAAAATAAATCTAAAATATTAAGGTTTTTACAGTGCAGAAGAATCTCATAAATGTTTGAGTATATAAACAACTATTTGGCAGAAAATGCCATCAACCTGATCCCATCAGGGCCACAGGGCACAGCTGACACCTGGACACACGGTGAGTCATTAAAAAGAGTTACAACTCTAACTTCTGTAATTATTTCTTTGCTAGCATTTGTAAAAGGAACCCTAGTAGCATAGTGGTTAAGCACTTGACTATTAACCAAAAGGTCAGTGGTACAAACCTACCAGCCACTCAATGGGATAAAGATGAGGCAGTGTGCGTCCATGAACACTACAGCCTTAGAAACCCTATGGAGCAGTTCTGTTCTGTCCTACAGGGTCCCTATGAGTCACAATTGACTTAACAGCAATGGGTTTGGTTTTGGGGTTGTTTTAATATTCTAACCTACCCAGGTATTTGACAAATTTATGACTCATTAATTAAACTAAATTAATTATTTTAAGCCTCACAAGTCTAATGGAATTTTCCAAGTAATTGAAAGTTGGGAAAACTTTCAACTGAAGTCCATCTAAAAACAGGAAGCAATCTTGGTTGGTGTACAGCTAGTTACAGCCTCAAGAATCTGTTCTCTTTCTTCTTGGTTTCTTGAAGAAAGGTTATTAAAACTGAAACACTTTCACTTGCCTTTCTAGGTAAAGAGGTGATATTCGAATGTCAAAGGGCAGAGGGCAGAAGTGGTCACATTTTTCTTGCTGTCAGAGACGGAGTTTTGGAGGTCGGGAGCAGGTGAGAAGTAAATTACGTTTTAAAAGTCTGCACTCAAACTGTGGTAGATACTGTGTCCTGACTAGACTGGTTTGCTCTAGTTACAACAATATGGTCAGCTATAATCTGAGCATCACAGGAAAACCAGACTGCTGACACAGGCATTTATTCTGGACTCCCAGAACGCCAAGCAGCTACAGCTATTACGTCCCTTAGATATTCTGATAAGCAAAACCGTGATTCTAAATTAGACTCAAGAAGCCTGATGTGTATACTAAGATTCTGAATATTCATATATCTGTCATTTTTTTGGGTACAATTTTGTTAACTATAACTAAGCAAATTGCTCAAGATTCCCATAAAACAGGATCATATCTAAGATGAATGAATCTGACAGTCCTCGTGTAGACAGTTCTAACAAATGAGAATACAAAAGGTACGGCCACGTACATACAGTCAGCTGCATCATCCCTGTAGCTCCAGTAAGTAACTTTCTCAAAGACAGCTTTCTGTGACGCCATGACAGCATGTTGAGATTGAAGGGAGTGGACACTGAAAGGCGGTTGCGTAACTTTTAAAGGGCCTAATGCCATGTCTCAGTGAAAATGAGTTTGAAATGTGGCCTAATTGTGGTAGGCACTACCTACCAGACACTATAAAAAGGCTTCTGCTTTAGGGGGAGGTGAGACGAGACCCTCAAGAAGCCATTTCCAACCTGACAGCTTTTCGGGCCTGGAGTGGACAGGGACAGTATTTCACCCCTTCTAAGACGCACACATTTCCTGAGAGCATCTCTGGCTTGCTGCCTGCCACGAGGCAGCCCTGGCAGTTTGTCACAGTCTGCATGAGGGCATCAGAGTGTACGGTCAGCAGCCTGGAAACACCCCAGGAACAACAGGGGAGGCCTCTCGGAAGGAATGCTGCATCGCCAACTTTTTGATAGCACAGAATGATTATTTTGTAGAAAAACTATGACAGTGAGTCAAAAAACGATCCAGAAGCTGTAGACCCAATGTGCGGAGGTGTTAAGAATACCTTAACCATCAGCCCTACTGTGCACCATGAGCCCTACTGTGCACCATCAGCCCTACTGGCATTCTGAGCCAGATAATTCTTGGTTGAGGGGAGACTGTCCTGTGCATTACAGGATGTTTCAGCAGCATCCCTGGCTTCTACCCAGTAGATGCCACTCATACCCGCCAAGTTGTGACAACATAAAATGTCTCCAGACAATGCCAAATGGGCCCATGATGAGAGAGGACAAAACCACCCCCAGCGGAGTACCTCTGCCTTAACCCATTTGTTTTTCTTGTATTTTCTTTTTTGTTAACATATGAATGATATGTTTTTAAAAATTCAAAATAATTCTCAATGCACTCTTTCAATAACAGATTTCTAAGAGATAGGAAAGAATTACATCATAGTTTGATTGGCAGCCTTTTGGGGGGG
>NW_006921952.1:3409432-3414481 GCF_000298275.1 Orycteropus afer afer | reverse complement strand
TGCCTCTTAATTGAAGTGGTCTGAATTTTTTTTTTTTTTTGAACAGTTAAACTTCACTATCTAATTATACACTCCATCAACCTAACCCAATGAAATAATTACATAGTGCTGCGTGGGAAACAATTGAAATACATGCAGACACTTTTAGCTGTGCTAATTACATTTTTATTTCAGAACCTTAGGCCATGCTCCTCCTCTCTTCCTGAAAACAGGTAGCCCCACCTACACCTCCTATTCTGTCCCATAGGTTCACACAGATTGATGCTACCTTAGCATCTGTCAAAAGATAACACATTTCAAGCCCTCTCATTTTAAAGATGAAATATTTAAGGCCCAAAGTGGTTAAGCTTCATGTTGACGGTCCTCTAACCAGCAAGGGCTAGAATCTGGGTTCAAAGACTGCTTACACTTCACTCTCTCAAGCAGTCCGAAACAGAACATGGACTGAGCGTCAGCTAGGTGGGAGACAGATGTCTGCTGCTCCCAGGAGAATGGTATACACAGTCGTCAACATTATAATGCTCTATGCTATATGCAAATTTCAGAAATAGCACAGATGGGACACATTTGACTATCTTGGATTAAAATATATTCATTTATTTTTATATAAGTACATACTTTAAAAGTCTTTAAAAAGTAGTACTTTTTACCCAAAAAAAAAAAATCTGTGCTTTTTTACAAGTTGCTTTATTTCAGTTTCTACTCTCCAACATCTTTTCAAATCAGCACCTAGGATGTGCCTGACTGTCTGGTATTCCACTGCAGACAGTTACCATAACAGCTTAATAGTAATTAATAATAATACCGTGTTCATCCAGGCCCCTAGTAGGTTATCTGGGTTGCTTCCAGTTTTCTATTGCTACAAAAACACTTCAATGGATTTTCTTTCGGCTGTCATTATTAGTAGTACTAGTAATTGCAACTATCACATGGAAGTGCTGACACAGAAAAAAATCTTTGTTGTTGTTATATACCGTCAAGTCAGACCCAACTCATAGCGACCCCTCCTTGGGTTTCCAAGGCAGTATTCACTACAGAAGTAGATTGCCCAACCTTTCTTCCGGTGGGTTTGAACCGCCAGCCTTCTGGTTAGCAGTCAAGTGCCTTAGGCACTATGCCACCAGAGCTCCCTGAAAAAAAATCTAGACAAATAAAACATTGTTAAAGAGTGATTATCTCCAGAGGACAGAATTATGAAGGACTCTGATCTGACTTTACATAGTTCGGTAATGTTAATTTTTTTAAGTATCTATTACTAATTAGTGCTATCTGTTGATCCAGGCTATATGTATGACATAACATTCATCATGTATTATAATACTCTTTACCTCAATACCTATTTTCTATCATAAACACATTCATTCAAAGAAACTAGCCTGAGAAATGCCTAGAGAATCCTCAAGAACTTCTCTTCACATACCGAAAAAACAGAGTTTAGTGTTTATGTAACTAAGTCCTATACAACAGACAGAATGGTAATTTACACCCAACTCTGGGAACAGGGCAACTTACGGCTTTAAACGCACATCCCAAACCCAAAAATGTCTAAGCTCTTATTTTTAGCGCATTCAAAAGTTCAGCCACGTACAAAGAGATGGGTCTTGTTACAATCATTCTTCTCTAAACATATTTCATAAATATGACAAGTCCACCAAAGGATCACTGAGCAACCACAAAACTCACCGTTTCTGCTTTTCAGACTCTTTCTTAGCTTGCTCCAAGGCCATCTCCTCAGCTACTCTTCTTTTCAATTCTTCTTCAGAAACTAAAGTCAATAAAGAGGGAAGAAGATAACATAAATCACTTCTCAAAAAGCAAACAAATGCACAAAACCGTGAATCAGGAAAATAAAGCCAAGAAAGATGTCGATGGGCAAAGTTCTACCAGGAGCTACCCACCAAAACTCAACCACAGCCGCTGCAGGCAAGTCGCTTCCAACTCAAAGTGACCCACAGGACAGAACAGAAATGCCCCACAGGATTTCCAAGACTGTCATCTTTACAGAAGCAGACTGCCACATCTTTCTCCTGCAGAGCGGCTGGTGGGTTCAAACTGCTGACCTTTGAGTCGAGCACATAACCACCGCACCACCAGGGCTCCTTGGAACTACTTGAGCACTATGGAAAAGCCCAATTAGTGTACTTCAGGAGTAATTTAATCAAGAGTTCCCTGGTGACCTAGAAATCTCTATACTTGCCAAAATTCATAATAAACTTAAGTAGCTGCTTACTGCCCAGCGGGGACTGAGTCATTAAGTACAAATTCTTTAAAATGATGTGATATCATTAAAGTGTGACAACTGCAAGGAAGTGTAGGGAAAGGTTTAAGGAAAGGACTTTTGAAAGGCAAGTGGCACTCACATCTTAGCATTTTGATAATTAAGTATTTCATAAAATCATTTCTTACAGAGAGAAAAGCATTCGTATTTATTCGCATGCTTCCATGGCTTATAAGAAAGAAGACAGTAATTTTAAAACTTTTCTTTTTTTAAATGCATGAGTGCCAACAACCGGAGAACCCAAGAACAGAGCTAAGAACACAGCTGGAGCTGGTGACTTGATCTGAAACATCTGATGTTTCCAATGAGAAGATTCTGTGTGATGTGTTTTGTAAAGACTCTTACAGCTACAGTGACAAATAAAATGGACAAATTTTATGTCCTTCCTGGAGGGCCTTCCATGAGAAGTGAGCAGAGACAACTTCTTTCCTAGAGACGCACTACCAAGAATTAGGAAGAAGAAAGCACCAGAAACTCCTGAGGGGTTACAGGAATGCAGAGGGGCCGAACTGCTGTTTTACATGGTTGAGCCGATGAGATGAGAAGACTAGCCAGGACTCTGCTCTGGGGACACACACGATTTGATGATCCCAACATTTCAAGTGCCTGCGTGGTGTAGCAGATAAGGCACTCGACTGCTAATCTGAAAGTCGGTGATTAAACCCACCAATTGCTCCACGGAAAGCAGATGGGGCTATCTACTTCCATAAAAATTTACGGACTTGGAAACCCAATGGGGTCACTATGAGTCAGAGACAACTCAATGGCAGTGAGTTTGGTTTTTTGGTTTTTTTTGCCTCAGTGCAGAGGCAAAGAAAGAATGACAATACGATACGCAAAAACTTCTATAAATATTTAGCTGACACTGGGCAATTACAAAGAACCTATGTGAAAGGTTTAAGGATGTTTTAGTTGTGAGCTTATCAGAAAACAATAGCATTAAAGCTAAACCAAACCAAACCCACTGCCATTGAGCAGACTAGACTCATAGCAACCCCCCACTGGGTTTCCAAGGCTATAAATCTTTAAGCAAGTAGATTGCCTCATCTTCCTCCCACAGAGCAGCTAGTGGGTTTGAACCACAGACCTTCTGGTTAACAGCCAAAATGTCTCACCCACTATGCCACCAAAACTCCTTATAGCACTTCTTTTCATAGCATTAAAGACACCATCAAAAAAGTGAAAAGACAATCAACAGAGAAAAAATACATAGCTAATTATATATTCCCTTATAGTTTCCAAGGCACTTGTATCCAAAGTTGTGAAGAACTCTTACAGCTCACCAATACAGAGGCAAATGAAACAATGGAACAATGGGCAAAGGATTTGGACAGGCATTTCTCCAAAGAAGGTACAGAATGGCCAACAAGCACATGAAAAGTTGGTCAACATCATTAGTCGTCAGGAAAACGCAAATGCAAACCCCAATGAGATACCACTTCACACTCACTAGAATAAAAAACAAAAATAAGTACGGGCAAGGATATGGAGAAATTAGAACCCTCATAAGCTGCTGGTGAGAATAGAAAATTGCTTTGGAAAACAATCTGACAATCCCTTAAAAAGCTAAACATAGAGTTACCATATGATCTAGCAATTTCACTCCTAAGTATATACTCAAGGGAATTTAAAACATGGCTACACAAAAATCTGTACACGAATGTTTGTTGTTGTTGTTGTTATTTGTTATGTACCATCAAGTTATCTCCAACTCATAGCAACTTTATATACCACAGAACAAAACACTTCCCAGTCCTGTGCCAGACTCATGATCCCTACTATACCTGAGCCTGTCGCTGCAGCCACCATGTCAATCATCTTGTTGAGGGCCTTCCCCTCTTTTGTTGACCCTCAACTTTACCAAGCATGACATCCTTCTCCAGAGAATGGTCCCTTCTGACAACATAACCAAAGTAGGTGAGACAAAGTCTGGCCATTCTCACTTCCAAGGAGCATTCCGGCTGCACTTCTTCCAGGACAGATATGTTAGTTCTTTTAGCAGTCCACAGTACTTTCAGCACTCTTCACCAGCACCACAACTCAAAAGCATCAACTCTTCTTCAGTCTTCCTTATTCACCGTCCAGCTCTCACATGCATATGAGGCGATTAAAAATACATTGGTTTCGGTTAAACACAAATGTTTATAGTAGCATTATTCACAATATTCCAAAAGTGGAGACAACCTAAATATCCATCAACTGGTGAATGGATAAACAAAATATGATATAACCATACAATGAAGTACTATTTGATAATAAGAAAGAATGAAGTCCTGATACATGCTACTGCATGGCAAAACCTTAAAACAGTATGCTAAGAGAAAGAAAACAACTTGACCACACCTAACAACACAGACTTCAGAGAACTCCTCCGTTGACCTCCCCAAGCTTTGGTTTCCTCCTGGGGACCTGCTAGAAGGTTATGCATTCCACAGAGAACTCCTCTGCTGGCCTCCCCAAGCTTTGGTTTCCTCCTGGGTACCTGCTAGAAGGTTACACATTCCACAAGGGGGTGGCTTCCACATCTTTATTCGCTTCTCATAAATAGGAAACTGAATGCGACAGACAACGTTTTTCAAAATGTATAGAGCCTATACCTCCACAAGCGGCAAAATCTGGAAGAATTTTATAATTGCAATAATGAAATGTTATGTATGGCACATATAATTACTTGATCAAATGTAACAGATCCTCTCAGGTTAAACACACAGTCAATCTGCATATGTAAAGTCATGCCCCTTCCCAAGCCACCTGGAATCTCAGAGCTCCCC
>NW_006921952.1:3402354-3403822 GCF_000298275.1 Orycteropus afer afer | reverse complement strand
AACCAAAGACTCAGAGAAGAAAGCAGTCGACAGGACAAACAGTCTACACCAAGCACAGTCTCATCTACTCTGAGACCAAAAGAACTAGATGGTGTCCTGCTACCACCACTGAACATTCTAATCAGAAACCACAATAGATGGGCCCTGACAGAATGGGAGGAAAATGTAGGACAGAACCTCCAATTCCTGAAAACAAAAACAAAACAGACCTACTGGACTGGTGCAGACTGGAGGACTCCCTGAGACTACCGTCCTGAGACACTCTTCAGACCTTGAACTGAAATTAACCCCTGAGGTCACCTTGTAACTAAGTAACAAACTGGCTCAAAAAATAATGAATATCACTTATAAGTACTGTGCTCCTTTAAAACATCCCCTATATGAGACTGAACAGTCAACAATGACTTTAATACAAAGATGAGAATGTAAGGGGACAGGGAAACTAGATGGATGGAAACTGAACACCAGAAAGGAAATTATAAGAATGCTCATGCATCATAACGAATGTAACTCATGTCACCAAACAACTTGTGTAGAAACTGTTGACTGGCAACTTGAACTGCTATGTAAACTTTCACCAACAACACAATAAAACATTATTTTAAAAAAAAAGACTTTAGGAAGGAAGACAGAATAAAAAAATGTGTCTTTGTTTGTTTTTATTAAACTGACTTCCTAACTAAAGTTCTGGCTAGTCCAAAGATTCTACTTTACTGATTGCCAGAATCTTTTGACCCTCTTACCCACAGTCTGAATTTCTAAGCTAAAAATTTGGGTTCGGGGTCAAATAAAAAACCCCAAGATCCCTAACCTTGTCTTCAACTCTTGAGTCTTGTGGTGGTGGTGGTGGTGGTGCTGGTGGTGGTGAGCTGCCAGCAAGTCAGCGCCAACTCACCGTGACCCATGTACAACACAACGAAATGTTGCTCTGGCCTGCTCCACTGTCCTGACTGCTGGTATGTTTGAACCACTGTTATGGCTACTGGGTCAACATCTCATTCAGGGCTTCTCTCATTTGGATTGGCCCTCTACTTTACCAAACATGATGTCCTTATCTAGAGATTGGGTCTTACTTGACAATGTGCCCAAAGTGAGTCAAAGTCTCACCATCTTCACTTCTAAGGAAAAATCCAGCTGTATTTCTTCTACGACTCATTTGTTCATTCTTCTGACAGCCCGTGGTATATTCAGTATTCTTCACCAATACCTCAGTTCAAACGTGTCAATACTTCTGTCTTCTTTTTTCATTACTCAACTTTGTATGCATTTAACCATTAGCCATCAAAGTGACATCTTTGCTTTGAAAAACTTTAAGGCGGTCTTTTGCAGTATATAGGAGCTCTGGTAGTATAGTGCTTAAGGCATGTGACTGTTAACCAGAAGGCTGGTGGTTCAAACCCACTAGCCATTCCTTGGAAGGAAGGCTGTGCAATCTACTTACATAGTGCTATCACCTCAGAAACCCAGG
>NW_006921952.1:3390244-3401179 GCF_000298275.1 Orycteropus afer afer | reverse complement strand
AGTTTAAAAACACTGAAGACAAACTGTGAAGACCCACTATCAGAAACGCATGTCTCTAATACCAGCAGCAGAATTAAAATCAACTCACTGACTTGCTCAGGTTCAAACAGTTAAGCTTAAAGGTATGCCGTAAGATACAGCTAAGTGAAATTCTCAGCTCCACAGAAATACCCATTAATCCTATAATTTCAACATACTCATTAACACAAAAGAGCATTTGTTGTTCAAAAACTAGTAACAGAGGCATCCACAGAAGCAATGAAACACAACACACAGTCTACCAGAACTAAAAGAGGCACAGGACAGGCCAGGGTTGCAGGACATGTCCTGTCCTGCTCCTTATCTTCTAAAAGGTACAAGGTTAGGTTGGGAGAAGAGTCAAAAGATGACTCAGGTAAATCTCAAGGGTTGAAAAGAACCATGTTAACCATCTGTGGCACCATCTACCTGGCAGACAAATAAACCCGATGCAGACACAAACACAGAGCCTAAGTATGTTCCACTGACAATCACTCTCCTAAGGATAATGCACGTTACGGCTGCCTTCAAAAAATGGCTTCTGTCTAGCTACCTGGCAGGGTGACTGTGGCTACATACACGTTAAAGTTCATGATGATGCTGGAATGAAAATTCTTAATTGCACGTTCATAATCATAAATATTGTATCAGAAGGCACAGTGTTACAGAGAGTTTGGCAACTAAACATTAACGGCATCGAGTTAATGGTTTATTTTGTGGTATTACTGCTCCATCAGGATTTATATACCTTCGTAAATTTCTAATTTGAATGGCATAATATGCAAATAATGTCCATTTTATTATTGCTTCACAATAAGCGCCTACAGAAACTAGCCCCACGTCCCATTCTATGTGAAAACATCCCTCAACCAAGGGGCTGCAGAAACTGGACAGCAACAGACAAGCTCAAAATCTATATCCTACAGTTCTCACATTTTAAGCAGACAATTCATAAAGGTAGGATTGAGAATCAGATACATAGACTATTTCATCTTAATATTGTGAATAACAGTTCCAAGACCTCAAAAAGCCTCTGGGAAAATAAGATCTATAATTTAAATTAAAAAATAGTAATTACCTCTAGAATTGCTTTTTGATGCATAGCTTCATTTTGTTTATTTCAAAAATGGATATATTTTGTTTGCTGAGAACATAAGTGTAAATTGAACGATGTTAAACCTCCAACCCCAAATGAAGTCCAAAACTGGCCCAACCCTGTTTCCATTTCATTAAATGGTGCGGGCATGCTCTTATTCAAAGGTCTCTTCAGGAGTCAGGAAATGCAAAGGGGGCCAAACTGGAGATAAAGGGGGCTCAGCTCTAGTCCCCCAGCCATTTTGGGGGTTTTGGACAAAACACTCATTTCTTTAGGCCATGCTGCGTCATCTGTAAAATGAGGGAGGGGCCAAACTAGAAAGTCTCGAACATCCCTTCCCACGTAAAACTGAGTCAACGGGAGACACGTGGACTGAATTCACATGCCTCCGCAGCCTCTAGAAGCCCTGCTGAAATGATGGTCAAGGAACACAATGGTGCGTCACTGGCAACAGATGGCATCACTTTGCCTGGAAGAGAGGTTATTCATTTGGAGAAACCGTCTATCAGACACCCACCCACTAACTCCCCAAAACAGCCTCTGGCCTTTACAGAAATCAGAAAGGACTGGGGTGGGGAAGGAGAGGCGGTGGCAACACTACGCGCAGCCCTGCTAGTCACAGAGCAGATGTTCAATAAAAACTGGTTCACTGATTCATGGCGCCAAACATCAATCACTAGATAAAGTCACTAACTTTTCGGATAGCTTGGGGAAAATTCAGAATACACACAGGAAAACCATATACAATCTAAGTTAAAAAGAGTAGTAATTGCTGCTCAGAAAAGTTTGGAGACAAGTCCTCAGTCGTCCAACTCCCAGCTGTGGCCACCACTGCCAGGCTTCTGCTCCCGGGCCGTGCTCCGTAGAAAATCCAAAGCTGTCACTACCAACAGCCTGTATTTATAAAGGAGGGAAGAACAGGTATCTGTTATGAACTCACTAGTGGCTGTAAAGTGTCTGTTTCAGTGTGTAAGGTGTTAACAGTGTTGTGCCTTCTGAGGAACCATGTGAAGCTCTATTGCTTGTTCATTGTTTTTTTCCCAGCCATCTCTAGCAATAACCAAACTAGGAGAATCAGTGACTCACAAGGTAGTGAATCCACACGGACTCAATCCCGGGCTAGACCCTATGAAAGATGAAGACACGTGGAAAGGTCCCTAGTAGCAAGGAAGTTACAGTCTGAGTCAGAACAAGTGTGCTACCGGGATTCAGTATTAAAGAAATGTAACAAGGTCAGCAAGCGGTCAAGGACTGTTTCATGAAGGGAGGACGTGAGCAAGGGTCTACGTTAAACACGGAAGGAGACCAAACGAAGGGCATCCGAGGAAGAAAAACAGCATCAGCAGATGAGCTTGTGGCCCAGTAAACAGATCTAATCTGGCCAAGACCTTGTCCGTGAGCAGCAGCAGGACCAATGGTGCTCCACGGTGGGAGCCCTGAAAGCGAGGCAGGAATCTGGATAAGAAAGGTTAAGAAGAAAAAAAATGGGAATATAGCAATGAAATAGGGTGTTACAGAAAATTTAATGTGCCAAACGTTTGTGAATAAAACTTTAATGGGAAAGCATAAGGCAGTGAGTGGTCCTCAAAGGGTGGTCTCCTCCAACAGCAGCCTAACTTGTTAGAAATGCAAATACTCGGGCTGCAGCCCAATCTACTGAGTCAAAACCTGTGGGGCTGGGGCCCAGCAGCATGTTAGCAAGCCCTCCAGGTGACGCCGATGCATCCTGATCCAGCACAGGACGACAAGAACCTGAATTAGGATGCTGGTCCTGAAGACAGAGCCTGGGAGACAAGACCTTTCATGGGAAAAAACTGATCCTCTGTGACTGAGGGAGGGAGGAGAGAGAAAGAAGACTAAGGTGGGCACAGATGCCAGAAAAATAGCTCTGGTAGCATAGTGCCCAAGGCACTTGACTGCTAACCAGAAGGCTGGCGGTTCAAACCCACCAGCCACTCCTTGGAAGGAAGATGGGGCAATCTACTTCCATAGTGATACTGCCTCGGAAACCCAAGGTGGGGTCACTATGAGTCGAGTCCAACTCGAGGGCATGTAACAACAACAACAGTCAATTAAGTGAAGAAAGAGAAGTCATAGGAGAAGAGCAATCAGAGTTTTACTGTAGACACACCCAACTGAAAGTGGCAATAGAACCACCAAATGGAGTTGCTGGCAATTAGAAATCTGAACCAGAAACGCAGATTTGAGACTAGGTTGGAAATGCAGATTGAGGAACGGCTATTAAAGATCTAAGGAGCCTTGGCACAGTGGTTAAGCACTTGGCTGTTAACTGAAAGGCTGGTATTTCAAGCCTACTAGCCACTGTGCAGGAGAAAGATATGGTAGTCTTCATCTATCAATATTACAGCCTTAGAAATCCTATGGGGCAGTTCTAATCTGTCCTACAGGGTTGTTATGAGTCAGTATCAACTCAATAGTAATGAGGTATTAAAGATCTGGTTTCAGTGAATTCTCCTGGGAAAAGGTGTATAAAGAGAAAAAAGTAGAAATCTAAGGAATAATAATAATAAAAACATTAAAAATTAAACAAACCCACTGCCATCAAATCAATTCAAATTCCTAGCGAGCCTATAGGACAGAGTAGAACCAAAAAGCATAGGGCTTCCAAGGCTGGAAATCTTTATGGAAGCAGACTGCTTCTTCTTTCTCCCACAAAACAGATAGTGGATTTGAACCACTTTAGTTGGCAACCAAGTGCTTTAGCCACTGTGCCACAAGGACTACTCTAGCTAAGGAATCTCACTCTCCTCTCACTCTGCCATCGAGTCATTTTCAACTCATAACGACCCACATTGGGTTTCCAAGGCTGGAAATCCTTAGGGAAGTAGGGCTCCAAGTCTTCCTTCCACGGAGCAGCTGGTGGGTTTGAACTGTCAACCTTCTGGTTATCAGTCAAATGCCTTATCCACTACACCACCAGAGATCCTTGGCTAAGGAACAGGCTTTGAGAATTCATCAGATGAAGGAGAGGAGTGAAAGACAAACCATCATTAGGGACAAAGAATGAATGGAAAAGAAGAAATGATCAACTTCATCTCACACACCATTCTGGCAGCTGCCTGGGTGCTGTGTGTAGAAGGACTCTAAGGCCACATCCAGGTTCCATGACTTGACGTCTACCATGGGTACAGGTGTGGTGCAGGTGGTTAAGACACTTGGTTGCTAGAAAGATTCCAGTCCACCCAGCAGGGCCTGGGAAGAAAGGTCTGGTGATCTACTTCTGAGAGGCGGCAACTCTCAGGAGCACAGCTCCACTCTGACACATGTGGGGGTCACGGTGTCGGCCAACTCAATGCCAGCTGGTGGTGGTGAGTGAGCACAGGAGGAAGATCGTCACCTCTCATCCCTGGGAGTGCCCGGCAATCAGAAGGTGTGGACACCAGGCGTCAATGGGGAAGAAGCAGTGGAGGGCGGCAACCACACCCTCTCTTCATTGAGTTCAGGAATGAAACAAGAAGGAAAGAGGTGGGAAATCATGAATAAAAGATGAGGTTTTCATGTAGTGGAGATGTGTGCATGTTTGAAGGGCAGCCATAATCAATCATTTGTAACTAAATTATAATATATACTGATGACTGACAGCTGTTTCTCAAAGGTACTTCAGAGAAGTCAGCATAACACAAGCATTACTCACCAAGATCTGCATTGAGTGTACAGGAACGGTAGGCCAATTAACATTTACGTATTATACACTGGTCCACTTTCCTAATTACCACCCTGATACACAGTGCATAGCTCATTTTTCAAAGTATATTTTATAACAGTGAACAGAGGAGACAAGCCCACTTTCACGCACTGAAAAGCTTTAACCAAGACTAATAAGCCACGAAAACCAAACCCACTATAGTCAAGTTGATTCTGACTTATAGCAACCCTACAGGACCCAGTAGAACTGTAAATCCTTACAGAAGCATACTGCCACATCTTTCTTCTGCAGTGCAGCTGGTAGGTTCAAACCACCAACCTTCTGGTTAGCAGCCAAGCACTTTAACCACTGTACCACAAGGGTTCCTCTAACCGAGACTAATCCCCTTATGTTGATAAACTGCTTTGGCAAATGTTGTTGTTGTTGCTGTTGTCATGTGCCATGGAGTTGGACCTGACTCATAGCAATCCCTCCTTGGGTTTCCAAGGCAGTACCCCAATCAAGTAGATTGCCCAACCTTCCCTCCGAGGAGTGGCTGGCGGGTTTGAACAGCCAGCCTTCTGGTTAGCAGTCAAGTGCCTTAGGCAGTATGCTACCAGAGCTCCTCTTTGGCAAATAGAGAGGCAAATACCATTCCAATACATAGATTCAGAAGTCAATCTTCCCTCTTCCTACTGTTATGAAACAGTGTGTGCTCGTTAGTGACATAAACTGTATTTCCTCCAAACCTTAATCACTAATAAAATTCCTGAATTCAACAAAGATATTAAGTTCTTTAAATCCTCAGCAACCTTATTTTCTAAGGGAGATTTTAAATTTATCTTTGCATAACATCCAAGTGCAAAACAGCAAAAGGCTCAAATATCTGAAAATAAAATCTATCTTTTAATCCACCTAATTCTACACAGCCTGGGAAAAGTCAACTAACCCCAACCTCAAGACTTCTCTTCCTGAGAAGGAAGTAAAATCTGTGCCCCGAATGGGGCAGTTCCATCAGTTCCATTTTTCAGGACAGAAACTGGAGTCCTTCTAAACCCTGGCCCCTACTTACTCAGCAGCGGACACAGAGGGGGAGGGGCACACGGAGTCCGACCTCTGGGCCTCAGTGGCTTCACTCACAGCCCATTAAGGACGAGATGCCCAAGAGGACCTATTTAACACAGAAACTAAGCAGCGCAGTGCAAGGGCCTCTCCTGGGAAGTTTTAAACATAGCAATTCAGATTTTACACCCATACTTAATTCATATTTTATTTATGGTAGTTCAAATAGATAAAACTGGGAGGCAGCAAAATACATACTGGTATAGTATCTTTCATTAAGCTATAGTGCAATATCCTGTGCTTTGGTTTTTATTTCACTCACATGGTGATAATTAGATCAGCCTATCTTGAAGTCAGACTGTAATGCCTATACCCTGGTATTTTGCCTTCATCTAAAGTAGCAAATCTCCACTTATTGTTCAGAAAACACCACTTCAATGAATTCATGAGCAGTCATAATCTCTAATAAAACAAAAATAATTCTCTGTGAAGCACGGAAGCGCTGTGACTAAGCAGATCACGGCTGTTTGTTACCCTCTTTAAGACACGAGAACGCACATGCACAATAATTTCAAGACCAAAGGGTCCTGTCCTGTCCTTAATTTAAATGCAAGACATACTTAACCTTTTTCTAAAAGTAAAATAAATTTTCCATAGTAAAACTGGGCTGACTGGAATATAACAACAAAACCATTTGTTGTAATTATATTCCTCATGGTCTACAAATCTCCTTAAATCTAGTGTGTAGATAAAGATGGGAGGACTCCTTTTTGCCTTTAAGTAGCATTTCGTGTTTGTAAGTGACACCACGTGCTTTGTATGGTTTTAGCGTGTTGTTGTTGCTGTTGTTGTTATGTGCCGTCAAGTCGGCCCGACTCAAAGCGACCCCTCCTTGGGTTTCCGAGGCAGTATCACTACAGAAGTAGATTGCCCAACCTTCCTTCCGAGGAGTGCCTGGTGGGTTTGAACTGCCAGCCTTCTGGTTAGCAGTCAAATGCCTAGAAATCTTTAAAATACCCAGTAGTATGTATGACAGCAATGAAAGAAGTCATCTCCTTTGAGACAAGTGGCACACACCCTTCTCAAACCCACCGCTGCTGGATTATAGCAAATATTCTGTAATGCTTTCACTCTTCTGAAATAAAATCGGTAATAACTGACATGAAATTTTTAAATCAATATAACACCTACAAAAAAAAAAAACCCAAACTCACTGCCATCAAGTTAATTCTGACTCATAGTGACCCCCATTGGTTTTTCAAGGCTATAAGTCTTTACGGAAGCAGACTGCCTCATCTTTCTTTCTCAGAGTGGCTGGTGGGTTCAAACCACTGACCTTTGGGTTAGCAGACAAACGCCTTAGCCACTACACCACCGAAGCTCCTTATAATACCCTAAGAGTTATTTGCCTTTAATGTTGAAAAAAAATAAAATAAAATAATAATAAAGATAATGAAAGGCAAGAAATTTGTAATAAGATTAAGAAAACAAATCTATTCCCAAAAACAATGAAACAAATTTATAATGAAACAACAGCATTATAATGGCAAATGCTCAAACACCTGATATAAGAAGATAGTCCTGAGCTTACGTGCTATATCATGCTGAGTGCAATAGCTATAGGTAGCTGCAGGCTTAGAAAATTCAATATATCTTAAGGCCATGCAAACAATACTTTCTGTTTATATATGAAACAATTCAGGGGTGGGCCAGGTAAACAGGCTCTTTTTCAACTACCTGAATTTCCAAAGGAACACTCAGGAGTCGAGCAGGCACAGGAGAGTTCTTAGAGGCTAAGGCTGTCCCAGCCATTGCAAGATGACTGGATGGCTACCCTGCCACTAACACCACTTACTCCCTGGAGGTAGTACAGCCCACCACTGAAAACCACTGGGAAACCTAACTACTTTATGGTTTGTATCATCACTGACACTCAGATAACCCCCTAGATTTTTCAAACATACATAAAAATTTCAAGATAACAGAAAATGTCTTCCCCCCACCTGATCTTGACCTTAAGTGCCCAAAGTATTCCTGGCTTCCTCTCTCCCCATCCTCACCAAAAACTGCCTTATGTCCCATCCCACTCACACTTGATTCTCCTGTGGTAGTTGTTAGTTGCCTGCAAGTTGGCTCTGATTCACGGGGATCCCATGGAAAACAGAGCAAAGCGTTATGAGACCTGCGTCACCCCATGCTCAGCGGTGTGCTCAAGACCACAGCTGCAGACCCTGTATTTGGAGTGTCTTTCAACCCAGGGACTTGTCAACAGCACTGCATCAGGTAGTACTCTGTCATGATCCGTAGGGTTTCACCAGCTGATTTCTGAAAGTATATCACTGACCCCTGTCCACCACGACAAACTGACAGATGAGTAGCAGTGATTCTCCTTAGGGGACCAAAAACCACTCTCTGCCAATTATCAAATTGTCCAATTTTTCCTTCTGGTGCCTTGAGTTCTGTCCTAGAGCAATGCTGCTCCATCACTAAGCCAACTGAAAAAGACTGAAGTCCATCTATGTACAAACTAAGGAGCTCTGGTAGCGCAGTGCCTAAGGCACTTGACTGCTAACCAGAAGGCTGGCGGTTCAAACCCACCAGCCACTCCTCAGAAGGAAGGTTTGGCAATCTACTTCCATAGTGATACTGCCTTGGAAACCCAAGGAGGGGTCACTAACAGTCAGGTCCAACTCCATGGCACATAACAACAAAAACAACAAAATCTACAAACTATTCAAGTCTTTTCACTATTAAGCACTCACAGATATTTAACAGGTGCCTTTAAGAGAATTATTTCCCAAACCTAGACTTATTTTAAGTTGACACACTTCCCATCAAAACAGTCTACATCAAATAGCTCTGAGCCAATTACAACGATGTTTTATAGGAGACGACATCAGAATTAACACTGAACAAAGAGTTCCATACGGCCACATCATTTTTATATTCCAGGAAAATGAGAAAAGAATTTAAAGTTATCTACCCTAAATTAACTTACAATAATTTACAGAGATTTCTTTTTGAAATTAAGGAAGTGAAAGCTTTAATAAGGAATCATTGCTCTATAAACACCAAAAATAAATTAGCTTTCACTGCAGCCTATAAAGGGAAATTCTCTGGAATACATGGTAGGAAGGCAGCAAGGATGAATATAATTGACACCCACAGGATACAAGAAATGTATTTTTATTACGTTCAAGTACCTTCAGCCCTTGCATCCAGTCTAACGTAGTGCTGTCAGATAGAGGTCCTTAGGGGAACCGCTTTAATGAAATTAATAATTAGAATACCAACTTATTCTCAGCAAATTGTAACTTGCAACATACATGATGATTTCATAAAATAATTTGCTAAGTAATTTGAGATTTCCTCCCAGGGACTTTTCTTCCCAAACCCTCTCCTGCTCCCTGCCATCTCCCCCACCCGGTACATGTAAGTAAATGTAAACCTTCTCCAATTTTGTGGCAAACTGTAAATTAAATGAATCCAAATTAATACGTTTTTACTGCACATTTAACACTTTAAAATGGTTTTAACATATTTTCCCTCACAGTTACATAGTTTACTATATAGAGAATTTAACAGCAAGAAATTAAGCTAATAAGGCACTAAATATACTATAAAAATATCTTTAATGGGATCTATAGAATTAAATACTCTCATTTGAATGTATATGCACCTGAAACATGGCTATGAAGGTGCAAAATGCCATACATAGAACACTTGCCTTTTGCAATCACAGTCATTATTCGTGTGTGTGTGTGTATGTGTGTGTACACCCCACAGGACTGCCGAAGAAAACACAGAAGCACAGCTGGACGTATGTTTGACTTCTTGTGAATGAAAAGAGAAGCAGAGCTCTGTGAGCAGCACAGCAAAGTAATCTTAATACAAGAATCAGACACAGAGAGTCTTGGGTTCGCTTTCTGACTCTCCCCGTTTGGTGACTTAATTTCTTATCTGTAAATTCCCACTAAGAGTATTTACAAATATCTAAGCTCAGGTTTCTCCTGAAGAAGTAGTGGGCTGAGAAGATAATTTTTGGCCAAAGATGAAGATCATTATGCAAACAGAATAAACTACTCAACTGAAGAACTGACAGCATGTTCACAAAAATCCTAATATTGTAACATTTCACTGAGCCAGTATAGTATTTTGCAAAGGACTGTTTTAAGCCATACACTCTACAGAATGTCAACATGCTAGTATTTAAAGAAAAGATTATGTAAGTAACCAAAAGGGAGGAAAAGAAAGGCAGTGTATCCTACAGGAGAAGTTTCTGGCTGGAGGTCCAGGTCCAATTACAATAGTATTTTAGCTTCTGATTTCCCAGGTTCATGTATTTATTGTAAATGAATTTGATCTGACAGTAACAAGAATTAATCTGAATCCCTTTCATTGTCTCTGAACAATGCTAAAGTCACAGATTATGATGAATGATAAGAATAAAGGGTAAAAAGGAAAACTGATGGTGATCAAGTGCTGTCTAAAAACCCACTTTCATGGCCAGTTTAAATGACTATTAAATCTCCCCTCTAGAAAAATGAAGGCTAGGGGCCATGAGAAAGGTCTAGAGACAATGAGGTGCTGCTATATACTTTGTATATATAAGATAAATAATAAACCAGAAGCCAATTAAATACCCAACAACAGGAAAATGGCCAAGTAGCAAACAGGACAGCCACAGAGTAAAATACTATGTAAATACTAAGACATAGGTTTTAAACAATATTCATCCCGTGAAAAGCTTCTCCCAGTTAGGTGACAAAGACAAGATACTCAACAAACCGATCCTCATTTGTTGTGTATATGGAATGGCCAGAACTTAAAGACAAACACATACACATAACGTGGGCTGCAGCAAAATATCCCAAAATGATTATTTTGATTATCTTAGGATTTGGGAGGAGCAGAGCATTTTTCTTTCTCTCTTTATACTCAACTGTATTTTTTTTTTTTAATTACGAAAAACACACTTTATTTTTATAATAATTAAACAAGTTATTTTTTAAACAATACTTGAATAGAACTGCAATGAATGCCAGTTTTTAATGAAACACCTCCATCAATTCCACCATGAACAGCCAACTTACAAATGACATCAATTGTAGGT
>NW_006921952.1:3386245-3389333 GCF_000298275.1 Orycteropus afer afer | reverse complement strand
CAACATAGCCATCATTACATTCTTTGCTGCCACTAACAAAATAAAACACTTCATGTTCTTTGCTTGGTGATTAGATTTATACTTGGTTGGAAATACACATCAAAATTTAGCTTTGCTTCCTTAAACTGGAATCTGACAACTGCTCACTGGGGTTTGACGGCCTGAAGCACCTCTTGTGAAAGCTATTATTCAATGCACCAAATTTTCATTTTTTAAGTTGCTTAGTACACACACACATTGCAATCACTGGCTAAGACCAAAAAACAAAAAAAAAAAAGGCTTTATAGACCTATTTGTGGAAACTGCACCTCAGTAACAAATATCAAAACTATTGCTTTTCACAAAGCCTTCAAGTCAGAGCAGTGATGACAAATGACAGAACATAGTAAGAAAGACTGCAGCTTTATTTTGAGGTTAATCTTATCTTATTTATTAGGATTTAAAGGAAAAATCAAACTAAATCATTCAATCCTTCCAATAGCAAAGGGACCTTCAGACAGTGTTTCTGTACTTTGGGTATAAGTTGAGAACATCAAGTCTTTCCATTTTCCATCCGTGCTGGTAAGATCAGGAGCAACCAGAATCCAAAAAGAGATTCTCACATATGAGCCTGAGAAGCCTTTTTGGGTAAGAAACTCTATCTCAGGGTCTCCAACATCCACAACACTTCAGAGTCTTCTCAAAGAGCCTTTTCCCTCTCATCTGCGAAGCCAAGAAAATTGCAGTTGTCCAATCACACAGCACAAGCCACCACGTGGTAGCCAAGCAGTGGCCTCCATCTCCATTCTCTTTCCCCTAACGATACCGGAAACCCAACTTTTGCTTATACCACAACCTGTCACGTGGCTTGCGTGCTGCTGTGAAATGAGCAAGATCACCCACAGCAGACAGGTTTCCAAAGACAGACTGGAAAGACAGGCCTGGCTTCTGAAAAATCAGTCACTGGAAAGCCGACACGTATCACAACTGAGCATGGTCTGGCCCAGTGCTGGCAGGTGAGCCTCCTAAGTGGGAAAGGACTCACAATACAGTGTCGACAACCACGGACTCGGGCACACCTGTGATCATAAAGGTGGTGAGGCAGCGGGCAGCATTTCGTTCTTTTGTACATGGGGTCACTATGAGTCAGAGTCAGCTCGACACAGCAGTGTTTAGTTGGGCATGCAACTGGTCAGAATAAAGATGACATGTTCCAGCCTCTCTTGCAGTTAGGTCTAGCCTTACGGTTAAGTTCTCGCTAATGAGATGTGAGGAGGTCTGGCGGCATAGTGCCTAAGGCACTTGACTGCTTACCAGAAGGCTGGTAGTTCAAACCCACCAGCCGCTCCTCGGAAGGAAGGCTGGGCAATCTACTTCCTTAGTGATAAGACTCGGAGGGGTCGCTATGGAGAATACAGCTTCCGAGTCACTCCACATGCACAGGCCACAGCACAGTGGTAAGCCACATGGGACCACAGAGGTAAGTGAGACACCCTGAGATGAAGAACAATGGAACAGGATCAGCCTCAGAACTAAAATGTGACATGGGAGGAAAAAGAAAATTCCAACCTTTTCAGCCAGGGTTACTTGGGATTCTCCATTACAACAGAATCTATGTATTCTATCCAATACATCCTGATAAAACATGGGAAAAATTCAAAGTCCTGATCTACCTTTCTCAGAGCTAGACTGAAAGACGGCCTCAAAAACATGCCAACTTCCAAAGAGAAGGTGCTTAAAAAAATCAGCTTCAAATGCTTGAAAGGGCTGGAAGGGACTTCAGGATAGACGCCTCCACTTGCCCCAGGAAGCCTTTGTTTCATTATCCCCTCTCAGGCATGAGGAGGAAAAGGATATTGGAAATCACTGAGGTGCTTTGGTCACCCCAGGGTAAGGACACCATTTAAGCAAGTTCTCCAGCCTCTCTGTAGGAGAGCCCCAGTTTCATTATTTCTATAGTAAGGGGCAGGAATTTGATCACCTCCATTGTCTCCTTCAGTTAAAATATTCAGAGCAGCTGAGAATGTCAGCTCTGGAAGCAGAGTGTCTAGATCTAAAATCCTGCTCTGGAAGCAGAGTGTCTAGATCTAAAATCCTGCTCTGCCATTGGTTATACGCATACTATTGGTCAGGCTCACTAGGTTCCCTGTCAGTTTCCTCACCTGTACAATGAGTATAGGAAGTATAGAACAGGAGCGTTGGGAGAATGATCTCACCTTCCACTATACACCAATTCTTAAATAGATGACATTTTAGCTCCCATGAGCCACCTAAAACCCTATACAAGTGAACCTCCAATTTCAAGTAACTAGCAGCTTTAAGATTATACATCATTCTTTTTACTCTAGCAATTTTTCAAGGCATCACCGCCTTTCTGGCAAGCTAAACCTTTATGAGAAAACATTTCAGCTAACCCAGAGTTGCTTGCAAACCTAACTAGCTTATACACTGCTTCACTGTTTTTCTTTCTCTCTTCTCATGCAGTGTTTTACAGAACAGCAGTAAGGTTCCAACACAAACCAGCCTAAGATTTCCTGTTTACAGCTTTTCTGCTATTGCAAATACAGTGAATAAGATATGAAATAAAACAGCTGATTATTTAACAGTTCATTCTTCCCCACCTCCACCCTCCCTAATCACAAAATCTGGAATGTGATTTGAGATCAGGCTGCCCTGGCTATGCCAGCTAGGAACCCACTTTCACTATTCAATGTTCTGTGGCTAAATTTTGCGAATTCCTATAGCCCAACACAAACTAGTGCACTATCCAAATACTCCCTTGATGTGCCAACAGTTCCTAAGAAGATGTCAACTATTGGTCAGAAAGTAGACGTCGGTTCAGGTCAAAAGCAGTCTGCTTGGGCATGCTATTGTCAGCTGCCATCAAGTCAGCTCTGACTCATCGTGACCCTACATACAAAAGAAAAAAACACTGCCTGGTCCTGCACCATTCTCCCAACCATTGCTATGTTTAAATTAAGCCCACTGTTGCAACGACTGTGTCAATCCATCTCATTGAGGGTATTCCTCTTTTTCACTAATTTTTCTAAGCATGATGTCCTTCTCCAGGGACTGGGTCCCTCCTGATCACATGTCCAAAGTACATAAG
>NW_006921952.1:3380557-3384910 GCF_000298275.1 Orycteropus afer afer | reverse complement strand
ATACAAGCCTTATGCACACCTTTCCTGATGTTAAACCATGCAGTATCCCTTTGTTCTTTTCAAATGACTTCCTTTTGGCCTATATACAGGTTCTTCATGAACACAATTAAGTGTTCTAGAATTCTCATTCTCCAAAATGTTATCCATAATTTGTTGTGATGCACACGGTCAAAAGCCATCAATAAAACACAAGTAAACATTTTTCCTGATATTCTCTGCTTTCAGTCACAACACACCTGACATCAGCAATAATATCCCTCATTCCACGTCCTCTCCCGAATCTGAGCTGGCATTTCTGGCAGATCTCTGTCAATGCACTACTACAACAGATTTTAACTTATCCTCAACAAAGTTATACTTACATGGGATATTAATGATATTGTTTAATAATTTCCACATTCCTCTGGGTCACTTTTCTTTGAAATGTGCACAAATACGGACCTAGTCCAGTCAGTTGGCCGGTAGCTGTCTTCCAAATTTCTTGGCATAGAAAAGTAAATGTTTCCAGCATCGCATCTGTTTGTTAAAACATCTCAATGAGTATTCTGTCAATTCCCGGAGCCTCGTTTTTCACCGATGTCTTCAGTACAGCTTATACTCTTTCCTTCAATACCATTGGTTCTTGATCATATGCTATCTCCTGAAATGGGTGAATCTCAGCCAATTCTTTTTGGTACAGTGACCCTATGTATTCATTCCATTCTTCTTTCGATGCTTCCTGTATCATTCAACATTTTGAACATGTGGTGGTGTTGTTAGATACCTTCAAGTCAGTTCCAGCTCACAGCAACAGAACAAAAAACTGTGTGATACTGCACCATCCTCACAACTGTTGCTATTGTTGGGCCCACTGTTGCAGGTGTCAATCAATCTTGATTCCGCCCATAGAATCTTCAATGTTACAACTCAAAGCTAGATTTTTTTCCTTCAGTTCTTTTAGCTCAAGAAATGCTGAGAATGTTCTTCTCTTTTGGTTTTCTAACTCCAGGTCTTTGCATATTCCATTATACTACTTTACTTTGTCTTTTTGAGCTGCCCTTTGAAATCTGTTCTGTTTGCTTTAACTACTCCATGTTCAAGGGCAAGTTTCAGAGCCTCTTGGTATTTTCTTTCTTTCCTGTCTTTTGTATGATTGATTTTTTTGTTTTCTTTATGTATGACAGATATCCTTGATGTCATCCCACAACTTGTGTTGTCTTTGGTCATTAATGTTCAGTGTGTCTAATACATTCTTGAGATGCTCTGTAAATTCAGGTGGGATATACTCACAGTTGTATTTTGACTCATGTGAACTCATGGTCTGTTCCACAGTCAGCTCCTGGCCTTTTTCTAACCAATGATACTGAGTTTCTCCACAGTCTTTTTCCACAGATGTAGTCAATTTGATTCCTACGTATGCCACCTGGCGAGGTCCCCGTGTATACTCGCCATTTATGTTATTGAAAAAATGAGGTAAGTAAGGTAAAATAATACATTACAGCTGCTGGTTAAGCTTTTAGCATTAGTGTTAAAGTTCCATGAGAAGATAGTTATTTTAAGAGTGCAGTGACAGATTTGCTGCATTCTTAAGAAATGCCAATTTTAATGAGGAGGCCTTTTTTTTTTCCATATACCATGTCCAGTTTCATAAAAGATGTAAAATGGAGAACTATAATATAATGTTCACTTAACAGCAAACTTGACTGAAACACATCATTTTTGTTAGAGTAATATTTGTACTTTTATAATCTTAAAAATGCTTCCCTTAATCACCCTACAGTAATATTTCTGCATTTCCCTAAGAATCTTTTAAACTTAGGTTTCCCTTTGAGTGCTCACAATTACTATTCCCCTAAACCTTCCTGCCTCTCAGGATAAACATCTGAAGACTTCTCACCAAGAGAACCCTACAAGCTAGTCTCATATTGCTTGCTGCTCCTGACAAGCAGGGTCAGTCAGCAAGCTCTTTTACTTAAACCAGTCTTACCCCAGAAAGGACTAAGGATATCAGCATCCCTGTCAGATGACATTCATCATTACCATCAACTCTGCAATGCCACCAGGGTCAAGCAGAACAACATACTTCTGAAGTCATTCAAAACTGGCTCTGGTCCAGTGATGTGTACACACTTCCGTACAATCATCCCCTTAGGCAGAAACTGGGAAGATGTGTCATTTCCTCCCCAAAGCTCTTCCCCCTGCTATGAGTACCAGGAGACAAGTGAATGTCTCAACTCTTCCAAGACTGCAAATCCTCTCACAGTTAACACAAGCCCAAGAAGCCCTTTGGCAATTTTTTATAGCATCCTCTAACTCATATGCTACACGGTAAAGTCATTTTAACTTTAAAACACATTATTTACAATTATTATTATTAAGATCACGACAGTGTTACCTGTAATGACTACTATTATAACATTTTGGACATGTCAAGACAAAATTGTACTTCGTACAGTTTTTCAATTTTGTTTTGGTGAAAATACACAGCCCTACACTACTTCAACAATTTTTACACGTACAACTCATTCACGCTGATTATATTCTTCAAGTTGTGCACACATTCTCACCGTCCTTCTCCAAACTCTCCCACTACATCACCGTGGACTCACTGCCTACTAAGCTTCTCACCTAACCTTTCCAGTTGCTGGTGTCATTTAATCTCACACAGATAATTCTGTAAAAGAGAACAACGTTCAATGTGACAGACTTTACTCATTAAGATAAGTTATTTTTCAGTCCAAGTCCAAGCTTTAATTATGCAAAAAATTCAAAAACGACATTATGTTTGGTTCAGTGACTAATAGTGTGTTAAAACGTTGATTGAGATTTACTTGCTCTTATGTATTAAAAAAAAAAAAAAAAGACAAACACTGCTTCCATGACCTAATGTTCAGAATTATTACATTTGGCACTTAAGTAAATTAACAAGTTTATTTTTAGAACTTTCATGCTTTGTTTCTAAATGACAAGATAAGAAAGATTTCAGGGTGCTATTTGCAAATTCAAATACATTTGGAGGAGGAGAATTTTTTTCCCAAGAAATGAAAAGCAAACTTGAATACAATAATCACCATATTTCTCCTTTCTTAATGTTAAGTATTAAAATATTAGGCGTACATCAATGTGCTATATGGGAATTTTTATCAAATGACTGCAGCTTACTGATCTGGTGAAAAGCGTCCTGTAGCTAATTTTCAGAACTATCATCATTTTTATGATGCTCATTAACCTGCTTTCCATCATCAGCATCCCGTATGCTTCCAGACTTTAACCAATAACTCATCATGGACACAAATTAAACGCCAGATGACTATGAATGATAATTTTAAACTATATAAACGTCCAATCGCTATTACAGCTAACAGCTTTCACTCGTGTGACAAACCGAGTAAGGCCCATTTGCCTGACTCCCACAATCACAAAATTCACCAGAAACGCAAAGAAAATATTTAAATCACTGTTTTATTGGTTGATGTGTTCAGACGTTAAAAAATCCTCCGTTAAAATATCCTTCGTGAGCACTTTCAGCGGCATGTGCTCTCCAGCGCAGTCATGTAAGCCCTCAGGTGGGAAATACTGCTTTGGAATGACACAAAGTAGCAACCTCAACAGCATATTCTTTCCAGCATTGCCTGTAATTGGATCAATGCGAATGTTTTTGGAGTTCAGAATTTTGCTAATAGGATGCAACAAAACAACAATGAATTAGGGGCACAATTATCAAAGACTATTCATTACAAAAGAAGAGGTACTAAAAAGAAAATTTTTAAAAAAATGATTATTACCTAATTTATAAGCTAAGTTTAACGTAACTGATTCCCAGATAATCAGGAATAAATAAAACTGTCCAGCTCTGTCACAAGTGAAAGTCTGTGATAGATATTCAGGCCAAACAGGTTTGCAAGCTACTTCTATTACACACTGAAAGTTAGACTGTGTGTGTTGCTGATGACTAGAGAAACTGCAATGTGGAGGTTGGAAAGAGTCACGGGAGAGAAGATAGATGGCAGAAAGAAATCCAGTCAGTAGTGAGTGCAGAGCCGAGCTGGGAGAGAATTGAGGAAGCGGACCGGAAGCACACACAGGTCTGCACCTCTCCTCCTGGGAACGGGCATGTGGTCCTCTCCCAACTCACAAGGTTTGCAGCCTCTGACCCACAAAGGTAGCCGGGTAAAGTAATGCCATAAATCTCTTGCATACTTTGGGTTTTTTCCTGTTGGCTACTGATGAGAGCATCTAAACAATAGATTTGATGCACTGAACACCAATAACTGAAATCCAGAAAAAAATGACATCAAATCTGCAGTGTGGATTACACCTCAACATAAAGAAAACAAAACTCCTCACAACTGGGTCAATAAGCAGCATCATGAT
>NW_006921952.1:3361083-3380447 GCF_000298275.1 Orycteropus afer afer | reverse complement strand
GAAGACTAAGGTGCTCCTAAACCAAGACATGGTGTTTTCATTCACCTTGTATGCATGTGAAAAGTTGATGCTTTTGAGTTGTGGTACTGGCAAAGAATACTGAAAGTAGCACTGACTGCCAGAAGAACAGACAAATCTTGTCCTGGAAGAGGTAAGCCGGAATGCTCCTTGAAAATGAGAGTGGCCAGACTTTGTCTCACCTACTTTGGTCATGTTGTCACAAGGGACCATTCCCTGGGGAAGGATATCCTGCTTGGTAAAGTGGAGGGACACAAAAAAGGGGAAGGCCTTCAATGAGATGGACTGACATGGTGGCTGCAATGATGGGCTCAGCTATACCAAGTACTGTGAGGCTGGCGCAGGACCTGGTAGTGTTTCATTCCGTTGTACATAGGGTCGCCAGAGTCGGACCTACAACAACAACAACAACCATCGACATGGCCCCAACACACGGTGCTGTGACACACAAGAGAATCAGATTGCCGTGGTTCACTGGCTCATTTTCAGAAGGAAATCCGGGACTTTCTTCCTACTCTGTCTTAGTCTGGAAGTTCCACTGAAACCTGTTCAGCATCATAGCAATGCAGGAGCCTCAACAGACAGATGGGTGGGGCCTGTGCACATGATACACCGTCTGGGAACTGAACCTGTGTCTCCCACACGGAAGGTGAAAATTCTACCACCGAACCCCCCCGTCCTCTATATCTGAAGGAGGGGAAGGGGTCGTTTGCCACTGTTGTTAATTGCCTTCAAGGCAATTCTGACTCGTGGTGATCCCATGTGTGTAGTAGAATAGAACTGGCCCACAGAGTTTTCAAGGCCATGACATTGGGGAAGTAGACTGCTGGTCCTGTCTTTCAAGGCACCTCTGGGTGGGTTCCGAACCATCAACCTTTCGGCCAGCAGTTGAGCACTTAACCGTTGGCTCCACCCAGGGACTCATGCTCGGGAGTAAATATCTAGAGCTTTTCCTGTAAAATTCATTCCAGTTACTTAGTGTCTCCCGAGCAACAACTGAATCAGTTGGAAAGTTAACAGCCTACCTTTCCCTACACAAGGGAGGAGATAGGATGCTTTTAAGTGATTACCTCTTATTTAACTAACAAAAGAACTCATAGAATTAGGTTTTAGGAGAGGATAGAAGCCACTACAATCCACTTAAAGCTGTGGGCTCTGTCAGGTGATGAAGAGGTTCAGACTCACCAGCTCAATAGCAATAAAAGCAACCTTCTCAGCTCATGTGCTAGAAAGCATCAGACCGTCCCAATGCTCTTTATCACCACCCTTCAGGTCTGTCTCTAGCATATCTTCCAGCCATCACTGGTGAAGAAACAAAATTCTCTCTGACAGTCACTCACGCTCATTAAAACAAATTGCCCATAAGGAGCTGAAAGACAGCAAGCTAAGACTTTTTAATGAAGACACCAAACTCCAATATAATCTTTTCACGTTTAGAGGAGAGCTGGTCAGAGGATTCACCAGAATCCTAAGAAACACAAATAATTTAAAATCACTGGTTCTAATTGTTTTTGAAAAGTGAACTTTAATTTTTACCCTTCAGAATTCCCCATGTATGTCTTAATTCTTCTCTTTTGTGAGTCCTTTTATTGTTACATTAATTTTGGTTTTGCAATTTGTTTACTCAACCATCTTCAAGCACCCAGTATGTGCCAGGGCCAGCCAGTGGGATGAATGCCTGTTGACATGAAAGACAACATGGATCAGTACAGACCTTCTTGACCTGGGACATCAATGGCTCCATAGACGCCAATGGGTAAAAAACACACACCTTGATTTTCACTAACTTCTAAACCAAGGTGAGCATTTCCTTCCATCATGATGGCCTTAACACCAAGTAGTATTAGTCATCAAAAAAACAAAACCAAAGATGGTGCCTCTGAGTCACTGTGATATTGTCACCAAGAGAAATCAGACATTTTCACAACACAGAACAGTTGTTGCAGATATTTCAAAACACCACTCATGGCATCACTACCGTGGAGCAACAGCAGTGCTAACTACTAGATCTAATAACTAAGATCTAATAACTAAGTATACCAAAAGACAAAAACCAAACTCACTGCCATCAAGTCGATTCTGACTCACAGCAACCCCCATGAGGTTTCCAAGGCTGTAAATCTTTACGGAAGCAGACTTCCTCATCTTTCTTCCACGGAGTGGCTGATGGGTTGGACCTACTGACCTCTTGGTTAGCAGCCAAATGCCTTACCCACCACACCACTGTCTTGTTGTTGTTATGTGTCGTCAAGTTGGACCTGACTCATAGCGACCCCTCCTTGGGTTTCCGAGGCAGTATCACTACGGAAGTAGATTGCCCTTAGGTTCCTTAATAACTATATTACTGTGTTAAAAATTTGTTTTTTAATGGTTCGAAAATGTCAGTCTAATGTCAGTCTAATTGGTTTCCTTTGTAATACTACTGTAATACTTTTATTTATTTACACTCTTTTCTAATAATGGGTCCACTGGTTTCACGAGACTGTCAAAGGGGACCATGACACCAACAAGGTAAAGAGGCTCTGATCAGGAGAGCACACAGATTTGGAGTGAAGACCCTCACCTAAACCCAGGAGGCACCTGTAGCCCAGACTTAAGTCACAAACACCTCTGAACCTCAGTTGCCTCTGTTGCAAATTCCTCTCAAGGTTTTGGGGATGTGGTGATGTACAATAGAGCATGAATCAAACATTAGTTATGGTAAAGATGCCAGAGTTAGTAGCATATATAGGTCAAAATGACTTCTTTAAAGCTTTAACCAAAAAAAATAAGAGGTCATTTTATATTCTTACCCCAATCTTGTAAAACATCCTGCCCTCGGGTAACTTACAAAAGATAATCTATAAGATCAAAATGATATTTAAGATATGCACTGACTCCAAAGAGCTACAGCTCATTATTTCATATTATCATCTACATTTTTGTCATTCAGAAAAGGTTGCTCTGATTTGAAAATGGCTAGTGAATGCAATTAATTAATGTCAATGAATCATACTCTTCAGAATGGTTAAAACTGCAAGTGCTTTGTTAAAAATTATTTTATCACAATTTTTTTTAAATGTTACTATACCTGAGTTAAATCAACAAGGAGAAAAATTAATGATTATGTCCAAGATGTAAACATGATATATCCACAAGCAGAAACCAATTTCATTACCTTATCTTTACCATAGAGTATAAAATACAAGTTGTGTTTGAATGCTCTTTTGTTCAAATGTGTGTTATAAAAACCAAACCCACTGCTGTTGAGTCAATTCCAACTCATAGCAACTCTATAGGTCAGAGTAGAACCGTCCTATGAGTTTTCCAAAGCTGTAATCTTTATAAAAGTAGACTGCCTCATCTTTCCCCCATGGAATGGTCAATGGGTTCAAACTGCCAACTTTTCAGTGAAGAGCTGAACTCTTTACCATTGTACTACCAAGATTCTTCAAAACTCCTAGTCCTAATTATAGGTAGGAAAAAAAAAATCCCACTTCATTTGTGATGTCTGAATCAAAGAGAGCAAACAAATTAAATAAATCATTTAGAGACTGGCTCAACTAATACAGGTCAAAAAAAAATTGAAAAATGTAATCAGTGTCTTTGAATTATACATGTAGAAACTGTTGAATTGGTGTGTTTCCTGCTGTGCATATTCTGAACAACAAAAATAAAATATTTAAAAAAAAAAAAAAAGACATGATCAGAGTTTCATAGGAATAATCAAGCAAGTTTTCCTGGAAGAGGTAGAATTTTACTGATTTTAATGATGAATTGGGGCTCGTGGAGAATAGCAGAGGGATGACAAGGAAAGAAGTGACACACAGAATTGCAGATGCAGGTTAGAAGCAGGGATCAGATGGGTAGTTTAGCAAGTAACAAAAGATTTCATTTCTGAATTAAATAATCAAAATAGCTATTTAGAGATCATTGGAAATTCACTATCAAAAGGTAAATATAAGAAACTATCTCCTAAAAAAATCGTTTAAAACATCTCAGACACAAGTATGACTAATTGTAAAATAGCAAAAAAAAAAAATTAAGTGTGTAAATAATCCCCATGCAAACTCCAAAATACATATAAATTCACAAAGTGAGAGACCTCTCCAGCGTATCTGAAAGAAGGAACCAAAGTGAAGATGTCTCAAAAATTTCTACCTAGATACTGGACTTTTTTTTTTTTTTAAATATGCATATGTTTAACTTTAAACTATATAAAATATAAGTGTGGATTTAAAGTCTAAATACATGATATTTCAGCAATATTTTTAAATTTGTAACATTTTATTTTTAAGTAATCCCAAACTTACAGGAAAGCTGTAATAGTATAAGAAATTAACATGTACATTCACTCAGATTCCTAACTAACATTTAACCAGATTTATGTGATTATTCTCTACACACATATACACACACACACACACAGATATTGCTTTCTTCTGAAATATCTGATAGTAAGTTGCAGACATGAAGCCCTTTACCATCGATATTTCAGTGTATATTTCTAAAACATAATGATAATCTATTATATAATTGCAGTACTAGGATCGAAATTAGAAAATTAAGTTATATAATACTATAACTGCAGACTTTATTCAAATTTCACCAATTGTTCACATATGTGTTTTAAAGAAAAATAATAATAATAATATGATCCAGATCCAATCCAGGATCATGAACATTTATCCTATTTCTTTAGATACATGATTTATTTAATTCATTAAAGGTAGACTTAATTGAATTTAATAATTCCATAGCAAATAGTGTATAACTTTTTCCTAATTCATTTTTTAGTTCTATTTACAGGGTCTACTGTGATAGATTTGCATCTCAAAAAGAAAACTATAGAAAAGCCTTATTTTCACTTATAGGAAACATAGTAAATACTTCCTTACCCATAATGAGACCCAGAAGACTATGTGGTATTATTGTTAACTGTGTTCATTCCCATTTCTCATCTAGATCATCAACAACTTAAGAGTAACAAGCCTCACTTACCTTTGTATCCCTCCTCATTTACAAATAGCTATGAATGCTTGAAGGGCAAATATACTGAAGGACGTTTATGTTTGAAAGATGCTTGAACAGGACAGACAGCAATGCTATCTATCCAGGTTCGCCTCCCATTAGGATTCTCCATGAACAAGAAAAGGGAACTGCACATTACCCCAATTAGAGAATAATAGTGCTCAGATGATATCTTTAACTGTGGTTTAAACATTTAGAATACAGAGCATGCTCCATACTACAGACCTCCACAATTAACCTCTGGCCAGTGACTCCTAGATCAATGGCTCTTTTACAGCTGGTGTGGTGCTGCTCTTTTCCACTGATTCTACAACACAAATTTACTCCTATCTTAACATCTCTGAAATTGATGGCATCTTACTGTCACTGTGGGCTAGGCAGCAGTCTGAACATAGTTCATGACACTGTCTATGGAAGATCAAGAAAGCAAATAGTATCAAAACACACAGAATGAGCTTCCAGCGTTGGGAAGAGCTGAAGAAGGGCATTCTTTTATAGAAACACTGTATCACTAGTACTCTTAACGACAAAGGATGCTAGCCAGCCAGCCAGTTGCCATCGAGTTGATTCCAACTCATGGTGACCCCATGTGTTTAGAGCAGAACTGAGTTCCACAGGGTTCTGAATGGCTGTGATCTTTCAGAAGTAGTTTTCCAGGTCTCTCTTCCAAGGCACCTATGGGTGGATTCAAACCATCAAACTTTTGGTCAGTAGCTGAGCCCATAACCATCTGTGTCAGCTAGGGACTCCATAGGAGCTCTGGTGGCATAGTGCCTAAGGCATCTGACTGCTAACCAGAAGGCTGGCGGTTTAAATCCCCCAGCCACTCCTCAGAAGGAAGGTTGGACAATCTACTTCCATAGTGATACTGCCTTGTAAACCCAAGGAGGGGTCAGTATGAGTCAGGTCTGATTCAATGCAGTGAGTTTGGTTTGAGTTTTGAGACTCCACAGACAGTGATATTCTATGGAAAAACAGACATAGACAACTCAAAGTCAAAAAGTGATTCAGAAAGTTGGGGCCATGAATTTTAGCTTTAAACATATCCCTACCAATTTACTTCACTTGAATTTTCCTTTTTATCTATGTTTTTTCAATAAATATATAAAGTGAATAATCTAACGGACAAGAAAGCATTTTATCATTGCTTAATTGTCTAGGTCATTTCTTGGTGGAACAAAAAATAATGGCATATTTCATAACTGATAGCACCTTATGTTCAATAAAACACAGTATTTCAAGCATAAGGAAGGCTGGGCATTCTTGAAGAGTTCCTTCAGAAACAGCCTGGCCAAGCTAGAAAGCAGGGTTTCTAACCAGTTCTCCACAGTTCAGTCACGGCTGACAACGTCACACCAGAAAGGACCTGAATTTACAAAATGTGGTGAACCCGAACGGGAATATTACAGGGCATCGAATAGAAACTTAATCTTCCTCTTAGAAAACAAAGGCAGCATGCATACTACATACCAATCAAATCTCCTGACCAACAGACACAGTAGGAAACAATGGTGTCCAGCTCAAAGATGGCAGCCAACCATGCCACTTTGAATGTGGGTTGCTCTCCACAGTCCTGCCAATAATCCAATCTCCCTCATCAAGCTTTTGAAAGTGCTCATTTTTGAAATGCCTCTTCCAAGTCTCCCATTCCAGGGCTTCGATCACAATTTTTCACTTCACCCACATTTTACAAATTTGAGTCTGTTCCAATTTCACATCGTCAGCCATGACTGAACCAGTTCATAGCCCTGCTAGAAAGCCGTGTGGCATTACACTTGCCAGCTTAAACTTTTCCAGACATTTACCAGGTTCTCACCGGCCAGCAGGAACTGCAGCATTCCAGTAGCCACCTCTTGAGGCTGCGTTCGGAAGGCAGCATTCCCATCTACATTAGAACCTACTCCTGGCTGGGAGTATGGGTCAGATGGGCTGGGAGTGGGTCAGATAAACAGCACTGGGAAATAGCATGACACCCACACCCTACAAACCAAAACACAGCTAGTATGTTAAATTTAGACCTACCAACCTTGACAGTACCCTTTTAATTACTATTTTTTCCCTAATTCTCTGTAATGATTTTTTTAAAACCTAGACACTACTACAGCCTTTCTCTGTTACCCACCTTATTCTAAGAATCATATCCAAATAATTAAGCATAAATAAATTATTTTAAAGCACCAAAAGAAAACCAAACCAAACTCACTGCCATCAAGTCAGTTCCCACTCATAGTAACCCCTGCTTGCATTTGCAAGGTGGTATCTCTACCACCTTATAGTAGATTGCCCAATCTTCCTTCTGAGGAGTGGCTGGTGGGTTTGAACCACCAGCCTTCTGGTTAGCTGTCAAAGGCCTTAGGCACTACACCACCAGAGCTTCCTATTTTAAAGCAATAGATCTTTTAAAATGTATATTTTTACATCTTGGTCAATTTTTAAGTAATTTTTAAATTTTGTATATTAGGTATAGACATATATACATGTACATATTGAATGAATATTTAGAGATAAAGGTATATTTCAAACTGCTTAGGGACAAACATCAATATAGAAGCATCACTTCCATTTATAAATATTCATAGACATACACAAATAAGCCCTCAACCATCACATAACTACCAAACCAAAACCAAACTCACTGCCATCAAGCCGACTGTGACTCACAGCAACCCCTCCTAGGGTTTCCAAGGCGGTATCTCTACAGAAGTAGATTGCCCAGTCTTCCTTCTGAGGAGTGGCTACTGGGTTTGAACCACCAGCCTTCTGGTTAGCAGTCAAGTGCCATAGGCACTACGCCACCAGAGCTTCCTAAGCACAGGTAACTATCTATCTGACCTTGAGTGGTACCCACACATAGCTGCAAGCTCAAAAATCATTCAAAAGAAGTTGTCTCACAGCAATACTAGGATACAAAGATAAATGAAAATCATGCTTATCTAAAAAGCTTATGACCAATGGTGGCCCATAACCCAACTCACTGCCATCAAGTCAATTCCGACTCAAATCCCTATTAGACAGAGTAGCCCCACAGGGTTTCCAAGGCTATAAATATTGACAGAAGCAGACTGCCTCATCTTCCTTCTGTGGAGCAGCTGGTGGGTTCAAACTGCAGGTGTTTTGGTTAGTAGCCCAACACTTTACCCATTGCACCACCAGAGCTCCCTATAATGATCCATGGAAATGTGTAATTTTAGAATTGAAGGAATCATACATAGTAAGAGTCTATCCCACCATTTAATCAGTCATTCCTCAGGGTGCCCTTCTGGCCTAAGCCTAGAAATGAAGAAACTTATCCAAGGTGATGTCTCATTGGTAACAAGGTAGAGATACAGTCATATCTTCTCATTTCCAACTAGCGATCCAATAACAGAAATCTGCATAGCCTCTACGATTACACAAGGTCCTAGGCACTAGGTCAGCCCTGAGGTTAACTGTCATCTCATTTCAGAGATGAACCAGGAGGCGCAGCAGCAGCTGTGACTGGGCAAGGGTGCCTCAAGGGGCAAGGGGGTCCCAAAGCTCACCTCCCCTGTCCTGGTCCACCAGCTCTGCAACAACAGACGGTCATAGCCTCTGACACCTTCCCAAAAAAGGACCTGCCACAGCTCAAAATCAGCGCACCTACACGACTACATTCTCCCTCCTACTTAACAAAGTTGAATGGGACAAAAGTGCAATTGTTAACACTCCTGAAATAAAGACAAATGAAAACAAAACAAAAAGTACTATACACTTTGAAAAATAGATAAACAAAAACCCATTGCCCTCAAGTCAATTCCAACTCTCTATCCCAAGAGGACAGAGAAGAACTGCCCCACAGAGTTTCGAAGGCTGTAAATATTTATGAAAGCAAACTGCCACATCTTTCTCCACAGGGCGGGTGGTGGGTTCGAACCACCAACTTTTTGGTTAGCAGTCAAGTGCTGAACACTGCACCACCAAGACTCCTAAGGTAAACAAAGGAAAACCAAAATGACAAAACTAAATTCTTATACCGCCTTCACTGCCCCATCCAGCCATGCCAGCCCTGGGTAGGCAAATGGTAACCGAGAGAACACTTGCCTTTGACCTCAGCCTGTACTGAGGGGAACCCTGATCAACTACTAATTACTTTATCTGTGGTCGATGCTGTTATTTCAGGGGATGAATGCACACAAACATCTGTGTGTACATGTGTGTACAAATCTATTTGTTTCTTTGTTTGTTTCAGCCAAAAATTCCTAGAGACAATACCTGAGCCCGAACGCTGGAATCCACTTTCGCTGGAATCCACTTTCGGAATTGCAAGCATCCTCACAACCAGCAAAGCAGCTCTTAAAAAGTGGAGAGACTACAAGATGGGAAAGGGCCAGCACCTCAGGGGAGCCAAAGCTCATTTGCAAATTCATTATTAAGAAGTGAAAGTGTCTTGGGGTTTCCAACTCCAAAGACAGTAACAAGCCAGAAGAATGACTCTAAGGACAGTATTTTGGCTGCACCCATCCTTTCTCTGGGAAAATGCCTGAGCCTCCAGTAATGGGACCTGCTCAAGAGCATGTACATACAGCTTTAGCAGTAGCCCTGTCACTCTTGTGCATCACAAAGAGAAAGCTGAGGTTCATGGGGGCACAACCCCTCAGTTGCAGTAAGGGGCAGAGGTGGAGACTGGGACTCAGTCCTGTCTGGGTATCCATATCCATCAGTACCCATGCTCCTTCTAGCAAACCAAAAAACCCATTTCCATCAAGTCGATTCTGACTTAGAGTGACCCTACAGAGCAGAAGAGAACTGCCCAAGAGGGCTTCCAAGGCTGTAAATCTTTATTTACAGAAGAACACTGCCTCATCTTTGGCCTGCCGAGCAGCTGGTGGGTTTGAAACATTAACCTTTTGGTTAGCAGCCAGGTAATTTAACTAGAACACTACCAGAGCTCTTTTCCACCAAACTATATTGCCGGGTGTTTACTTCACAGGTGTCTCCAAGCAGCCTCTCGGGTTGCATGGCCAGGAGAATGCAATTTTGGACAACTGGGAGAACTTCCCACCACACCCTCAGATCTGCGCCTCTCCATAATCTAGTAAGCCCTTCCATTCACACTTGGAATGATCCTGCTCCAAGCTGAAGCACCGGGCAAAACTCTATAAGCTACAGGAGAAATGAAATGTAAGCCTTCAGCTATTGCAGACTCTTTGAAGAAATCACAATGAGAATCACCATATCTATGATGAGGGCCACCCACTGCCACGACTCTATGTAATCAGGGTCAAGTAGATCTTATCAGTCTCCCCAAAACATTCAACTGAAGCAGCCCATTTTTTAAGATAGTTGGCTATCATATGAAAAAGGAAACCACACACAGAATAATGGTAAGTGCATGAAAGGGCTCTATTTGGTATCAGGAAATAACTGTTTTATTTCAATTATTGGATCAGTTCACTCAAGATTTCTTGTGGGTGGAGTACACGATGGATATCTTTTGGCTCTGATCTTTGTTCATTTTCAAGAGGGCTGAATTCTGCATGGATGAGCACACCAGAATAGGTGTCCCGCTGTTTCCTCAGCACAGGAACTACTAGTTCCTGCAATGTGGGGAAGAAGAAAACCTCATTAAACACTTTCTCTAGAGAAGCGTGTTTTATTAATATGTATGGCTTCATAAACGCTTTAGTATAAAATAGACTTTAAAAATAAAGTGCCTGTTAATGAGAAATACAAGATCAACACACTGAAAAAGCAAACCCTATCTACCTCTTGTTGTGAAGGTGACTGAAAAGGCACGGTTCCTTCCACCTCTACCACTGTCGGGTTTCCTTTCACTAAGACAACGTAATGCATTACTCCCTCAAGACAGACGTCTTACAGATCTGAAAATATATGTATACTGTTTAAATATATCCAACAACGCCATTCTGTTGATACTAAAATAACTTACCGACAGAGAACGAGGCCACTCTGCACAGGCTTCTCGCAAGTGGCCCTTCATGCTCCCTAGCAACCCCGACAGGGTTACTGCATTCCCAAAGTTCTCCTTCACTTACATTTGCAGAGCCCTGAGTCAGAATTTTCAAAAACAATACAAAATATGATAATGTAAGTCCCTAAGTGTATATTGGAAACATGGGAACAGAAAAAATAAATATATAAATACATAAGGCATTTGAAGATACTTTTTTCAAAATATGGGAATTTTAACAGCTTTATGGAGATAAAATTTACATAGTATAAAATCCACCCATTTAAAATATATCATTCAATGATTTTTAACCTACTTTCAGAGTTGTGCAAGCAACAGTAATCACTCCCTATTCCTGTCACCACTAACCTCCAACCCTAATCCCAAACCCTAGGCAACCACTAATCTACCGTCACTACAGTTGCCTATACTGGGCATTTAAGTAAATAGGATGATACAATACATGGTCTTTTGTGACTGGCTTCTTTCTTTCCTTTTCCTTTTTGAGGGCAAAAGTATTTTAAAGGAGCTAAGGATATTCATCGATCCTTCTATTCATTTATTAAATTGTCAAATGTTTATTGACTCAGGTGAGGCAGACACTATAAGGGTCACAAAGGAACCTGGGAACTTATAGGCATGCATTCTGCCTTCAAGGATCTTGCTATAAAGGTGCTAACATAGCTATAACTATTTTTACAATGTAGAAAGTAGTGATAGCCCAGAGGAAAATACAGACAAAATGGCATGTGAGTTTAGAGGAAAACAAGATCAACAGGAGTGAGAAAAGTTCCGAGTTGGTCCAGAAAAAACTATTAAAATCAGGTATGAGGACATAAGGATGGAGGTCTTCCCTACAGAAGCAAATCCCTACTTCTCAGCTTTGTTATTCCATCCATATTTACCTGTTTCAGCCTCCTCTCTCACCCAACACTGCATATATGTAACTTAGAATTCCCCAAAATCACAAAGCTCTTTATGATTCCAGCCAGTGCCTCCACCATTCCTTCTCCTTCCTGTGTGCTATTATCCCCTACCACCAGTGCCATCTATCCGACTGGCAAACTCCTATTCATCCTGCAACATTCAGCTCGAGCTCCATCACCTCCTCCAGGAAGACCATCCTGACCTCCCCAGGCAGAGTTAAGAACGTAATCCTCTAAGCTACATGTGCGTGTCCAGTACTCAATCAATGTTTGTGAATAAGGGCACAGAAAATCAAGTGAAGAGCAACGAAGGTAGACAGAAGGAACGCAAGAGTCAACCTGGAGTGTGTGAAAGGTGACTGGGGCCCTGGACACCATGTTGAAGGAAGAAAAAAGAGGAGGGTGGCTTAGTGCCTAAGGCATTTGACTGCTGATCAGAAGCGTGGTGGTTCACACCCACCAACCACTCTGTGGAAAGAAGACTGAGCAATCTCCTTCCATAAAGATTTACCACCTCGGAAACCCAATGAGGGTCCCTGTAAGTCAGAAACGACTTGATAGCAGTGAGTCTGGTTTGGTTTTTGCTGTATTTCAGCACCCGCACAGGCACTATTTCATTGTCTCCATCACAACCACCTGTAAGTGGCATTAAGCTCCCTATTTCATCCTCAATGAGACTAAGACTACTTGCTCAAGATCACCCACCTATGAAGTGGCAAATTTCTTTATACCACACACAGGCACATACACAGAGGTGGTTCAACTATAGCCTTTCCATTTCCCATTTGGAGAAACGGGGGTTCATTTCCTAAGCACACCCATATTACATCACTGCCAGCAAAGCAGAGGGGTGATTTCAGACTGCAGTGGCACTTCCAACGTAGTACGGGTTCATCCACTACAAATCATCCTGCTGAGGTCGAAAGAAACAACACTGCAGGCCTGACTACTAGGGAGGGGACTTAGCTTCCCACGGCTGCCACAACAAACTACCACCTAATGGGTGCTTTAAAGAACAGAAATCTATCACCTCGAAGTTCGGGAGGCTAGAAGTGTGAATCCTGGGCATCAGCAGAGCTCTGCTCCCTCTGTTTCAGCTCTAGGGGAAGATCCTTCCTGGTCCCTTTAGCTTCTGATAAACCAAAACCAAACACACTGCCGTCGAGTCGGACCCGACTCATAGCGACCCCTCCTTGGGTTTCCGAGGCAGTATCACTATGGAAGTAGATTGCCCAACCTTCCTTCCGAGGAGTGGCTGGTGGGTTTGAACCACCAGCCTTCTGGTTAGCAGTCAAATGCCTTAGGCACTATGTTACCACAGCCCCTTTAGCTTCTGATGTTGTTGTTGTTATACGCCGCCAAGTAGGACCCGACTCATAGCCACCCTTCCTTGGGTTTCCGAGGTAGTATCATTACGAAAGTAGATTGCCCCACCTTCTTTCCAAGGAGTGGCTGGTGGGTTTGAACCACCAGCCTTCTGGTTAGCAGTCAAGTGCTTGAGGCACTACACTAACAGAGCCCTGGGCATTTCTTAGCATTCCTTGGCTTGTAAACAGATCCTTACCTAGTATCATCCCCTCACTGTGTGTGACACTGTCTGTGTGTCTGTTTTCCTCTTTTATAAGGTACCACTCAAAAGGAACTCAGACCCACATTACACCAATATGACCTCCTTAACTTAATTGATAAGAAAAACTTTATTTCCTCAAAAACGATAACACTCACAGGTACAGGGGTTAGGACTTCAACATTTCTTTTAGAGACACACAATTCCTCCATGCTGGCTCCACTAAAATAAATTTTCCTTGGCTGGAGAGAAGAAAGCAGTTCTCAATCAAAATACAACATGGCACTTAATAAGATGCAGTTCAAAGTCCTACAACAGAAAAAAAGCAACAAAAGAAACATCACCATTTTTAAATGTTTTACAAATCTTCACAAAAGAACCATGGGTTGTGAAACAATAGCTGTGTCAGCGGAAGCATTATGTTTAATAAGACCAGAAAAAAAAGAATTAGGGGAAGGAATTTATCACGTGTATGTTTATCAAGCTTGGAAAAAAAAACTCTTTCTTAATTATACAGTCTGTTTTTCTTAAAGCTTTTTTATTAAAAAACTAATAAAACATGCCAAAGGTCAAAGAATAATCAGGAAAGGAGGATTGTAACTTCCCATAATCTTATACTAATAATTCTAAAAAGTTTCTGAAATAGAATATTAAAGCAACATTTTCAGAAAACTTTTTTAAAGATTTCACAAAAGCAGTTATGGGCTCAGTCTCGTGGGATTCCCAAAGAAGTCAGCATGTTATTTAGAAAAATTATAAAGAAAAACATTGTGCCCAATGGGTATCTCTGTTGTCCCAAAAATTAGATAAAAGCCACTCATCTGGTCTCATTTTTCCCACTAGAGGAAAAAAAAGACAGTGATTGGTCTTATGATAACTGCAAATGTGCAGACACAGAGGTAAAAGCCACCTCATCTTGCTAAAAGCACAAGTTTTAAAAAGAGTAAGGAGCTGAGGATGGTAGGGGTATTTTGTGAAAACTATTATGTTTGTGTAAATAAATGTAATATTCAGAATCCATAAGCTACCTGGTTGCATTAACCAAAACAATAAAACATTGTCTGGAGGCTGTTGGTCTTAAATACTGGCTGAATATTCTTGATTCAATCAAATCTATCCAATTATAGGGAGCTCTGATGGCGTAGTGGATGAGGCATTTGACTGCTAACTGGAAGGTCAGTGGGTCAAACCCACCAGCTGCTCTGGAAGATGGGGCAATCTACTTCTGTAAAGATTTATAGTCTCAGAAACCCAATGGGGGTCACAAGTTGGAAATGACTCAATGACAGTGAGTTTGGTTTTTGTTTTTTTAAGCCTGGTTATAGCAATCTATTTCCGTAAAGATACACAGCCTCAGAAACCCAACGATGGTCACTATTAGTCAAGTTCAACTCAATGGCAGTGAGTTTGTTTTGGGTTTTATCCTGGTTATAAGGAACTCTGGTGGCACAATGGTTAAGGCATATGGGCACTAACCAAAAGGTTGGTGGTTTGAACCCACCAGCCACTATGCAGAAAAAAGATCAGGCAGTCTACTTCTTTAACAATTTACAGCCTTGGAAACCTTATGGGGGTCACTACAAGTCGGAATCAACTTGATGGCAGTAGGTCTGGGTTTTGGTTGGCTCCTGATCGTAGCAACTGATTTTCATCTCGTTCCTCAGGTCTACCTTCAACACTGACTTATAGCAATCACTACTGCATCTCATGTTTTAAAGTCATGAGATGGCTGTTATGTCGGAAGCCAACTGTTCAAGACATCACATGTGAAAATTTTAGTATCACTGCCAAATAAAACGCAGGGCAAAGCCAATCCGATACAGTTATATGCATGACGGTTACTATAGTCCAAGGCAATGAGGTAAAAATGGAAGCTTTGGGAACATATCCACAAGGGCTAAACTAAAGTCTTAGAAATTTCTCTTCTATCTTTGTTATTAGCAAGTACTGAGATACTTCTGTGTGAACACACAGCGGGCCTCTCCCTGACCACCCAGGGTCTCCCTTCCAATCCCTGCCCAGATGCAAACCTCAAAGTTCCTGAGCTTCCAGCCGCCAGAACTTCTAGGTTTCTAACTGGCCCTGAGAACCTGAGGAAGTGAGTAGGGTAAAGACCACGTTTTCAGGAAGAAACCAGTTCTGACACTTGAGTCAGCGTTGAGTTGAAATCATACGTGAGAAACAGCCCAGTGTCCCCGAGTCTCTGTAACAGGAAGAGAGAAGCGGGAGGGGAGGCATCCAAACTGCTACCTGAGGACTAGACCACACCCCCTGACACAATTCCTGACAACTTAAAACTCAAGGGAAAGGGCCTAAGGTCAGATTAACTTTGACTTCAGGGAGAAGGAAAGTGAGAAGGACACCAGGAACTGAGAGAGAAGGGCCCTAGAGGGAAAGTCCCGACATGGCCTGCCTTCCCCAAACCTGCACAAGTCTAAGCAAATGGCCTGTTTTCCACACTAATTTAATAAGTAGGAGAGGGACATGAATCTCCACATCAACATTCTAAATCAAGGCCTAGCCACTACCTCTACAATCCTGCCCTTTGCACAAGATGCTCAAGAGTGCATCCTCCAAGCCTGGGCGCCTTGCTGGCTACGCTACAGTTTTAGACCCGATACTGTGAAGCCCACCACCCATCTGTCAGTCTGTCATATTGTAGTGGCTTGCCTGTTGCTATTATGCTAGAAGCTATGCATATTTCACACACTAGCAGGGCCACCCACAGTGGACAGGTTTCAGTGAAGCTTCCAGACTGAGACCAGAAGAAAGGACCCGGTGATCTACTGAAAATGTAGCCAATGAAAATCCAACTGTCACAACAAAATATGGTCCGATATATAGTGCTGGGAGATGAGCCCCCCAGGTCGGAAAGCGCCCCACTACAGAGTGGCCGCAACAACCAGACTTGAGCAGGCCAGTGATCGTGGAGATGGCGCAGGGCCCAGCAAGGGGTTCTTGTGTTGTACACGGGGTCGCATGACTCGGAGTCGACTCAACACCTAAGAACTGGTGAAGCGCCATATGAGCACCATGCTGAGCCTGGGGAAGGCCCTCCCACCCATGACCCACGGAGCAAATCTAAATGAAGAAAACAACTTGTCCTCTTTGTGTCTAACACATGCACTGACTCCATCACATGACCTGCCTCAGCTCATTCAATCCACACACACACTGAACACCTACATTATCATATAGTCGCTGTGGCTGCGGGTACAAAAGGTGAGTGACAAACAATCACTGTCCTCAAAGGTTATATACTCTAGTAGGAGGGACAAACAAGTGAACGTGTAATTACAATGCAATGAAGCATATGCTGTGACAAAGACCGTACTCAGCCAGATAAAGAAGATTCTTCACAAGAAAAGGCGACCCTTCAGAAAGGCACCAACGGCTCCTGAGAGAGGAGATGCCCCCCAGTCCTGAGACTATCTTCTGGCCCTCCCACTTTGCCTAGTCATCTGGCCTAAATGGCTCACCCAGAGCAAAGAGAGCCAGAGGTGCTTCTCACCTCTGGAATGAGGGGTCAACACCAAGGTCAAGGCAAGCATGGAGATAGCACTATGGAAGGCACTCGGAAGGACAGAGAGTAAAAGCCATGGTATCCTACAGAGATGGGTGAGTAAACAGCAGATTAAAGTGCTACAAGCTATGACAGAAAAATGCGGCGTGCTGTGGGGCACACAAAACCAAAAGACAAACCCACTGCCATCTAGTCGATTCCAACTCATGGCAACCGCCACTGTGGTTCAGAGGCTGTAGATCTTTACAGAAGCTGATTGCCCCATCTTCCTTCCACAGAGTTGGCTGGTGGGTTTGAACCACCAACCTACTGGTTAGCAGTCAAATGTCCTAGGCACTGTGCCACCAAAGCTCTTTGTGGGATACACAGGGTGCAGCTAGTGCAGACCTAGGGTCTGGAAAAGCTTCCGAGGGTGAGGTATTTCTAGGCAGAGAGCTGAATGGGGAGTAGGAGTCAGGCAGACAGTAGGCAGGTAGGAGGGGCTGGGGCTGGGGCAGCAGTTGGAGGAACAGTCAGAGAGAAGGAACAACACAGTCAAACGCTCTAACATTTTACCATCAACATAAGGAGATGTTCTACCCACCTTCTGTCTTTTCAGTAAGGAGAGTTATCATTGCTACCTTGTAAGTGAATTTCAAGTTCCAGTCATTTGATACCAACTAATTCAAATCAGGTTGGGCAATCCTACTTCCGTAATGATAACTGCCTAGGAAACCCAAGGAGGGGTCGCTATGAGTCGGGGCCGACTCGACGGCACAACAACAACAACAATTCAAATCATAGTCTAATTAACCACTCATTCAGGGGAACCAGGGCCTGCAGTGCCAGAAGACTGTCTTATGTAAGCCACAGCTTTCCTATAAAAAATGTCTTTTAGATCCTCATTAAAAAAATCTGCGACAATGATCTGTATGTGTTCCCAGGCCTTCCAAGGACCACTACAGGACCCTAATGGCTGTCAACAGAGTATTAGGTAGCCCTGGGGCGAGAGCAAGTAAAAGGTGGGCTTAAAGGCATTTCTTGTCCCTGGTCACACTGATTGGGCCTAATACGCCCCACTGTACTTGTAACGCAGAGTGAACTAGGTAGACACGGAGGAGCAAGGGGAAGAAAGACAAGGCTGGGTCAGACCTGCTTTCTTAAAATGTTTCTTCACAAGGAAAAACATCATCATCACAACAGTAACCTATTTGCCTGGCAGCTGGAAGGTCAATAGATTGATTTTGACTATCTCTTCCTGCAGTAAGAAAATGTGCACTTGAAACTCCCTTGGGCAATTTATTTTAAGAAATCTGGGCCATCCAGATGATGTTCTCAAAGTCTATCAAATTCCAAGAAAGCCAAAAATATTGTTAGTTGTTTATATCAGAACTGGCACATTATACTTAGATAAAAGATAATCATCTTACCCTATACTTTATAATCCTGTACTTTATAATCCATTGTCGTTGTTACGGGCCGTCAAGTCAATTCTGACTCATGGTGACCCAATGGGACAAAGTAGAACTACTACACAGGATTTTCTAGGCTGTAATCTCTACTGAAGGTGGCACAGCGGTTAAGTGCTCAGCTGTTAACCAGCCACTCCAGTGGAGAAAGATGTGGCATCTGCTTCTACAAAGATGACAGTCTAGGAATCTTATGGGGCAGTTCCATCCTACAGAGTCGCTGGAATTGATTCAACAGCAACAGGACTCTTTACAGGAACAGATGCCAGGTCTTATATAACCAACGTGTCTGACAGTTTACTGTATAAATATTAACATATGATTACAGAGTTCTGTTGTATCATTGTTGTATGCCATCAAGTGGATTCTGACTATCAGCAACGTCATGCAACAGAGCAGAACTGCCCCATGGGCTATAATCCTTAGGGAGGCAGGTCGCCAGGTCCTTCTCCTGTGGAGCTGCTGGGTGGGTTCAAACCGCCAGCCTTTTGGTTAGTAGCCAATATCTATGGTCTCTATGGTTTACTGACTGTTTGCCAGTGCAGCACAGTTCTATAAAAGTACAATCCATTGGCCTTCCGTTCACTTTGGTGTCTAAACTCTACTGCAGCAAGAGATGGGAGCTTCTTGAACACAGCATCACTTTTTCCCTATGATCTTAGAAGCTGCTTCCTTGCAGCTCCTGAGCACTGTGATGCTACGACAGTAGTGTATCTCTGATCTACATCATGCAATGCGAGTTACAAAATACCTGCTCCTTTCCACTAACAAAGGAGCTCTGGTGATGCTGTGCCTAAGGCATTTGACTGCTAACCAGAAGGCTGGCGGTTCAAACCCACCAGCCACTCCACAGAAGGAAAACTGGGCAATCCACTTGCATGAAGATTTACCACCTTAGAAACCCAAAGGGAGTAACTATGAGTTGCAATTGACTCAATGGCAG
>NW_006921952.1:3358550-3359438 GCF_000298275.1 Orycteropus afer afer | reverse complement strand
AAAAAAAAAAAACAGCGAGAACAACAAATGCTGGAGAGGCTGTAAGGAGACTGGAACTCTTACATACTGCTGATTGAACTGGTAAATGGTATAACCACTATGGAAAACAGTATGGTGTTCCCTTTAAAAGCTAGAAACACAAATACCATACAATCCAGCAATCCCACTCCTTGGTATACAGCCTAGAGAAGTAAGAGCTGTGAAACAAACAGACGTGAACACCCATGTTCATAGTAGCATTATTCAAAATAGCAAAAAGAGAGATATTACCTAAAGGTCCATCAATGAACGAATGGATAAACAAACTGTGGTACCTACATACAATGGAATGCTACACAACGATAAAGAATAATGACAAATCTGCAAAACACCTCACAACACGGGCAAACCAGGAGGACATTATGCTGAGTGAAGTAAGTCTATCACAAAAGGACAGATATTGCCATGAAGCCACTATTATAACAGTCAAGAATAATAGGTTTACATGCATAAAGAAACATTCTTTGATGGTTACCAGGGATAGGAGGAAGCAGGAGGGATAAACACTAACTAGATAGTACACAAGTGTTAATTAAGGTGAAGGGAAAGGCAATACACAACATAGGGAAGGTCAGCATAAGGTGACTAGGGTAGAAGAGGACAATGAAAGGCATGCAAGGATACAGGGCAATGACATTAAACGCTGTGACTTACCCAATCCTGCAACAACAGTAATAACAAACAATAACTGGTGAGTAGATACACAGGTATATATGTATGTAAAATAGGTGAAGGAGCTCATATGAGAGTACCTGTATACATATACATGTGTTCTAGTTATCTAGTGCTGCTATAACAGAAATACAACCAAGTGGGTGGTCTTAACAGATACTTACTCTCACATAGTTT
>NW_006921952.1:3338090-3339287 GCF_000298275.1 Orycteropus afer afer | reverse complement strand
TTCTGCTAGTTGGGGTTTAGTCCAATTCTGTGTCCTTCCCTTTAAGGCTCAGGGGTCCAAGATTATCTTCTGTGTCTGTGTTAATTGATTTCCCTTTTCTTTGTTGAAGAGGGTCTTTGCAATCCTTCTGCCTAGTCCGCCATCTTGCTGGAACCAGTCTTTGGCTTTTAAAAATACATTTTTAAAAATCTGAGAACAACAAATCTTTATTAACTTACACAAACACAGTCTAATGACACTCTTAGCATGAAGATAAGATAATTTCAGGGCAGCATGGCAAATCTGAGTTCTTCTCCGGACTCGGGGTGCAGTGGGTACAGGAAATCACAACTTAAGGAGCGCATTCGGGAAGCCTTGTTGAGCCTTTTACACACCATGGTACATACAGAAAAAGAAGGGACTTGTACGGCACATGGGCTACCCAGCCCCCAAGTCTGAGAGATCAGTGTCTTCAACACACCCCTAAGACACAGGAGGAAAGCTGTGCAAGAGATTGAGGGGAAGATTATATAACTTAGGGGGATGCTCCTGGGACTCTCAGGTCACCAACAATCCTGGGAGAGGTGGGACACAGAAAGGGTAGGAAACAAGATTCACCCACAAAAACACACAGCCATCTAGCTCCACAATGTCAGCCACCAGATCGTTAAAACCATCTGCTGACTCTCATGATGACAATCATTGGCACATTCTAGACCAGGACTGTGCAAGAGAACTTTCTGTGATGGTAGAAGTGTTCTAAACCAATGCTGTCCAACATGGCAGCCACTAGCTACACGGGGCTACCGAACAGAGAACCATGTAGCTGAGGTGTTCAATTTTTTATTTCCTTTTCATTAATTTTACTTTAAATAACCACATGTGGCTAGCGGCTACTAGTTTGGAGAACATAGTTCTGGCCTGACCCCCACAACACAAAGAGCTGTCAACACCCAGGCTGACCCTGGCTGGGCATGGACCAAAGAGTTCATCAGTCACATCAAACCTGAAAACGGGAAGGGAGGGCCTCCATAGCACAGCCAGAGCTGACCACAGGGTCAAGGCAGGCTCTGTAGACCACACTGTTAGCCCTGCACAGAGAGCCACCCTCCACCATGACTCTCGAGAAAGTGTCAGCTTAATAACCAACCCAAAAAGCTAACGGTGCACATCCTTTGACTTACTACTAAATGAGAGCCAAATAGGAGCAAACTAGAA
>NW_006921952.1:3327133-3337505 GCF_000298275.1 Orycteropus afer afer | reverse complement strand
CCAGCCATCTGGTTAGCAGGCAAGTGTCTTAGCCACTATGCTACCAGAGCTCCCATCATTATTACCCCACCATCATTATCCTATTTTTCTGAATACAGCAGGTAGAAATCTACACAAAATAAGTCAAATTTTAGAACAAATTCTAATTTTAAACAATCTGCATATCCAAAGCCAAATTACTTGATATATTTAATTTCAAACTGGTCTGGGTTTCTTTTATACCATGCTTCCACTTCTTATAGTCGGTTGTACACCATACATTTACACATATAACATGCACATCACAGGGAAAGGGTTGCAAACTATGCAACCACCCCGTGAGTCAGTTTCCTATGGCACAATGCACGTTTTATGTGTGTGTACATTATTTAGTTCAGGGCATTATATGCAAAAATACAGTAGTGTGTTGTGTCTACCTGAAAACTCCAAACTCTGAGAACATTCTTCCCGAATTTTGTGTCCTCCCCTAAAATATTGAGCTTAATTATCTGCACACAGTAGATACTGAATAAAGGTTACCTGAAGCTAGACTTATGAGGAACAAAGTGACATCAGGACTGGAAGAAGACTCATTAACAACCTGTGATATGCAGATGACACAAACTTGCCTGCTGAAAGTGAAGAGGACTTGAAGCACTTACTGATGAAGAACAGAGACTATACCCTGCAGCATGGATTACACCTCAAGGTAAAGAAAAAACTCCTCACAACTTAACCAATGAGCAACATCAAGATAAACAGAGAAAAGACTGACATTATAAAGATTTCATTTTACTTGGATCCATAATCAATGCCCACAGAAGCAGCAGTAAAGAAATCAAATGATATATTATTGCATTGAGCAACTCTGCTGCAAAAGATCTCTCTAAAATGTTAAAGAGAAACGATGCCTCTTTGGAGACTAAGATGCGCCTGACCCAAGCCACAATATTTTCAATCACTTCATATATATATGAAAGCTGGACAACGAATAAGGAAGATCAAAGAAGAACTGGTGCATTAGAATGATGATATTGGTAAAGAATACTGAATATATCATGGACTTCCAGAAGAACAAACAGTATGGCTCAGAAGAAGTACAACTGGAATGCTCGTTAGAAGTGAGGATGGCCAGACTCCACCTCCCATATTTTGGTCATGTTGTCAGAAGGGACCATTCCTGGGAGAAGGATGTCATGCTCAGTAAAGTGGAGGGTCAGCAAAGATGGGGAAGGCCCTCAACGAGATGGACTGACACAGTGGCTGCAGTGATGGGCTCAGCTATAGCAAGTATTTTGTGCAGCTGGCACAGGACCAGACAGTGTTTCGTTCTGTTGTACACAGGGTCGCTATGAGTCAGAGCTAACTCAACAGCACCTAACAATAACATGGAGAGCCTCCACTGGGATGTGATATGAACCGATTAACTTTTTTAAAGGACTGCTAGAGCTGCTGTAGGAGCTCTGGTAGCATAGTGGCTAAGACACTTGCCTGCTAACCAGACGGCTGGCGGTTCAAACCCACCAGCCACTCCTCGGAAGGAAGGTTGGGCAATCCTACTTCCGTAGTGATACTGCCTCGGAAACCCAAGGAGGGGTCGCTATGAGTTGGGGCCAACTCGACGGCACATAACAACAACAACAGGGCTGCTGTGTGCAGAGGCCAGAGCACAGGAACAAGAGTGGAAGCAAGGGAGTATTTAAGAGGCTTCTGCAGAAGGCCAAGTAAGAGGTGATGGCTACCTGGACTGGCACCATAGCAGTGGAGATGGGCCCAAAAGAAACCAATGTGGCATGTTTCAGAGGTGGAATTAACAAAATTGCTGCCAGCCTGATAAAAGGAATGAAGGAAGGAGAACACAAGAAAGAATCCCAGTTTGGGGGCTTGACTACTTGAGCCATTTACTAGGAAAAATAGGGAGGAAAAGTAGGTATGGGAAAGAATTTTTAAAAAGTTGTTTGGGGTATATTAAGTTTAAGAACTCCAAGTGGACTTCTAACAGGCAGCTATTAGACTCTGAAGTTTCAGAAATAGGTCAGGGCTAGAGAAAGAATTTTGGGAGTCATAGGCATCTAGATAATCTAGTTAGAAGACACAAAATTGGATGAAATGACTTAGTAGGGACTAGCAGAGGAGACCAGATTTTAAGCAAGATTGGAGGAAAACCAAGAATGTAGCCCAGATGCCTGGGAAAGTGTTTCTAGGAAGGAGACAGTGGTCACTTCTACTGTTAATAACTGTGGACCTTTCCTAACTCTCCTACTAACAAGAAGATTTCAGAAGCACAGGAAGTCTTTCTTATTCATCTTGGTACCCTCTACTCAACTTACCTTTTCTAATTTAATGATTAGTAAGGGCTCACAACTGCCTCAAGAGAGCATCACTGGACAGCATCTCATCATTCTCAAAGTATCTTGTGCGCTTCAGCCAGATTTACCACACAATATCCTTTCTAATAAACCCAGAAAAACCTCATTTAGTCCAAGATTAATCATACCGATTATTTTGTCATTACAATTTCAACGAGAGCACTGGTAGCATAGTGCCTAAGGCACTTGACTGCTAACCAGAAGGCTGGCAGTTCAAACCCACCAGGCACTTCTCAGAAGGAAGGTTGGGCAATCTACCTCCATAGTGATATCACCTTGGAAACCCAAAGAGGGGTTGCTATGAGTAGGGCCCAACTCGACGGCACATAACAACAACAATTTCAACGAGATGGACTGATACAGTGGCTACTATAATGGGCTCAGGTACAGCAAGGTTTGTGGAGCTGGCACAGGACCAGGCAGTGTTTGGTTCTATTGTACACAGGGTCACTGAGTCAGAGCCAACTCAACGGTAGCTAACAACCACAAGAACATTTCACCAACGAGAACAAGAACAGTGCTTAGCACTTAGCAGCTGCTCAATAAACGTTTGCTGAAGGAATAGATGGATGAAGCAGGAGAGAGATAAGGACTGGAAAACATTATCAGTTCTCTTATTTCTTACCTAGCAGTATCCACAGATAAAATCAGGCTTAAGAATTCTCAAGAGGTTTCATTTATTACCATATTTCCCTCCATAACTAAGACTAATCGTAAGGGAAAAAAGTCTTGAGTAAACTTAAAGGAATCAATTCAAAACTAAAGTCATTTGAGATGTTTCACAATTTGGAAACAATAAATCAGTATTTTCTAAGTTCAATTTTTTTCTATTTACTCCTAAATGAGAAATAATGCCGATAAGCAATCGACTTTACACAGAACGATATGACATACCTTTCCAAAGCCCGCTAGAGGCTTCGTGAATGGGAAGAAAATTTTTCAAAAGACCGTTTGAAAGTAGATTCCTTTTTCAGAGCAAAACATTTTAAAAGCAGCCCAGGTACCAATTTCAAATACTCCCCATAAAAATCCCAACCAAACAAAAGGCAAAAATGCAGAAGAACTTGACAATCAACTGAACTTCTGCTACCTATAATTTTTCTATTAAAAACCCTAAGCCTTAAATTCTGAAATACCTGAGGCACCATAACCACGTGGAGACTTCGAACCAGATGGAGCAGATTCCTTCATTCGATCAATCACGTTTTCTGAAAGCTGAAAAAGCAACATCAAAATACAATTAATTACAAAAGAGCAAGAAAACAAACACGTACAATAACATCCAAGACATTTAGTCATCCGTATCAACATGCATAATGAACGGCCTAAAGAAATGAAGCTGAATCTAAGAGCCGTAAAAGTTAAGAGTCATAAGATTTCAAGATGCACTCACAGCACTAAGTGCTCATTATCAGAAAGTCTGGCCCTCGTTTTACAGTGCGCACTAACTTGTAAACGCTGAGAAAATGTAGCCCGAATGCCTTCAACTTTCCTCCCTTAATCCACAAACTTATTTATGCCCGCAGCAGGCCTAGTTCCCCCCAACAATCCCAGGGGAAATGGTGTTCCTCCCTCCATCCTGGTCCAGGCTAACCAGTGACAACCACTCCTTCCACACCGATGACAGCAACTGAGCTGCTGTCAGTTGACCTGTGTGAGGCCACTGCTGTGGTTACTGTGCACAGCCCTCCAGCCCACGGGGCTCAACTCCCACAGTATGAGACAACAGTCTATTCTGCTCCATAGTGTTTCATTGGCTGCTTTTCTAAAATGGATTGCCAGATCTTTCTTCCTAGTCTTTGGAAGCACCACTGAGCTCTGTCCACCCTGCTAGCATTTGAAACGCCAGTGGTACAGCTTCCAGCATCACAGCAACACACAAGCCACTGCACTGTGACACAGTGGCAGACAGATCTAGGCTTGACTGGGTATCCAACAGTCACCAGTTTCTCAAAGCAGGGGGCAGAAACAATCATCAGGCATTGAAATGTAATGATTCGAGGTCGGTTAGCCTAGGAGGCGGTCCAGAAAGAACGACGCACAGGGCAGCTGACCAGGCGGTGGGGCTAGAGCACAGCTGGGGCCAAAGCAGAGGGCAGGGAAACTTAAAAGGGATGAGTGAATAGAAGTCAAGAAGAGAAGGGACAGAGTAAGAGTGTTCCAGAAGACGGAACCACGTAAGGTGTTGCCACCAGGAGACATGCAAGTAGAGACATCAAGTAGGCAGCTCGCAGTCGGGTGGAGGCTCCGAGGAACAGTCAGGGCTGCAGGTCTGAGAGTCACCAGCCCCCCCAACCACTACACCTCATCCTGTTTTCTTTCTAGTACTTCCATCTATCTGATGATTTCTTACTTACAGTCTTGCCTTCATGCTAGAAAGCTCCAGGAAGGCAAGGACTCTGCTGTCCTCTCACTACCCCCCAGAGCCTCTTTAAACCCAGCTAAGCAAATGAATGAAGGACAAAGCCAAGGAGGGGCAGAGTAAAAGAGAAGGGGGGGAGAGGGACAGGAGATTCTGGATTCCGAAGACTCTTAGTGAATGAACCCTTCAAGTTCTGCCATTTCAATGTGATCCTGAAGGCAAACTGAAAAAACATTAACATTAACATTAACATTAACGTTAAGTCGATTCTAACTCACAGCAACCCGAATGGACGGAGTAGAACTGCCCCATGGGGTTTCCAAGGCTGTGATCTTTACAGACACACACTGTCACATCTTCGTCCCGCAGAGAGGCTGGTGGGTTCAAATCACCGACATTTCTGTTAACAACTGAGCACTTAACTGCTGCACCACCAAGGTGCCTTAAATGGGCACTGAGAACATTAAGCAGGGTAAGGTTTAGACTGACATTTTAGAAAGATCGCTCTAGCTGAGTGTAGACCACAGACTGGAGGGGACGAGCCCAGACGCGTGAGGGCCCCTAAAGGAGGCTAAAGGACCAGTCAGAAGCTATTAAGCACATGTCGAGACAAAGACTTGCACAGAACGTTCACAGGAGCATCACTCATGACCACCAAAGTGTGGAAACAAATGCTCAACAACCAGTGACAGATAAACAAAACGTCACACATCCATACCGCGGAATACAGTTCAGCTGTAAAGAGGAAACGAACTGTTGACACTTGCTACAACATGGATGACAGAAAGATCATTAGTCAAAGTGAAAGAAGCCAGACGCAAACAGTCACGTGTTGCATGACACCACCTGTGTGATGTGCCCAGAAAAGGCAACTCCACAGAGATGGAGGTGGAACACTTGGCTGTCAACACAAGTCCAGCACTTTGATCCCACCAGCTACTCCCCGGGAGAAAGATGAGGCAGTCTGCTTCCGTAGAGAGTACAGCCTGGAGACCCTGTGGGACAGCTCTACTCCGTCCGACAGTCGCCATGAGTCAGAAGGACTCCACGGTGACAGGTTTATAGAAACAGAAAGTAGACAAGCAGCCTCCAAGGGTTGGGGTTGGAAGGGGGATTAACTGTAAACGGGCAGAGGGATGTGACTGGAGCCACGAAAATCATTTCAACTAGGTGCAGTGATGGTTATACAACCGGTAAATTTATTAAAAAGCATTGAATTGTGCTCTTAAAATGGGTTAATTTTATGTTATGTAAATTACAACCCAATAAAGTTGGTTTGTCTGTTTTTTCAATAAATAAATAACCTATATGGTAATCCAGGGGAGACCACATCCTAGACATTTAGGGGTGAGAACAGCTAGCACTACAGAGCGCCCGCTGTGTGCACTGTGTGAACTAAGCCTGTGAGGTGCACAGCTGCACCAGCCCGTTGCTTAGGCGATGAGGAAACGGAAGCCCAGGCAGGTCCTCAGTGGACTGAGCGGTCTGAGTCTCAAGGCCACTCTCTCAGCCACCCCCCACCTGCCAGCTTCTGAAGGGACTAGCGGTAGGAGTGGAGCAGGACTCGACGATGCCCAGTTCTGGGTGATCCCCTCCTATTTTCTCAAGGGCTTTCTTCCACACTGTTTCTTCCCCTTTGGCTCAGATTCTCAGCCTCTCCCTCTTAGCCCGTAGCATCTTCAAATCTTGTGCATATTAACAAAGCACACACATCTTTTTCAACACATTTCTTGTTATCGTCCTCCATCTCTTCTACAACCTTCACATACCCACTTCCTCGCTCACCACTCTGTGCCTTTTAACCCCAGTACAGGGGCGAAAGTGTTCTGATGAAAGTCACCATCACCAAATAAGTAACACTCCTTATTTCTTCGGCTTCCTTGTAGCATCTAACACCCTTGGCCACGCCCCTCTTCTGGAAACCTGGCTTTTCTGACATCCCACTGGCCTGGTTCTCCTAGGATCCTGGCCACTGCTTATCCCTGCTGGAAAGGCTCACCCTTCCCTCCAGATCGTGGATGGAGAAGGCCCCACATTCTCTTCTCTGCCCTCTTCTCTACATGCTCTGTTGGTACCCTCATCCACACTCTTGATTTTCAGCCACCGTTGGTAATTAAATGGACACTCAATCTACTCTCTCCAGGCCAAGACCTGTGCCCTGCAAGCCAGACCTGTACATCAACTTGCCTGATGGACAGCTGCCCATGGACAGAGCACAAGCACCTCAAACTCAATGTGTCCAAAACTGAACTCATGTTTGCCAAAAACGTCTCCTCCTGCTTTCCTTTCCTCGTTAGTGAGACCACTTCTACCCAGTTACTTAAATTAGAACACAGAACTGTCTTCCATTCCTCTCTCATCCTCAGTTCTGAGCCATGACTTTTTCAACCCCTAAAGATTTAATGAAGTCATCATCTCTTCTCCCATCCCATTTTCTCTGCCCTAACTCATGATGCCAACATCAGTCTTCCTCAAATGCAAATCTGATTCTAATTCTTCAATGGCAATCTTCTGTTATTAACAGGAACAGGGGCACTGGGGGCACAGACAGTTAAAAACTTGACTGCTAACCAAAACATTGGTGGTTCAAATCCACCAAGAGGTGTGTTGCAAGAAAGACCTGATGACCTACTTCCGAAAGCTCACAGCCTTGAAAAACCAATGGAGCAAAGTTCTGATGTGCAACACATGAGGTAACAACGGGTTAGAATCAACTCAAAAACAACTGGCTTGGTTTTTGGTTTATTGACAGGAAAAGTCCAAGTTCTTCTGCACGACAATGAAGACTTCCCCACCATCTGCTCATAGCCTACCTCTCCAACCGCGACTTCTAATCCCCTTCCCTTGATTCATCACGCTATTCCCCACCCATAACTGCACACTGTTCTGTTGCCATCTCTGTCTTTACACACACCCACATTGGCTTCTCCCCTGTGTCCTGAGAACCACCTTTTTCAATCCAGTTAAAACATCCTGAAGGCTTCTCTGACTAAACCAGTTCCCTATTCCATCCCAACACTGCCAACCTCACCTCAACCCTCCTGGGCCCCACTGTACCTTGCAGAGTCCTCCGATACAGCACTGCAATCATGGAACGAGGTGTTTTGGTTTTGGTTTTGGTTTTGGTTTTTTATGCCTATCTTTCCACAAGATTGTGAGCTCCTGTAACACCATGTGATTCTTTCATTCAACAAATACCTACTAAGCCAGGCCCTGGTCTTGGCCCTTAAGCTACATCAGTGAAGCAAACAGTTTGTATCTGAACAGTTACTTACACCTCAGGGCCAAAACCAGAAAGGACGGGAGATGGCAAAGCAGGAAATGACAACTCAAACCCTGTCATCTTTGAATGGAAAACTCCTGACTCCTTTCTTGGAAGACAAGCAGAAGACTGTGTGAAGGGGCTCTCTCTGACAAGGCCAGAGCTGACTGTATCTCTCCTAACAACTGAGAGCCATGGGAACGGTGCAAAAGCTCACCCGCAAACCTAAGACTTGTCTGAGGAACAACCCTCTCAGATGGACTCCAATGCCCTCAACTTATACGTGAGGAAAACAAGGCTGAGGGACACCCAGCTATTGGTAGCATCACAATCAGAAGCTGTAACCACCAATCTCTTTCAATCCCAAGCAACACAACAAAAATTTATCACTTCCACCAAAGGAGATAAATGGTCTTATTTCTAGAATGCTTAAAGCTACTTTAATTGATACATGATTTTAAAAAGCTCATTTAATATATAGCATGTTGTTGTTGGGTGCTGTCAAGTCGATTCAGACTAAGAGTGACCACATATGACAGGGCAGAACTCCCCTATAGGGTTTCCTAGGCTGTAATCTTCACCACCAAGTCTTTTCTCCCATAAACTTGTGGATTCGAACCACCAACTTCATGGTGAGCAGCCAAGCACTTAAAACTCTGTGTTACCAGGACTCCTGATATATACCATTTAGTATGTAAACACAGTATATTATACATAAAACACTAATACATATAACATACTACTACTACATACTGCTGTTGTTGGGTTCCATTGAGTCAGTTCCAACTCCTAACACCCCTATGTACAACAGAACGAAACGCTGCCCAGTCCTGTGCCTTCCTCACAACCCTTGCCCATCATATCTCAGCACTGTGTCAATCCATCTCATTGATGAATTTCTGGCCCTCTACCCAGGATGATGTCCTTCTCCAGGGACTGGTCCCTCTTGATAACATGTCCAGAGGAAGAGAAAAAAGGCTTGTTATTCATGCTTCTGAGGAGCATTCTGGCTGTACTTCTCTTCTAAGATGGATTTGTTCATTTTTCTAGCAGTCCTTGGTATGCCCAATATTCTTTGCCAACACCATCATCCAAAGGCATCAATTCTTCTGTCTCTCTTTTCATTATCCAGCTTTCACATGCATATGAGGCTATTAAATATACCAGGCCTTGGGTCAGGTGCATGTTAGTCTTCAAAGTGACATCTTTACCCTTAGACACTTTAATGAGGTCTTCTGCAGTAGATCTGCCCAATGCAACATGTCATTTGATTTCCTGACTGCTGCCTCCATGGATGTTGATTGTGGATCCAAGTCAAATCAAATCCTTGACAATGTTAATCTTTTCCCTGTTTAATCTTTTAACTTTTCATCTTTAATCTTTTCTGCTTATCATGATGTTGCTCATTGGTCCACTTGTTTTCTTTATGTTGAGGTGTAATCCATACTGAAGGTTGTAGTCTTCGATCTTCATCGTAAGTGCTTCAAATCCTCTTTGCTTTCAGCAAACAAGGTTGTGGCGGCACCTGCATATTGCAGATTGTTAGTGAGTCTTCCTCCAATCCTGATGCCACATTCTGCTTTGTACAGTCCAGCTTCTTAGATTATTTGCTCAGCATACATACTGAGTAAGTACAGTGAAACGATACAACTCTGATACACACCTTTCCTTATTTCAAACCCTTATTGTTCAAATGACTGCCTCTTGGTCTATGTACAGGGGCCACATGAGCACAATTAAGTGCTCTGGAATTCCCATTCTTCAGTGTTACCCATAATTTGTTATGCTCCACACAGTTGAATGCCTTTGCGTAGTCAATGAAACACAGGTAAACATCTTCTGGTATGCTCTGCTTTCAATCAGATCCATCTGCCTTCAGCAGTGATATGCATCCTTCCATGTCCTTCTCTGAATCTAGCTTGAATTTCTGGCATTTCCCTGTCAATACACTGCTGCAATCATTTCTGAATTATCTTCAGCAAAATTTTACTTGCTTGTGGTATTAATGACGTTGGTCAATAATTTCCACGTTCTTTTGGATCACTTTCTTTGGAATGGGCACAAATATCGATCTCTTCCAGGCTATTTGCCAAGTAACTGTCTTATGAATTTCTTGGCATAGAAAATGAGTGTTTCCACTGTTGCGTCCATTTGCTGAAACATTTCAATTGGTATTTCATTAATTCCTGGAGCTTTGTTTTTCACCAGTGCAAGCTGGACTTCTTCCTTCAATACCATCAGTTCTTGATCATATGCTATCTCGTGAAATGGCTGAACATCAACCAATTCTTTTGGCTATGTATTCCTTCCACCTTCTGTTGCTTCCGGGGTAGTTCAATATTTTGCCCACAGAATCCTTCAATATTGCAACTCAAGGCTGGATGCTCTCTTTAGTTCTTT
>NW_006921952.1:3326165-3326873 GCF_000298275.1 Orycteropus afer afer | reverse complement strand
TAAGGCACTTGACTGCTAAACAGAGGGCTGGTGGTTCAAATCCACCAGCCACACCTCGGAAGGAAGGTGGGGCAATCTACTTCCGTAGTGATACTACTTCAGAAACCCAAGGAGGGGTCGCTATGAGTCGGGTCCAACTCCATGGCACATAACAACCACAACAACATATATTATGTGATTAAAAAACCAAACTCACTGCCATAGAGTCGATTCCAACTCATGGAGGCTCCCATTGGGTTTCCAAGGCTATAAATCTTTATGAAAGCAGACTGCCTCATCTTTCTTCCACGGAGCAGCTGGTGGGTTTGAACCACCAACTTTCTGGTTAGCAGCCAAATGCCTTAACCACTATACCATCAGAGCTCTTTAATGATATATAATAAGCTTTGTTATATATTAATATAATTTATAGGTATAAAGCTAATTTGATTTCTATGTAATTTATGCATAATTCTTTATTTTAATTTATATTTTTATATTTCAGGTCAAAGTAAAGAGACTACAACTGCACTAAAAGATACATTTTACCAAATCAAGAGTGTTTGCTGAAAATCAGCTTAGCTATAAATCTTTACCTCTAACAGAGACAGCCACCCTTTCTTCTAAACACTTCATCTACTTCCTGTCAAAATTCATACCTTGTCATTATCTACTGTGCTTTCCAAATGACCACAAAAAGTCCTTCTGATCCCTAGAGCATCCTCAAAA
>NW_006921952.1:3315563-3323695 GCF_000298275.1 Orycteropus afer afer | reverse complement strand
ACCCCACATTAAGTAATTTCTTCGTCTAGGGGCTCTCAACTGCCAATACTTACCAAAGTATGAGTTGTGGTCCCCGTACCCACACTACCATCACCCACTGCTGCTCCTGGGAATTTCAGCTTGCCACTTCAAGGCCAGTGGCAGGGAGCAGTTTATGCCTGGAAAGTATGATAAACATGGCTTTGCAAAGGATACTCATGGAAGGTGACTCTCGAAGAGCTCACTCACAGAGCTTTTGTGTTTCCGATAAACGTGTGAATGACCAAGTCATCGCAGACTCTCCAAGTAGGCACAAAAGGTGCCCACAAAAATCCTATTAAGCACATGTAATATGACTACTGAAAAGATGTGACAATTTTATCACGAGAAATTTATTTTAGACTGAGAAGGAAAAGGCAAGAGGGTGACCTTTCATCCGACCCCCCCCCCAAAAAATGTTTCAAATTCTAAATTTAAATCAGGTGCAAGAATACAGACTATTTTATGGAAGAGGATAAAATGCTATGAATTGCTAAATATGAAAGGAAAAAACATGACCCTGCAGATACCATGAAAATAACACCGGGTAGGTGAGAAGAAATTTAACTTAAAAGTGAGAGTAGTTCTTTTTAATTGTAGCTATTGAGGATCTCAGCCAGAAAATTCTGGAAATGTGATCTATTAATAAACTCAGCCTAGTTACCAAAAGCCTAATATTGCTCACACAGTGTGATTCTTCATTAATAAGACAAATGAAGATGCAATGACTATCCTCATCAGAACAGAGAACTGGTTGTCCAGCAATAAGCTCTGTTGAACCATCTACACACTCTTGTTTCTTACACCCTGATCTCGGCTGTCAATTAGGCAAAGTTGGAAAGTGTTCTCCAGCCAAGCTGACCTACCAAAGCCAAATCCAAAGCCGTCAAGTCTGGCTCATAGTGACCCTACAGGATAGAGAACTGCCCCACTGGGTTTCCAAGGCTGTAATCCTTACAGAAGCAGACTGTCACATCTTTCTCCCATGGAGCCCCAGAATGGGAGACTCAGAAAAGGCGTAGGACCCCTTTCAGGGGCCTGAAGCAGGAGACTGGTTTATTGCCGGGGCTGTGGAAAGTGACACACATTCAAGGCAACGCACTCGGTCACCATCTCTGAGCCAGGAACTACTACTGTTTTCGATTCTGCTGGTCTACAGATGTGGTTGCTACATAAAGCATAGCGCCCTTGTTTTCTAGGAGGGAAATTACGTTTCCAGCCAAGCATCAACTCATAATTTTTCCCATTCCAGTTATTGTTCCAGTTCACCCACATTTTACATATTTGAGTCCATTCCAGTTTCACGTCATCAACTGAACTGAGGAGAAACGGCTCAAAGCCCTCTCTCAAACACCGGAAACACAGAATGATTTCCTGGCTGTATATTCTTATCATAGAAAGAAAAGATCCAAAGAAAGGAAACCAAAACCAAACCCACAGCTGTCAAGGCAATTCCAACTCCTAATGACCTCACGTGACAGAGCAGAGCCGCTCCACAGAGTTTCTAAGGCTGTAATCTTTACAGAGGCAGACTGTAAACACCTTCCGCCCAGGGAGCAGCTGGTGGGCTCGAACTGCCAACCTTTTGGTAAGCAGATGAGCATTTAACCACCATGCCACCATGGCTCCAAACTGACCTAACCCATCTGCAATTCAAAACTAAAGTTGGGCTTCATCAGCACCATGTTTCAAGCAGCTAAGCTCCACAGAGACTCAGTTATGATCCTGAGAATGTAGTTTGCATGCCTCCCCAGGTCTCGATTCATTTAAAAAAAGAAACAAGGCACTTGCTTTGAGCCAGGAAAAACATAAAGATCAGCTGAGAGGCATTTTCAAAAGACCCTGGCGCAAGTCACCCAGAACTCCCATCTCCTAGTCAACACCCCGACAGGGACACCTGTGGGCCTCCTCATGCGCACAACGTGCTCTCACTGTATCCAATCATTTTACATTCACGTAAGATGATGGGACCACTGCACTGACTAGCGCTAATAACAGCTGCCACTCATAAGGTACCAGGCACTGTGTTACATGCTTACACACATTCCATCTCACAAGGAGGCTGCACTCTCCAGGTACACCAGGGAAGGAAGCACAGTTAAAAGTGACTTGTCCAGGGCCACACAGCAGAGCTAGGATCCAAACCAGGCCTGCCTGGCTCCAAAGCATATGCCGTCTCCACTGCACTGCACAGCACGTTCCAAGAGTCTTAGAACTTCAGATGTGGAAGGAATCCCATCATCACAGCTGCCTTTTATTGAAAGCCTACAATGTGCCAGGTGCTTTAAATGCTTTAAGCTTCTTACCTCAATCAGTCAATCAACATTCCACTATGGATGAGCTAACACAATCAGAGCAGTGCCTTGTCCAAGGCTGCAAGACAGGGCAATGCCTGAGTTAAACTGAGTCCTGCTTAACTCCAAGGTCATGCTCTTTCTATCATGCCCTCCAGCACATCAGAATGGCCTGGGAAAACTCAACAATTCAGCAGCATGCCATCTTTAGGGAACACAACCATGGGCCAGGTATAACTACCAGAAACTTACAGGGCAACTAGACTCACATTCAGAACCAGAAAGGCTGAGATCTTAGCAGATGAGAATGCTGAGGCTGAGAGACTGCACGTGACCCTTGGTAAAGCACTGGAAGCAGTAGGGGACAGTGCAAGGGTCCTACAGGTGAAGGGGGGACCCTGAAGGGAAGTACAGAGGTCAGCATGCTCAGGGCATATGCTTGAATTGTTTCAGTGCAGATAAGATGTATGTTATGAGAAAGAAAACAAAGACTGCTAAATTTGGGTGTCCAAAGGACACAGCTTACTAAAAAAAAAGTAAGTTTTTGAACAATCTTTTTATTTTAATCTAATACATATCCTTTCTGTCATATTTATCCTACTCAACCTTATCTAATATTTCACATGAATGTCAGTGCTGTGACCAAATTCTCTGTTTGCTGTCCCCACTGTCTGTAGCAGAGCAGGAAAGCACGATTTATAGCTCTGTCTGACCAACGTCTTCTTACCCAAAGCTTACTGTGCTTGTTCTTGTCTTTTTTACCCTCTGGGGTGGAACACCCAAAGTCTAAAGGAAACACTGAACAAACCTCTCAGTAGAACTCAGGGTTGACAGTCATTTTTATTTTACTCCAAACAGTACCGATTAAACCACAAGAACACACAGTGCAGCCTCAGACATTTTATTACAAAATGTGGGACTACCATAAATGTCATATAATTCAATTGTAATACAATTTTTGGCCACAGACCAAAAATAGACTTCAACAGTCTTTGTTTCTATTTAAAAAAAAAAAAAAACTTTAATGAATCTTTTTCCAAGAAACAGTTTCAGAGTGGAAAGTTCTTAAACACTTTAAATATTTATGAGGCTTTATTTCCTAGTAACAAATGCTAAAAATAATTTACACATTGGATTCACTTATGCTGGCTGTGCATTAACAGAGGAAGAAGCGTAGAAAATATTATAAAACTTTCTGAAGTCAAAACGGCTTTATTTATTAGGTTCAGGCAGCATGCTTCCAAAACTGTGAGGCTCCAAAGTCAGGTGCAGCAGTGTGTTAATGAAGTTAGTGCTGGCATACTGACACCCTAGAGGAAAATCAAGTTTTCAGTTTATGTATCAAGAACAGGCAGGAGGCATAAAAAGAAGAAAGAAAGAAATTCCCTACAGTGTCTCGCTCTAGAACTGGCTGTATGACTTCTAGCGGTCTAGAAAACTGCACATCTGTGTCAGCCTCTAACCAACAACTAGGCTGTTGTTGTTATGTGCCCTCGAGTCGGACCCGACTCGTAGCGACCCCTGCTTGGGTTTCCGAGGCAGTATCACTAGGAAGTAGATTACCCAACCTTCCTTCCGAGGAGTGGCTGGTGGGTTTGAACCGCCAGCCTTCTGGTTAGCAGTCAAGTGCCTTAGGCGCTATGCTACCAGAGCTCCCTACAACTAGGCTGGCAGGCACGAATTCTGAAGCACTGGGCCTAGCCCAAGACTCAGGCACGGCAGGTCACTGCGGAGGCGTCTGGGAAAGACAGGTATCAAGTGAAAGCCAAGGAGGGAAAAGGCAGAAGTCACTGAGGCCGGCCAGAAGACTGCGTGTGTGAGGGTAGTATCAGAGGGAAAACACCAGATGACAAAGGGCAAATAAAGAGCCTGTTTAAAATGCCAATTCACCGAGACAGCTGCTGTGGGCAACAGAAAAGTGGGTCTGGGTCCTGGAACCAGGAGGAATAAGACAAGACCCATTTCACAGATGGGTACAGTGAGACAGAAGCTGCAAATAAAGTCCCACGACTAGTGAGAGTTACAGTCAAGACAAGACTGTACGCCCCTGGAGGGTCTCATTCAACCTGGCACGTCACCCCGCTCCAGGAGAGTCCCTGGCACTGGTACACAACCACAAATGATGTCCCCAATAGAGGTCTCAAGTCGTGAAACCCTAGGCTTCTTCCCGGGCAGCACTGGGGGGCCGCGGTGGTGGACACTGGCTGCAGATCCCCGGAGGCCGGGCTTCGGGGTCTGAGTCTGAGGGCTGGCGCTCCGCATGTCCCGCTCACTCACCCGGATGCCCTTCACCACCGTGATGTTCTCATTCTCGTCCGCCTCGAAGGTGACCCGGCGGGTGCTGGCCGTCCCGCCCATGGCTCCCGCGCCTGCTCCCGAAAAGCAGCCTAGCGCAGATTCACGAGCACTGCAGGCCCCACGCTTACATACACGCGAGGCGGTGGCCGGATGCTTCGCGTGCACAGAGGGAGCAAGGCCACGACCCCAAGGAGCAAGGAGAAGGCGCCGGTCCCAAGGCCCCGCCCCCTCCGGTCATTTGCCACAACAAGACTGTCTCCGGTTGGTCAGAGCTGGAAAAGGCCCGCCCCCACTAGGCCCGGACGCCTGGATTGGCTGGTCCAAACCCGGATGCTATGGCAACAGGTAGTGTTTAACAAGGCTTCCGGAGCCTCTAAACGTAGTGGGAATTGTAGTCTCGATCTGGCGCGATGTGTGCTGGGACTTCCCTCTTTAGCCTCGAGAGCTCGTGGGGAGCATGGCATTCTGGGAGTTGTAGTCTAGACGGTCGAAAAAGGCTTTTAACTGAGTAACTTTCAATGAAGTTCTTCCACTTAACAGAAATCCTTTGAAGGGCTGCGGTATACTAGTTTTAGAAACTAGGAGCTCTGGTAGCATAGTACCTAAAGCACTTGACTGCTAACCAGGAAGCTGGCGGTTCAAACCCACCAGCCACTACTTGGAAGGAGGATAGGGCAACCTACTTCCGTAGTGATACTGCCTCGGAAACCTAAGGGGGGTCGCTGTGAGTGGGGTCCCACTTCACGGCAAATAATAATAATGACAACAACATTTTAGAAACTTAGGTTTATGAGTCAAAAGACATCTTCTCTTACCTAAAGAAACTCACAATTTAATGTAGAAAATGCACTGTCCCAACGGAGCCACTCTTATATTCCTATAAACAAAATCCCTGAGGCAAAAATTTAGCATTTCTTTATTTAGGCTTCTTCTTCTTCTTCTTAGGTGTGATCCAGTGGGCTCTGAATCATAGCAACCCTATGAACAACAGTATAAAACACCGCCTAGTCCTCTGCCAGTCTCACAATCCTTGCTATATCTGAGCCCATCTTTGCAGCTACTAGGTCAATCCATCTAGTTTGAGAGTCTTCCCCTTATTTGCTGACCCTCCACTTTACCAAGCATGATATCCTCCAGGGACTGGTCCCTACTCACAACGTGACCAAAGTAGGTGAGGTGAAGTCTGGCCACTCTCGCTTCCAAGGAGCATTCCGGCTGCACTTCTTCCAGGACAGATTTGTTTGTTCTTCTGGCAATTCATTTAAAAAAAAAAAAAAAAACACTCACTGCCATCGAGGGGATCCCAGTGGATCCCAGTGACCCCCTTTGCATTTCCAAGTAGGTAAATCTTTACGGAAGTAGATTGTCCAATCTTCCTTCCATGGAGTGACTGGTGGGTTTGAACCACCAACCTTCTGGTTAGCAGTCAAATGCCTTAGGCACTATGCCACAGTACTTCCAATATTCTTCACCAACACCACATCTCAAAAGCATCAACCATTCTCTGATCTTCCATATTCGTTGTCCAGCTTCCACATGCAGATGAAGCTATTGAAAATGCCGTGGCTTGGGAGCTGTGGTGGCATAGTGCCTAAGGCATTGGACTGCAAAAGACAAGAAAGGTTAAGCATAACAAGGCAGTGGTTCAAACTCACCAGCCACTCCTCAGAAGGAAGGTTGGGCAGTCTACTTCTGTAGTTAAACTGCCTCAGAAACCCACAGAGGGGTTGCTATGAGTTGAATGGACTCCACCGCATTGAGTTTGGTTTTTGTTTTTTGGGGGGTGGGAGATGGTAGTTAGGCACACCTTAGTCTTCAATGAGACATCTTCACTCTTCAACACTTTGAAGATGTCTTTTGCAGCAGATTTGCCAAGTGCAGTATGTCGTCTGATTTCTCAGCTGCTGCTTCCATTGGTGTTGATTGTGGAAACAAGTAATATGAAATCTTTGACAACTTCAATCCTTTCTCCATTTATTGTGATGCTGCTTATTGCTCCAGTTGTGAGGATTTTCATTTTCTTTATGTTGAGGTGTAATCCATACTGCAGACTGGAGTCTTTAATCTTCATCAGTAAGTGCTTCAAGTTGTCTTCACTCTCAACAAGTAAGGTTATGTTATCTGCATATTCCAGGTTGTTGATGAGTTTTCCTCCAATCCTGATGCCACGTTCTTCTTCATTATAATCAAGCTTCTCAGATTATTTGCTCAGCATACAGACTGGATAAGTATGGTGAAAGGATGCAATCCTGACACACTCCCTTCCTGATTTTAAACCATGCAGTGCCCCCTTGTTCTGTTCGAATGACAGCCTCCTAGTCTATGTCTATTTTACTCTTTGTTGTTGTTAGGTGATGTCGAGTCGTTTCCAACTCATAGCGACCCCCTGCACAGCAGAACAAAACACTGCCTGATCCCCTGCCAGCTCCATGATCCCTGCTATACTTGAGCCCATCATCACAGCCACCCTGTCAATCCATCTCATTGAAGGCCTCCCCCTCTTTCTTCGACCCTCCACCTTACCAAGCAGGACATCCTTCCCCAGGGAATGGTCCCTAGTCTACACCAGTTTCTTTTGGTACAGTGATTCTGTGTATTCCTGCCATCTTCTCTTGATGTTTCCTTCATCATTCAATATTTTGCCTGTAGAATCTCTCAATATTGCAACTCGAGGCTTAAATCTTTTCTTCAATTCTTTCAGCTTGAGAAATGCTGAGTGTGTTCTTCCCTTTTGTTTTTCAAACTCCAGGTCTTTGCACATTTCATTATAATAATTGGTTTTGTCTACTTGAGCTGCTCTTTGAAATCTTCTGTTCAGCTCTTTTATCTTGTCATTTCTTCCATTGGCCTTAGCTTCTCTCCACTCAAGGGCAAGTTTCAGACTGTCTTCTGTCACCAATTTTGGTCTTCTCTTCTTTTCTCGTCCTATTAGTGATCTCTTGCTTTCTTCATGGATGCTGTTCATATGCGTGTGAGAGCTGGACAATGAAGAAGGAAGGCCGAAGAAGAGTTGATGCTTTTGAGTTAATAGTGCTGGCGAAGAATGCTGAAGGTACCATGAACTGCCAAAAGAACTAACAAAACTGTCCTGGAGGAAGTGAGCCGAGATGCTCCTTGGAAGCGAGAATGACCAGACTTCGTCTCACCTACTTTGGTCATTTTGTCAGAGGGGACCATTCCCTGGAGAAGGATATCATGCTTGGTAAGGTGGAGGGTCGACAAAGGAGGGGAAGCCCTTCAACGAGATGGATTAACATAGTGGCTGCAACAATGGGCTCAAGTATAGCAAGGATTGTGGAGCTGGCACAGGATTGGGTGGTGTTTCTTTCTGCTGTGCATGAGGTCGCTATGAGTCAGAAATGACTCGATGGCACCTAACAACAACAACAATATTCTTGATATCCTCCCACAATTCTTCTGGTTTTCGGTCATTGGTGTTCAATGCATCAAATCTATTCTTTAGATGATCTCTAAATTCAGGAGGGATATTCAAGATCATCATTTGGCTCTCTTGGACTTGTT
>NW_006921952.1:3312996-3314103 GCF_000298275.1 Orycteropus afer afer | reverse complement strand
GCTCTCCCGCCCCGCGGCTTTGGGCGTGCCTGAGTTCCCTCTCCTCACCTGGATCCCTGTGGCTGACTGCTCCTCTGTCTGGGTTCCTGGCTTTTAATCCCCTTTCTCTTACTCTCCCACCCTGCTGCTTTGGGCATGCCTGGGTTCTCTCTCCTCACCTGGACCCCTGCCACTGACTGCATTTTAGTCTTAGTCATAGAAAAAAGAAATTTATCTGTATTTGGTCTATAGTCTTATCAAATGAGCTATGTACTTCTTTTTATTAACAACAACAACAAAAAAGAAACTACGTCTTTCAAGTCTGTATATGAGAGAAGGGAGAAAATCAATTATTTTGCACCAATCGTCCAAAGCATTTATTCCCCACAATTGTGTCTCCCTGCACTATCATCCACAGAGAGATGACAGTTAGCTTCTTAGAATATTAAGTGAATACTTTCAACCAAATACGCAAAAGATAAGGGAAGTTAAGCATAAGAAAGCAGTGTGGGATTTCACCTTTTACAAAACTGTTACCTAAGCTATAGTTAGGCTGTGGTGCAGCTGGGCAGAGAAAAGTTGTGTGATTGCCAATGGTGGCATGAATTAGTGGAGGAATTAGAACTACATCACATAAAGTTGAGACAATCTATTCTGGAAAGTTTCTGAAAGACTAGTAAATAATTTTTAAGTTATTCACTTACACATTTTAAAATTATATGTTACTAAACAGTCTGACATACAGGTTTAGACACATGATCATAGTCTTACAGAGGTGGATATATCTCTTTAGAAATTACATTAATGGCAGTATTTCTGATGGTTCCTCCAACATTATTACAAACAGTGGGTAGCTGACACTATGGAAGTCCTCTTATCCCAAAGGCACCCACAAGAAACCAGTAACGTTTTTGAGCTTCAGTTATATGCTTATCTATTACTGTAAGAATCTTTATGGCAGGATTTATATCTTTATTTATCTTTGTATTCCTGTTTGGAACCCTGGTTGCACAGTGGTTAAGCACGTGGCTCTAAGTGAAAGATGGGCGTTTCCAAGCCATCCACACTCTGCAGAAGAAAGATGGCACCACCTACTTCCCGAGGGATTACAGCCATGCAAATGCTGTG